>NC_045443.1:97931464-98075583 GCF_002776525.5 Piliocolobus tephrosceles
TTCCTTCCTTTCCTTCCTTTCCTTTTTTGAGACAGAGTCTTGCTCTGTCACCAAGGCTGGAATGCAGTGGCACAATCTCGGCTCACTGCATCCTCCGCCTCCTGGGTCCAAGCAATTGTCCTGCCTCAGCCTTCCTAGTAGCTGGAACTACAGACACCTGTCACCACACCTGGCTAATTTTTGTATTTTTAGTAGACACGGGGTTTTGCCATTTTGGCCAGGCTGGTCTCAAACTTCTGACCTCAGGTGATCCTCCTGTCTCAGCCTCCCAAAGTACTGGGATTATAAGCCTGAGCCACCATGCCTGGCTACATATGCCTTTTTCTCATGCAGACATTGAGTAGGTATTTTCCCATACTCATAATTTTCCTTCATGCTTGGTAACTTAGTTTTCTATGTAGAGATGCTGTTTCTTCTGCAGTGAAGTTAATTTGTACAGCAGGTAGATGGAAAAGCAAACAGTAATTTAGTGTGACCATTCTTAATGCATGTATAGTCATACTTTTGTTCCGCAAAGGCAATCTTAAAACACCGTATACTTTGCCAAACTGTTAGTTTTGCAGTCTTTGCGATTAAAAGTTTGGTTCTATGAATTCTTTGTCTGAAAGAAATTCCAGATCACTATTAAAAGTGTAATTTAGTTTTTTCACTTTGAAAATACATACTTACGTTAAGAACATCTCACTGCACGATGGTTTCGTAGTAAAAGCTTATAGTCTCTGACAGTATAGACATTTTAATAAAATAGGATTTTTTTAAAGTTATTTACTCTAAAGCTTTTTTTTCTTAATATGAACCTAATACTACATATTTAAGGTCACTTTTTGGACTTAATTCAGTCTTTGGCTGCTAAGTTATTTCGTTTGTTCAAGGCTGTGAGGTTGATGTTAACATTTTTTTCCTTATAATTAGATTTGCCTTCTTAAAGGTGAGGGTATGCTGCCTTTGTCCAAATGACATGGATGAGTGGGGAAGGTGTGTCTACCTCTGTTTCTTAGTTCTTTCTAAAGAAATTGTGAATTATAGCCTCACAAAACATTACCACAGGCTCTGTGCAGCCAAGCTTGTTTTGTATTTAGTGATATTAAAGAAGAGGGAGGGGAAGACTAAGTGATATGAAATTCATTTTTCATTATAGTTAGTTTGGCCAATAAGTGTCAGCAAGTATTTTATTGAAGTAGTGTATAATTCAGATTGACTTTTGTAACTTTGCTAAGTTTTGGAAACCAGCATTTCTTTCTTTTTTTGTTTTCCAAGCTGGAGTGCAGTGGCGCAATCTTGGCTCACTGCAACCTCCTCCTCCTGGGTTCAAGCAGTTCTCGTGCTTCAGCCTCCCAGGTACCTGGGATTGCATGCATGGGCGACCATGCCTGGCTAATTTTTTTTGTATTTTTAGTAGAGACAGGGTTTCACCATGTTGGCCAGGTTGGGGAAACCGGCATTTCTGGTACCATTCAGTGTAAGTCTTAGTCACGAAATTAGTACTGCTTAGTTGATAAAGCATATCTAAACAATTAGGAGAATCCTAGAGAAAGCAAGAAATAAGAAATCTTTTCCTCAAGGTTCTTGCAAGTAGTCGGCTAGAAAGTAACATCTGAAATTCATTTTTAAATTGAAGTTTTTAAAGTTAAGTTTGATTAGAAATATTTAAGAGGCTAGAGATAGTTCTGAAAACATTTCTACAGGTAGAAGATGGTTTGCAAAAGGTAGCATTCTTAAAAAGAGGCATTATAAACATGTATATCAGACACAATTTTTGAAAATTAATTTGCCTTTTAAATGGATATCGAAGTTATCTTCATCACCTCCACCCACCCATTATAAAGTGTAAAATAAGCAGAAGTTTCTGATAATTTGCTAATTAGACTCCTTCGAGGTTTGATTTTGTGTTTTTCAATCTCCTGTTATTAAGTTCCTCATCCCGGCTGTTACTAAGTTTCTCATCCTGGGCTGGGTGCTGTGGCTCATGCCTGTAATCCCAGTGCTTTAGGAGGCCAAGGCAGGGGGATCACCTGAGGTCAGGAGTTCGAGGCCAGCCTGGCCAACATGGCGAAACCCCATCTCTACTAAAAAAAAAAATACAAAAACAAGCTGGGTGTGGTGGCAGGCACCTATAATCCCAGCTACTTAGGAGGTTGAGGCAGGGCGAATTGCTTGAACTCGAGAGGCAGAGGTTGCAGTGAGCTGAGATCGTGCCACTGCACTCCAGCCTGGGCAACAGAGTGAGACTCCGTCTCATAAATAAATAAATAAATAAATGTTCCTCATTTTGTCTCCTCTTTGGGAGAGAGCTCTCCCCTACATTAGCTAAGTGATTTAGACAGAATTTAAGATTTGCCTCTTTGTAACCTCCTGCTCTGAGTTTGATTGGATAGCATGGCACTTTCCAGTTGCTTTTTAATAATACAGGTGTTAGGGGGTCCTTTCCTATAAGTCTGCCTGTCTCTGTCTCTCTGTCTTAAAGTCTGATCTTCTATAAGGAAGCTCCTTATGGGAATATGGAAACATAGTGTCCCACTGACTGCTTACCCTTGCCTATTCTTTTCTCCCAAATGTGGTCCTTAATTAATTAATTAATTAATTTATTTTTGAGACAGGCTTTCACTGTGTTGCCCAGGCTTGAGTGCTGTGGCCCAGACTTGAGTGCAGTGGCACAGTCTTAGCTCGCTGTGGCCTTGACCTCCCATGCTCTCTCAGGCTCAAGTGATCCTCCCTCAGCCTCCCTAGTAGCAGGGACCACAGAAACACACACCACCATGCCTGGCTCTTTTTTAAATTTTATCAGTCACTTAATTATTAATAGTTCTGAGTGGATTAACTCTCTTACATTTGCCTTTTGGAAGCCTAAGAATAAGTTAAAGCAAATAAAATATATCCAGTGTTCTGATAACAGATTCTTAGTAGTTAATTTATTTCTACCATCTGACTATAAATGGATGTCTTGAAGTTTGCCTGGTATTTTCAGTAGTATCCTTCCTAATTCACATTTGTGCTTCCATTTTCCTCAGTGATCCCTTCTCCTATGCTTTGCTACAAGGATCATCTCTCATAACGTGCCTGAGATGTGTGCACTTTAGCCAGTTAGTTCTCAAGCCATTACTTCTTCTTTTCATTTTCTCGTTTAGTTCACTAGCCCCTAATCTTCCCTCCGTTTTCCTGTTACTCCCAGAATTACCAGTTATCATTTCTACTATGGTACCACATTAGTTAACGAGAATGTTTTAAATCTTTTTTTCCCCCATTTCTAAGTTATGCTTGCTTTAAGTTTCAGAATTTGGAAGTACTTACAAATACAAAAAAAAAATATTAAAATTCGCTCTCACAGATGACTATGGTTAACATTTTCAGATGTATCTTTCTAGTCTTTTCCTAAGCCTGTAGATAGACACAGGTACCTACACATTTTAGAACTTGGGATTAGGTGCAGTAGCTCACACCTGTAATTTCTGCACTTTGGAAGACTGAAGTGGGAGGATCCCTTGAAGCCAGGAGTTTGAGACCTGCCTGGGCAACATAGTGAGACCCTGTCTGTACCAAAAATAAAAGATGATAAAATTAACCAGGCATGGCGGTGCGTGCCTGTAGTGCCAGCTACTTGGGAGGCTGAGTTGGGGAGGAGGATCACTTGAGCCCAGGAGGCTACAGTGAGCTATGAATTTGCCTCTGCACTCCACCCTGGGTGACAGAGCAAGACTCCCAAAAAAAAAAAACAAGAAAATTTTTTAAAAATTGGGATTATATAATACTGTGTCCTCAATTTTCTTCTCAAAATTATTAAACACTCTTTTAAGGCCAGACTCTGGTTCATGCCTGTAATCTTAACACTTTGGGAGGCTGAGGTGAGAGGATCGCTTGAGCTCAGGAATTCGAGACCAGCCTGGGAAACATAGTGAGACCTTGTCTTTACAAAAAATTGAAAAATTATCTGTGCGCGGACCAAGGCAGGTGGATCACCTGAGGTCAGGAGTTCGAGACCAGCCTGACCAAATGGTGAAACCCCATCTCTACTAAAAATACAAAATGTTAGCTGGGTGTGGTGGCACGTGCCTGTAATCCCAGCTACTCGAAAGGCTGAGGCAGGAGAATCGCTTGAACCCAGGAGGCGGAGGATTCAGTGAGCCAAGGTCATGTCACTACACTCCAGCCTGGGCAACAAGAGCAAAACTCTGTCTCAAAAAAAAATAATAATTATAATAATAATAATAATTAGCTGAGCGTGGCGGCATGTACCTGCAGTCCCAGCTGCTCAGGAGGCTGAGGCCAGAGAATCGCACAATCCTGGGAGGCTGATGCTGCAGTGAGCTGTGATTGTGTCACTGCACTCCAGTGTAGGTGACAGAGCAAGGTCCTGTCTCAAGAAAAAAAAAACATTTAAACACTCTTTTCAATATATTTTTTTAAAAAGTGTTTGTGTTTTATCATATGGATATATGTAACAGCTAAGAGAATTACTTGAGAGGAGTATTTTTACATGATTTCATACTTGATTTTCTCTTGTTATGAAAGATAGCAAAACTTATGTGTTCTTGTTATTTAAACGTAAATGAGGACTTGTGTTATCAAAGAAAGAGATTAGGAATGAGATCAGGGAGTTTGGGTATTATGCACTAGTTATTATGACCTAGTATGACTTTGAGTAATGTCTTCTGAGCTTTTTTTCTCAGCTATAAAACTGAAAAGTGATTATAACTATTCATCCATTTTTCAAAGAGTTATTGAAAGGACCAAATAATATATATGAAAATTTATTTCAAACTATATGACAGTTTAGCCATGCAAATGCAGAACTTTATAATATCTGAGAGAAAAGATGAGTCTTTGCCTAATATTGATTCAGTTTATTTTCTTGATAGGAGCTCTGTCTAAACATCATTCCAACCTTTGCAAATCTTATAGACTACCCATCCATGAAAAATGCTTTGATACCAAGAATTAAAAATGCCTGTCTACAAACGTCTTCCCTTGCTGTAAGTAATAGCATATTAATTTTTGTTTTTCTTTCACTTGTCAGTGCTTTAAATCATTTTCTTATTACTTAATAACCCTTTTATAGAATTCTGATGTATTTCATCTTGGCTGTAGATAACCTGTATATAGTACTATGAAAATGAGCTGTTTTCTTTGATACATAATTTATAATATTGCATTCCTAACCTTACTTGCTGTCCCTTTACTTTGAGTGTTTCAGTAAAAAAGTTGGGTGATTATTTTTTTCTTAATTCTTTTCTGCTTTAACTCAATTTATTTTGTTGTTAGTTTAAAAATATGAGAGTTTAACTTGGTATCTAAGCCTAAAAACTTGTTGAATAGTTTCCTTTTATAAATAGCCTTTATTTTTAGTTATTGGTCTGTAAATTTCTTATTTCTTACTGACTGGCTTACTTTTTAAAAAAGTAGAGTACAATAAAGCAATAAGTTAATATGAATACAAGTAGGAGAAACAGTTGTACTAAAAAATGTAGACCAAGGGAATAATTGCCTTCTTTGAATACAAAATTTTAACATTCAGTTACTTATTAGTCAAGGAAGGTAGAATTGATAACGAAGTTTTCATTATCTCATATTGAAAGCAATAAATGTCCCCAACCTTTTCTCTAACACTAAATATAATAGTTTATCACATTGATACTTCTTTATAGAAGTAATTTTGAATGCTGTCTTCAAAGTAGCAGCTTTAAAGAGGGAGAAATGTTCTCTTTTGCCTAACCAGTTCTTTATATTGATTTTTGATAATGGGCATATTATTAAATTTGCATTTTCTAAAGCTGGTTCTCTGGAGATCCCATCTTTATCTGATGGAATGTGAATTTAAATAAAAATAAACAGCTTAATAAAATTATAGGCAAAAGCAATTTGAATGATATGATTTTATCTTATAGCCATTGAATCTATTTTAGTTCATGTTTCTTGGTCGAAAGGCTTTGAAATGGAAAATGTAACATCAAAGTAGAAAAACAAATCATTACTGAAACAAACAAGCGTGAAATGAAATAAAGTCAAGAAGCTTTAGTTCTCATTCTCACTTTGTTACTAACAACCCCTGTGACCTTGAAAAGTCACTGTGCCCCTCTGAGTCTTTTCACTATCATGAAAAATAGCTGTTTTCTCTGAAATTCTCAATTTTATGATTGAATTTTCAAAATAGATGTAGTAATATACAGCTTAACATTTAGTTTTCAAAATGCCCTTTAGAAGATGTAATAATCATACTATATACCTTATTTTATGGCAGCATAAATTTATTTTAACATACATTTTCTCAAAGTACATGTTGTAGGCCGGACGTGGTGGCTCATGCCTTTAATCCCAACACTTTGGGAGGCTGAGGTGGGTGAATCCCGAGCTCAGGAGTTCAAGACCAGCCTGAGCAACACAGCAAGACCTCGCCTCTACTAAAAATAAAAAAATTTAGCTGGGTGTGGTGGCATGGCGGGAGGATCACTTGAGACCAAGAGGTTGAGGCTGCAGTGAGCTGTGATTGTGCCGCTGCCTTCCAGTCTAGGTGTCAGAGCAAGCACCCCCACCCCTCAAAAAACAAAACAAAAAAAAATCCAAAACCAAAGCAAAACAAGAGTACCTGTTCTAGTTCAGTTCTGAGCATGTGCAGGGGTGTGTAGAAATGGGAAGCATGGATACTTAAATGATGTGAATTGCTGCCCAGTGATATTTATGTTTCTTTTTAAGATGCTAACTGGCCCTTAAGGCATGTTGTTTACAAGAAGTTGTAATGAATGTAATTATATTTAGAACAGTAACTAGGAATGGATTTATATTTTATATGTCACCTTTTAAGTGGATTTTGGATAGCACTTTCAGTGCTTCTGCCTACCTTCAGAGTGGCAAATAGGAATTCCTAAATTGTGTTCATAGTCCTATATCTCTAAAAGTTTAAAATTCTAATTAGGAAATTCCTGAATCATGAGTTAGAATTGTATCTTAATACTCTTCCCTGAAAATAAAATTTTTAAAAATTCTACAGAGTTAGGTAAAGTGCTCCAAGAGCTATATTTATTCATTACTTACATGACTAATATTTTATATATCGTAAAAGTAAATAAGTATTTTCAGTTTTGCTTAATATATATATATATCTCAGTAGAATGCAGCTGTTCCTTTTATAAAACTGATTATGAGTACAAGTAGAGCATTCAGATACCTTTTTGAATTTATAATATCTCTTGTGTTTGAATTTCAGAAAACAATTGTATGCTATTTTTTAGAAATGGAAAGTTTTCCCCATTTTTCCTGTAGAACTATGGTGCTTTTTTAGCCAACAAAATTATTTTCTGCCTTTCTTGTTTAACTTTTTTTTGAAAACTGGAGTTTTGTTAATACTATGGTCCTGACTTAAAGATATTCTATCTTAAGAAATTCCAAATAGAAGTAGGGTATGAAGTATTTATCAAATAGTCAAGTGAATATGGAATTTTGATAAAAGCTTCTAAATAAGAGGTCTTAATAACTGTATATTTAGAAATAGAAAACAAATATATGGACACCTTCACATGTTAAAATATTTAGTTTAAGAATGAACTGAACCTAACTTACAGTAAAATACTGGAATGTGGGTGAACTTGATCACTTGGTGCAAAGAATGTAGTCCTTTTTATTATTCAAATGTCCCCAAAGGAGTGTTCTTATGATAGTAACACATATGTAGTAAAAGTTTCTCAAATCCTAATCACTTTGAAATGTTACAAAATTGTAGTCATTCCTTGTCTTTATCTCACTAGTGACCTGGTAAAGCAGTCATAAATTCTTTGTGAGACAAACCAGGAAAATTAGTAAATAACTGAATTTCCTATGTTAATAAAGAATGAGAGCTTCTAAATCTACTTTTGTTCTTGAGACTTTAACATATTTATATGACGATTAAGTTTGCACTTAAATATTTTGTTCCAGATTTTGAAAACTTTAAATGACTAATGCAATTTACCTCTTTTAATAGGTTCGTGTAAATTCATTAGTGTGCTTAGGAAAGATTTTGGAATACTTGGATAAGTGGTTTGTACTTGATGATATCCTACCCTTCTTACAACAAATTCCATCCAAGGAACCTGCGGTCCTCATGGGAATTTTAGGTAGCTGAAAATTTAATGTCATTTGATGCTGTTTTATCATGCAAATAAATTTTCCAATCTATAAAACCATTATACTCTCCTTTCATGTATACAGCATTTCATAATTGAAGAATGATGAGATAAATGTCATAATACAACCTTTCTCTTTAAGTTTAGCAAAAGCAGTAGAATCTTGATATTTATAAAGAAATAAGATGTTTGAGAATTCTAGCTTTACAAATATCGTGATAGCTAGTTTTCCCCGTAAAGTGGTGCAAAGTGAGAGGCAAACAAAGCTACTAGAAATGCCGATACTGGTCTTAGTAGTAATACCTGAGGTTTATTTGATACTCAGTTTGTAAGAGGCAAAGTATTTTCTCTGCATTACTTTATTTTATTCTTCCCCAAATTCAATGAAATAGGTACTATTGTTTCTATTTTACAAGGAAACTGAGGCTCAGAGATGTGAAATAAGTGATTCAAGATCATGCAAGTGATAAGTGGTAGGAGCTGGTTTTCTAATATATTTTGTGGCTGATATGCTGATGAAGCATGTTAACCTTATAGGACATTGTGTGCTGTCAGCATAATTACAAATTACTAAGAAGCTCTGAAATCATTTATATATAGTTAAAGTTATGAAAGTCCAATCTGGAAATGCCAGGGGTCTGCTGCACTATAGCAGGCATAGCTATAGAGTCACTAAAACGTTAACAAGTTCATTTTTATTTAATTCAAGGTTGTTAATTTTTTTTTTTTTTTTTTTGAGTTGGAGTCTTGCTCTATCGCCCAGGCTGGAGTGCAGTGGTCCATCTCGGCTCACTGCAACCTCCGCCTCCTGAGTTCAAGCAATCCTCTGCCTCAGCCTCCTGAGTAGCTGCAATTACAGGCACCTGCCACCACGCCTGGCTAATTTTTTTGTATTTTTTGTAGAGACAGGGTTTCATCATCTTGGCCAGGCTGGTCTTGAACTCCTGACCTTGTGATCTGCCTGCCTCGACCTCCCAAAGTGTTGGGATTACAGGCGTGAGCCACCGTGCCCGGCCTAGTTCTTTGTTAATATTTAAGAAAAACTATATTATTTATCCATGTATTCTTAACACCTAATGTAGTGCTTGGCCTGTAGAAACTGCTCATTAAGTATTTGTGGGAATGGTTAGGAAGTATTTATTGTGGACCTCTTTAGGCATAGAAGGTACTCTAGGGATATTGCATGAATCTTTTGTGCAGAAAGAAGTTTGTCTTCTTGGCTGGGTGCAGTGGCTGACACCTGTATTCCCAGCACTTTGGGAGGCTGAGGTGGGCAGATCACTTGAGCCCAAGAGTTCAAGACCAGCCTGAGCAACATGGCAAAACCCCATTTCTACTAGAAATACAATAATTAGCTGGGTGTGGTAGCTTGTGCCTGTAGTCCCAGCTACTTGGGAAGCTGAGGTGGGAGAATCACACGAGCCAGGGAGGTTGAGGCTACAGGGACCCATTATCGTGTCACTGCATTCCAGCATGAGCAACAGGGCAAGACCCTGTCTCAAAAAAAAAAAAAAAAAATGTCTTTTTGAGCAGGAGTTTGGCATAGTAGAAATTCAAGCCTTGGCTCTAATCCTGGCTCTGTCAGTTCCTGAGGTAACTTTGAGAAGTTTATCCAATGAGGATGAGACTAACGTCATTTTAGGATTCTTGTGAGAATTCACTGAAACCAAGGGAAAGTAACAAACACAGTGCTCAGCAAATAAGCATTTAGTCAGTGCCCAATAAAGTTACCCTTTGGGTATATAAGTCATGTGCACATTAACAGAATAATGGGGGATGGTATTTCACAAAGCTTTGGATTATGTACAAAACACTTGGAACTCAAAGGCATTCAGAGAATGAGGAGGAAGTGTACTCAGTTTACCAAATGAAGGCTTTGTGGATAGATGTAACAAGTGGAGTATTGAAGACTGAGTAAATAGGTGAGACAATAGGGAAGGATTTTGTGGAGTTGAATTCAGTTATTAAATTTCAGACATGTTGAGTTTGATTTGCTGAAGAAGTGGATAAAGGTGTAGGACTTACATTTTGACTTACACCCTTTAAAATAGATGCCTTGAGTATGATTTCTGAAGTATATATTTAGATGTTTCAGAATAAAAGGCCATTCTGTAACTTTACTGCTGCACAATAAGAACTGAACGTGGTTCTGATAAGCTTCTAATGTTATGCTGTCATTAAATGTGCTCCTAAACCAAAAGAACATAGGATAAATATGTTGTGGTGTTTAAATCTGGCCTGATGATAAAGGCTGAAATCATTCTGATTCATATGTAAGAACATCATTATTCTAGGCATTGATTGGAAAAAATTTGTACTACACAGATTATCAAGGGATTTCATATACATATATTGTTTTCATGATTTCTATGAATTGATGGTGTTAACTTAGGAAATTTGTCACATTCTTTTCCATCAGGTATTTACAAATGTACTTTTACTCATAAGAAGTTGGGAATCACCAAAGAGCAGCTGGCCGGAAAAGTATTGCCTCATCTTATTCCCCTGAGTATTGAAAACAATCTTAATCTTAATCAGGTAGGAGTATTTTTGTGCTTTATTCATTTTATTGAGCTTGCTGTTTTCTTGGCATTAGATAAATAAATACATTATAAAGTTTGGTTGAAAAAAAGGTGGGGGTAA
This sequence comes from Piliocolobus tephrosceles, assembly GCF_002776525.5. Classification (NCBI taxonomy): domain Eukaryota; kingdom Metazoa; phylum Chordata; class Mammalia; order Primates; family Cercopithecidae; genus Piliocolobus; species Piliocolobus tephrosceles. The sequence goes on from NC_045443.1 coordinate 97,942,198, forward strand.
AATACACCACAGAACTAAATGAAGAAAGTTTGTGGGGTGACTTCATTGATAAATAGTAAATGAGCAGGATGTTGAAAAATATGTAGGATTTGGGACTACTTTAAATCTAGGGCTGGGAAATTGACATGAATGAAGAACAAAGTTATAGAATGTGTTTGGGGAGTATTTTCATTATTTATTGATTGCTACAGAACAAATCACCACAAACTTAGGGGTTTAAAGCAACACAAATTTATTATCTCACAGCTCTGTGGGTCAGGCCAGGACATGGCATAGTTGGATTTCCTGCTCAGGGTTTCTCACAGTGCTGTCTGTAGTCAAGAACTTGGGGCTCATTCAAGGCCCAGCTACAGAGTGATCTGCTTCTAAGTGCACTTACATGGTTGTTGGCAAGCTTTGGTTCCTTTTGGGCTGTTGTGCTTAGGGCCTCCATTCTTAGCTATTAGCTGGATACCACTGTCAGTTCCTAGCCACATGGGCCTTTCCAGCATGGCAACTTGTTTCATCAAAGCCTGCAAGAGAGAGTCTGCTAGCAAGACTGAAATTACAGTCTCTTGTAATCAAGGAAGTGATATCCCATCACCTGTGCCATAGTCTGTTGCTTTAGAAGCAAGTCACAGGTTCAGCCCACACTCAAAGATAGGGGATTCCACAAGGGCATGAATGGCAGGAGGAAGAGATAATTGAGGACCATTTTAAGAGTCTATATACCACTTGGAAGAAATAATTCAATTTGATTGGGAGATATATATAATACAGTAGGAGAATGAGAAAGGTACATTGAGACTAGAATAGGTAGACTTAAAATGTCTGTCTGGTTTAGGTATTTGAACTTTCAAGGTGTGGTAAATGTTTTTGAGCTAAGGAATAATGTGTCCAAAGAATATTGTGGAATTGTCTCTCTGCATACCTCTATCGCTGTTTGTCACAGTTGTGTTCTTATGTGACTGATTCTTCCTGAAGATTAGAAATTCCTCAAAGGTTATTAGAGCTTATTCTTCATTATAGCCCCAGCACTTAGTGCAATGACAGAACCAAAAATATTTATTGAATTGAGAGAAAATTGAGGTATAGAGTAGACGAGTCATTTTTGTTCACAACAGAACTAGTATTTAATGAAATATAATGGAAAAGCCTGAGTTGGGTTACTGTTTAACTGAGAGCATCAGAGATGGATAGGCAGGGAGGATTTAGAACCGAAAGTGAATTACAGCAATGAGGGAAGCAGAAAGCTGGAAGTTGAGAGCTTTTGGCATTGGGGAGAGTGCTGAGCGAGCAGAGTTTTGGGAGGCAGAGAAATTTATAAAACTAATCAGAACAAACATTTCATTTGAAGTAATAGGGTAAGTCTCTGAAAATTAGTTCCTTGGTTTTAATTTTTTTTTTTTTTTTTTGAGATGGAGTCTCATCCTGTCACTCAGGCTGGAGTGCAGTGGTGCCGTCTCACCTCACTGCAACCTCCGCCTCCTGGGTTCAAGCAATTCTCATGCCTTACCCTCCCGAATAGCTGGGATTATAGGCGTGAGGCACCATGCCTGGCTAATTTTTGTGTTTTTAGCAGAGTCAGGGTTTCACCGTGTTAGCCAGGCTGGTCTCAAACTCCGAATCTCAAGTGATCTGCCTGCCTTGGCCTCCCAAAGTGCTGGGATTACAGGCGTGAGCCACCACGCTCGCCCCCTAGATTTTAATTTTTGGTTTGGTAATTTCTTCGTATCTTGGATAGCAGAGTTGAGGTTAGGGTGGGCAAAGAAGGGAGACAGTGAATATTGGGGAGGAATAGGATAATATGCCTAAAACAGTCTTCAACTTTTTGTCATTTCTGTTCTTAGTTCTCATATTTCTGATTTAGTGTGTTTTTAAATATTCCCAAATGCTTATTTTAGGATATATAGGCTCACTCCTGTCATCCCAACACTTTGGGAGGGAAGGGTTAGGTGGATCACTTGAGCTCAGGAGTTTGAGACCAGCCTGGGCAACATGGTGAAAGCCCATCTCTACAAAAATACAAAAATGAGCCAGGTGTAGTGGTGTGCGCCTGTAGTCCCAGCTACTAGAGGGAGCTGAGGGAGGAGGATTGCTTGAGCCTGGGAGGCGGAGGTTGCAGTGATTTGGGATTGCACCACTGCACTCCAGCCTGGATGACAAAGCAAGACTCTGTCTCTAATTCCATTTGAAATGTTGTGTTGATTTACTTCAGCTTAGTGTTTGTTTTTGTTTTGTTTTGTTTGGGGGGGGTGGCTATTTTCATCAACAAATATTTTGATTCCTATCTTCTTGTATTTTACAGTAGTTTAGCATGGATGTGATCTGCCTTCCCATTTGTTTCATGGTCAGGGTTTCTAATTTAAGACTGCCTTCTTAGTTCCTTTCTGATTTAAGATGATTTAAGTATATTATACATTAAGTGACAAAGATAAGTAACTTAGGAAAATACATTTTCAACATTTGAATAAAAAACAGCAAATGCCCTGCGGTAGTCCACTGAATAATCAATAACTTGTGTTTGAGGGGGGTTCCTAAGACCACTCCCAGAATAGATGATGCAGTAGAAGGACTCACAGGACTCAGCATAGAGTTATGCTCAGGCTGTGCTCTATTATGGTAAAAAAATATAAAGCAAAATCAGGAAAGGAAAAAGGTTCATAGGACAAAGTCTAGGGAAACCAGGCACAAGCCTATAGAGTCTTTTTCCATTGAAATCATGCAGGATTCCCCTTGTAATGACTTGTGATAATCTGTGTGAAATGTTGCCAACCAGGGAAACTCATTAGATGAGACTCAGTGTCCAGAGTTTTCAATGAGGGCTGATGAAGTAACACCCTCTGCCTGGCATGTACTCAAATTCCAAGCTCCCAGAAGGAAAGCAAGTGTTCAGCATAGAACATATTCTTTGTACAAACAGTTTAGGCAAGTAAGCCACTGTTACCGTTAATAATAGGAACCTTTCTGAAATCTGAGTTCCCAGACACCAGCTAAAGGCCAATTTTGCAAGCAGGAGTTTTCAAGGATAGCAGTTTATGTCTACAATGTTAACTCTTTCCTGCACAAACATTTAACAATATGGATGAATCTCACAAACATGTTGAGTGAATGAAGCCAGGCATAGAAGAGTATCTGCTGAATGATCCATTTATGTAAAGTACAACAGTCTAAGCTATGCTGCTAGAAGTCAGAATAAAGTTTACCCAAAGGGTGTGAGGGTGAAAAATGACTGGAAGCGGGTATAAGGAAGCCTCTGGGATGTTGACAACGATTTCACTTTGTTTTTGTTTTTGTTTTTTGAGATGGGGTCTCAGTCTGTCTCCCAGGCTGGAGTGCAGTGGCACAATCTCAGCTCACTGCATCCTTGACCTCCTGGGCTCAAGTGATCCTCCCACCTCAGCCTCCCAAATAGCTAGGACTACAGGCATGTACCACCACTCCTGGCTAATTGTTGTATTTTTTGTAGAGACGTGGTCTCTCTATGTTGCCCAGGCTGGTCTCAAACTCCTGGGCTCAAGTGATCTTCCTGCCTTGGCTTCCCAAAGTACTGGGACTACAGGTGTGAGCCATGTGCCTGGACCAATGTTGTTTCTTTATCTGGCTACTAGTTACATTGGATGTGTTCAATTTGTGTGAATTGTGATTTTTTTTTTTTTTTTTTTTTTTTTTGTCTGTGCACTTTAACATGTATACTTTTCTATTAGTATATTATACTGCAATAAAAAGTTTTAGGAACCCTAATCACTGGAAAGTCAGTCATAGTAAACTGCTTTGGAAACATGCCTTTTGACTTTCTCATAAGATGAAGAAGCTGCTGCTGATACAGCATGGTGAAAGGCAGTGTAATGTAGTAGAAAAGGGTGCAGACTTTGGAACTAGGCTTAGGATGAATTCTAACTCTGCCATATGAGCTCTCTAGCATCTCTGAGTTGCTTTACCTGTCATTGAGCCTGAGTTGCCTCATTTGTAGATTAGAAATATTAGTGAACCTACTTTGAAGAGTTATGAGGATTAATAAAATAGTGTATGTAGAAACACTCAACACAAAGATGTAATTATAAGATTTGGGGAAAGGAGGAGAGCCATTTCTAGATTCTTCCTGTAACATATGGTGTTATTCAAATAAGTTGTTTATGATGATCCTGAAGTACCATAGGGATGAATGATCAGCAGCTGACCAAAGTTAGCCAAAGCTTAAACTAGATTAAGACATAGTGCTAGGTATGCTTTATGAAATTTAATTATTTGAAAGTTGGATTATGTACGTTTAATATTTCGACTGTCAGAAAACAAGGTTTATTTTAGCCAGATATGTCATTGCAATCTGAATAAGCAGGAATTTTCTATGCATATTAAATGGATTATTTCTAGTTCGGCACAAATTCAGATGTTTAATTTTGAATTATCCCAGAAGATCAATATATAACTGCTATGAGTGAATTTATACAAGGCCCCTGAATAATAGCAATTAAACAACTCAGGATATAAAACTCATTATTGAGACATGTTTTCTGGAACTTAAAAGCCTCATCAACTATCATATCATCACTATACAAAGATAGTATAAAAGTATGCTATGATATCCCGAATTTAAATGTATCATTCTTAGTGAATATCAGTGCTGTGACTGGATCCTATTCTACTGGTAAAAATTGAGAATATTATGATTAACTTAATGAATTATCTTAATTGATTACATTTGCTGCTAACTTGAAACATTGTAACCATATCAATTTCTCATTATACCAGTTCAATTCTTTCATTTCCGTCATAAAAGAGATGCTTAATAGATTGGAGTCTGAACATAAGACTAAACTGGAGCAACTTCATATAATGCAAGAACAGCAGAAGTAAGTAGGTTGCACATGAATTATATGTGGTCCAGGAGTGAGATTATTGTTGTCTTATGATTGATTTTCTGGAATTCTAATGATGGAATAGAAAAATTACTGGATTTAAATTTGACCCTATGTAAAACATTTCAAAATTTACCATCGTATTAATAAGTTGAACTGAATTAAAATATAATGTGGTTGAAAAATCTAGTATCACTTCTGAGTACAGAATTTTATCTACATAAAGAAAATTCTGTTTCTGAGAAATCCCTTGTCAGCAGTAGCCACTAGCATTGTAAACTCAGGTTGATGAAAACTAAAAGCACCACTTAATGAAAATTTTTTAAATTTATGAACTTCTAGTATTTTTATTTTTTTTCATTCTCTTTTCTCTAGCCCCAGAAACATTTATAGAACATTCATTTCATATTTAGCATCACAACATTCACCTCTTTTTATTTTTAAGGAGGATTTTCTAAATTATTTGCAGAAAACTAGTATTCAAACAAGAAGGCAAAGATGGAAATCGTTGACTGCTGAATCCAGTTTATTAAAATCAAAGCCCCACTGTATTCTTTGCTCCAGAGTAAAACACATGAATTTAGGATACCTGTTAAAGTTTAATCCTGAACCAAAAAACATCTAAAAATCAGTAAAATTGATATAAATCATGAACAAGGTCCCCAAGTAGAAACTCTTTAGCTTCTGCCCACAAGATGAAGACTTAAAGTAAATACACATGGTATAGAAGTAGGTGAAATAGCCCTTTGTATGCTTGAAGTATTCTATAGTGTGTATGTATGTGGTGTTTGATGGATTGACTCTGTTAACATAAAAATCTGGAGAAATAATTTTTAAAATGCATTATAGGTAGAGATCAATTTTTAATACCAAGTATTTATATTTGACTTGGGAAATGAACCCTTCCTTTTTCTTCCTTCTATCTAAATCTTACCTGTTTCTCAGGACATAGATCTGGCTCACATAACAGTGATTACAACATTCATTGTTAGTGATTATAGCATTCATGTTAGTACAGACTCAGAACTTAATCACATTAAATTCCCCATATCATATCTTGTCTTGCAGTGAGATGTTAAGCTCTTTGATAAGAGCCATGCTTGACTGGTTTTATGACACCTTGAATAAATTCTCCAGTAAATTCCAAATGTTGAGTTTAAGAAATGAACTTACATACAAATGTTATTTTGGGGGCAAGCAATCATTAGCAGTAGAAAATAATGGAAAAGATGACTCTTCTTAAAGAATGAAACCACAGTTTAATTGGAGTCTAATAAATTCCATGTGGATAAATAATTTTTAGCATGAGTATTTAAAACTATTCATTTCTTTTTGTTGTTTTGTCATAATTCAACTCTCCTACAGATCTTTGGACATAGGAAATCAAATGAATGTTTCTGAGGAGGCAAAAGTTACAAATACTGGGAATCAGGTAAGAAGATACTTAATTTTTGTAGAAAGTGCTTCATTTGGAGGGCTTTTAATCTTTAAGCAACAAAATCACATTTTTATTGAACTTATTTAAATTATTGACATTTTTCTATTTCAGCAAATTGACAAGGTTTTTAACAACATTGGAGCAGACCTTCTGACTGGCAGTGAGTCCGAAAATAAAGAGGACGGGTTACAGAATAAACATAAAAGAGTGAGTTTCCTTATTGTTCTTTCAGCCCTCTTATTTATACTACAGGACTTCCTGTAAACCACAGATTTTTGTTGGGAAATGCTGTTCAGCAGCTTAACAAGAAACATTTGTAATTATCTTTCTGAAATTCCTTTATCATGATAGTTAAACATGACCCTAACCCATTTTGAAAATAAATGTACTTAAGATTTTTAGCTTCCATTATTACTTGACTTGCTACAAGGTAATATTTATAGACTCCTTGTCTCCTTTGTCCTTTCTCTTATACTTTGCCAGTCACACTCCTTGGTGAATCTCACTGTCTGTCTTCTCTGCTTCTCCTCCTGTGTTGATGCTTCTACTATAGATTTGTGCTGTCCAGCTACCTTAGGCTGTCTCTGATTGTTGCTCGTCAGTATTTTAATTTCTGTCCCACTCACTACATTCCCAACAGTTTGAGTTCCAAACTCTTTCCATTCTTTTTGAGCCTAGCAACCTCATCTTCTGTCATTTCATAGTGTCAAATTTTACAGTCCATCAGATTTTCACTTTGACACTTTCACAGAGTACTGGTCAGCTATTTGGTAGCATGGCCATCAATTTGAGTTTGTCTCGTGTTTTCTTATAATTGGATTAAAGTTGTACATTTTTGACAGGCATACTACAGAAGTGATGATGTACCCTTCTTGGTTTATTCCAGCAGGGGTACATGATGTATACATTACTTACTAATGGCAGACCAACAATATTTTAAAAAGGATTTTCAAAATAGATCTGATTCTATCTCATAAGTAGATGAAAAATCTGAGCACATTTTTTTCTTCTCTATTTCTTGCTAAAATTTTGCTCCCCCTCTGATTTTGAATATTAAACTATAATAGGATACTTTCCTCTTGGTTAGCATCCAATAAAAAAAACTATAAGTCAGTTTGTGACTTCTGCTGAGGGCATTCTTCTATTCATTCATAAATGTGTAAAGCCAAAGGACTACTGGACATAGTCGTTTACAAAATTATAAGAGAACATTGTGAGCTTTTAGTTTAGCAAAGTTGATAAAAGACAAGACATTGAATTTGCTGTAGACATCAGCAGTGAAAGAACCGTGTGTTGTTTCATTCTTTCTTCGCTTTTTGTGAGTTCCTAAAATATTCTTGGGGTGAGATAAAGTTTAAAAAGATTTCCCAGTTTTCAAGAATGAAATCACTAAATCATATTGTCATTGTCTGGAAAAGAGTGATTCCAATGAATAGTTTAAAAATTATTATTTTCATACTGGAAATATTTTTGCACAGATCCTGTGAGTTTTTATCTAAAGTTAGATTATATAGTGATTTGAAATACAGCTTACTGTGACAATCACCAAGACAAGAGTAGTTTGCTTTTCAGTGAAGTAGTAAGATGTCCTTTACCTGAAGAGATAACTTTTGTTTTACAAATGGACTTAAGAAATTGCCAGTTGATTTTTTGCTTTATTTTGTTTTAAGGCATCACTTACACTTGAAGAAAAACAAAAATTAGCAAAAGAACAAGAGCAGGCACAGAAGTTGAAAAGCCAGCAGCCTCTTAAACCCCAAGTGCACACACCTGTTGCTACTGTTAAACAGGTCAGAGTTCATTTCTTCTGCATAATTTCAAGAATACTACTGTTAAGGAGTAAAGTGGTATAGAACTTAGTCTACTAGTATTTGTATAAAAATGTATCTCAAATAATACCTTAATGTGTGATTTCTAAGAAGTATGGGCATAAATGATTCTCCAACTCTGCTATAACCTGTCTAATGTACCATGTTTTGTGACAATGCTTGTTACCAACAAAGAAGAAGCTAGAGGAATAGGATTAGGACTCATAGTGCTCATTCAACTCTGTTCACTCTGAAGTGATCAGAATATTATATTCATGCTCTTAACGTATTTTTGAGCTAAAGTTATTTTCTGTGTTTGTCTTTTCAATTGTAGTTAGTTAGATGTGTAACTTGGTTTAAGATGTACCTGCATGACCTGGCTAGTATTTGTTTTCTCCTGTGTTCCAGGCACTGTTCCAGGTATTGGTGCTATGGCAGTGAATAAGGGCCCTTCTACACTGTTACTGGTTTCAGAGATAGCTTTATCTTAAAAGCTTTCTTTAAAATATTTTTTGTTACCTCTTAATCACTAACATTTTGTCTGAGAAAAACATTTTTGTAGGCCAAGAGGCAAAATTGAGAATATTTTGTAGGTACTTTTTTTAAGAATAGTGGAAACAAATTCCTATAAAATTTTGATGAAATTCGAACTATACAAATAATAGTAAGAAATTACTGTGTTTTTTGTAATATAGAATAAGAAGAATATGATTCTGTTTTTGATGAGATAACGTTTTGCTTAATTGGAGTTTAAAGTTAGTATTCCCCATCATCAAATTGATTGCAAATATTCCTCTGTAAAAACCATACAAAAACAGGTGGCAGGCTGTATTTGACCTGCAGGATATAGTTTGCTAATTTGGTATAGACCATTGAGCTTAATTCTAACTTGTCCTTTATGATTTAATCTGTCAAATGTTTACTAATTATAAAGTATTTTATATTTCTTAGAGATAAAGTAATTCTCTCATATTTTTCAGACTAAGGACTTGACAGACACATTGATGGATAATATGTCATCTTTGACCAGCCTTTCTGTTAGTACCCCTAAATCTTCTGCTTCAAGTACTTTCACTTCCATTCCTTCCGTGGGCATTGGCATGATGTTTTCTACACCAACTGATAATACAAAGAGAAATTTGACAAATGGCCTAAATGCCAATATGGGCTTTCAGACTTCAGGATTCAACATGCCCGTTAATACAAACCAGAACTTCTACAGTAGTCCAAGCACAGTTGGAGTGACCAAGATGACTCTGGGAACACCTCCCACTTTGCCAAACTTCAATGCTTTGAGTGTTCCTCCTGCTGGTGCGAAGCAGAGCCAACAAAGACCCACAGATATGTCTGCCCTTAATAATCTCTTTGGCCCTCAGAAACCCAAAGTTAGCATGAACCAATTATCACAACAGAAACCAAATCAGTGGCTTAATCAGTTTGTACCTCCTCAAGGTTCTCCAGCTATGGGCAGTTCCGTAATGGGAACACAGATGAACGTGATAGGACAATCTGCCTTTGGTATGCAGGGTAATCCTTTCTTTAATCCACAGAACTTTGCACAGCCACCAACTACTATGACCAGTAGTAGTTCAGCTAGTAATGATTTAAAAGATCTTTTTGGGTGAGGTGTCTTACTTCTATTTTGAAGGATCATTTCAGTTTCAATCATGGGTGAGCTGATTTACATCTTTATATAGTTGGCTTGGAGGAAGTACTTCTATGGGAAAGTGAACAGTTCTGTGACAGGAAACATCTGTGTCCATGCCAGCATAGTAGTTGTATGGACTTCTAACCAGTTGAGTTTTTTTAAAGCATTGAGGATTTTTTTCCTCTTACCAACTCCTCTTCAGGTTTTTAAAGACCCAGCCCTTCCCAATCTCAAAGAGAAAAAGGACAACTGAGTTATCTTGAATAGCAGAACTTTTTAATCAAATGTTTATTTTGGCTTGTGGATCTTGGTGTTATTTAAAAAATTGAGTTGATGGTCATTGCAAGCTCATCTATTAAGTACTACATGGTACACAGTCTACCTTTACAAGTCATTAGTCTTCATTTTAATATGTAAAAATCTTGATCCTGTATTGATTTGTTTGCATTTAAGATGACAGTGAGAAAATAATAAGCATAAAGAGAAGTATCAGGTTATTTGCTTTTTTCCAAACTTACTTTTCAGATGAACTAATGTTTAAGTACAGAGACTGAGCAAATACTACAAAATTTAACCTAGCCTTCATTTCATTGGTTTAAATGTGTTATTAACCTTCTCAAGTGCAAACTAATCATTGTAAATTATATTTTAGCATGGTCTGCCTCAAATAGTAATGTATTTTTCTGCATTCACTTGGATATATTTAGAATCACTTTTTTCCTCCTGTATCACAGAAGAGGTATGTGCTGATTTGTTTGGATATTTGACAAAGCACTCTGATGTGACTTCTCTGACTACTACCTTCATATTTAATTTCAAATTCAAACTTCTGAGGTTGCAACATATATGAACTGTGTTTTCAAAAGAAGATTTGTAAGAATTAAACTATATTTAATGAGTAAACTTTTGAGATTTCTGCTGTATTGTTTCAAATGTAATAAACTTTACTTCTCTAAAAATTGAGTAGTTGTATCTTCTGACCACCAACAGATTAATATTCAGCTTGCCATGATAGTCTGACCTCATTAATTACTGCTACTGAAGTTTAGTTTTTTTCTAGGAATTTTAGGAACCTTTTGTTTAAACACTTTAATTTCTATTAGACATTTTTAGGAAGGAAAGAATCAATTCTCTTAACAGGAAATGTGCTTTATTTTTCAAAACCTTTCTCTGATATTTTTCTTTAATTTACTGATTATTCAACCACAGAGCCTTTTGCTATAAATGTCATTTATATTTTAAAAAATAATATTCCACTCTTATAACTTTAAAACCATCTTTCAAAGAACTATATATGTATTATCGTTGCTGCCATAGAGTTGATGGTTTTTAATTATCTGCAACCAGCAATCATTTAAAATAAATCATATTAAATTTAGTATGCTGGTACTAAGTTTATTCATTTTATATGGATATTCATTGAAAATATATACACATACTATATGTAATACACAGCACTTGATCACAAAATGTAATTTGATTACATTATTGCTGGCAGCATTCAGTTAAGAGGGTACTTTAAAAAATAGAAGTCAGCTTTCACATCTGATTTCTGTATGGGCTGTATTTGGTTAACTTGATTTTAGAACGAGAACTAATAGAATTGCTAAAGAAATTTATCCAAGAAATGAAAAACAGTAGGAAGATCAAATGTTTTTGTCAAATATATTCACAGCTTGACCAGATTAGCTGTCTTGTTTGTAATGCAATATTAATATATCTTTTGGGAAAAAGCTTATATATGGAATAAAATAAGTATTGAAGAATTTTTCTTTGTAACAATTTAGTAGTCACTGTTTATTGAGAAATTGTTTTTTATTTTGTAAAAAACATGATGTTAGCATTGGACTCTTAAATAGAAAGAAAGCTTAATATAACAGCTTATGGAACTTGAACTACTAAATATGAAAATAGGTTATTTGAAAAAAATACAGTATGTAAAATTTGCTCATTCGTTGAGGTAATGGTGCTATGTTTTTACAGAACTGTTCCTACACCTTTTTTCTACTTTCTCAAAGGTGTTTTATTTCAACCATTTCCATCAATTGAACTGTTACCATTGCCTTTTTCTGTTGAGAAATTGCCTCTGAAAAATAGTGCTATTTTTAAGCTTAAGTGTTCTTAAGTGAATGAAATTTTCAAAGTACTAGATCACCTTAAAGTTATTTCACATACTGAAAACAGTTAAGTCCCTTAGGCTTAGAGCAGAAAATGTTTAGGTTAAAGAGCATCTGTCAACAGAATCTACAAAAAAGATTCCCTTGCGTTTGAATTGGTTCTCTATTCTCCTATTGCTAAAATGTGTGATATATATAGAGGATGTATAAAAGGAAATGGAAATAGACTACGTACTTGTCTGGTTTTTGTTTGTTTTTATTTTGGAATGCTTGTAAGCTTCCTTTACACTGAATAAGGAAGTAGTTTTTTGTTTTTTTTTTTAACCTGTAAAATACCTCACATGGTTGTTTTTACACATGAAAGAAAAAGGTATATACGAACATACCTGGTATCAATAGGAGTATGCACCAAATAAATTTTAGCTTTGATAAAACTTTCCATATTAAGTTGTGATTTCATACTTTGTGATTACTGGTCTTAAAATAATTTTGGAACAAATGAATCTATAAGAATTCAAACTGTATAGGATTTTAAGTATCTATATCAGTAGTTTTTAAACCGTAACTGTGACACTCAATAAGAAAGACATTTTACCCTGCAACTGCTATATAAAATATATACCTGAAACAAAAGTTTCAGAAAATGTCTTTAATAGGTGTAGTGTACTCTTTTTATTCTATTAATTTTAAAAAAAGTTGATTACAGTTGCTAAAGGATTTCATGACTTAGTGTGAATATAGTAACTAAAGTAGGCTGGGCACGGTGGCTCACACCTGTTATCCCAGCACTTTGGAGGCTGAGGCGGGCGGATTACAAGGTCAAGAGATAGAGAGCATCCTGGCCAACATGGTGAAATTTCGTCTCTACTAAAAATACAAAAATTAGCCAGGCGTGGTGGCATGCACCTGCAATCTCAGCTACTCAGGAGGCTGAGGCAGGAGAATCACTTGAACCTGGGAGGCAGAGGTTGCAGTGAGCCGAGATCACACCACTGCACTACAGCCTGGGCAGCAGAGCAAGACTCCATTTCAAAAAAAAAAAAGAAGTAATTCAGCCCTCTCTCTCCCAGCAGAGGTAGAAACAGAGGGCCTGAGGCTTGCATGGCTTAACCCGAAAAAATCAGAACCTGTAATAGAAGCTAGATTTTTTCCTAATCTGCTCTCTACCATTTTGCATCTGTTGTATGAATTCCTGTGGAAGTGCTTTTGTTAAGACGGACATATGTAGCAAGTACGTGTTCAGTACTTATTGGGTATCGTAAATATGTTTACATTGAGAAAAAATGGTTATGAAGAGGGGAGAGTTGAGATGATAGAAATGTACATAGTCAAAATCAGCCTGTGGGCTGCTGGTTTGAAATATGAGTGAGGAGAGTTGGGAGACCTGGGTTAGCAGTGTTTGTAGTACCCAGACATATAGCAGAATTAGAGCTTTTAGACTTGGGGAGAAGGGAGTGCAGTTGAAAAAGCCATTTCACCAAGATGGAACTTGTTGAAGGTTAGAAACTTTTTCTATCCAAAGAAGCAAAACAAAGTTGCTCCAGCCACTCAGAAAGGATATAACTACCAGGGGTAAAAACCACATATGTAACTTAAAATTTTCTAGTAATCCCATTAAAAGTCGGTGAAAAAAAATTTTTTTTTCTTTTGAGAGAAGTCTGTCGCCCAGGCTGAAGTGCAGTGCTGTGGTCTGGGTTCACTGCAGCAATCTCAGCTCACTGCAGCCTCTACCTCCCAGGTTCAAGAGATTCTCCTGCCTCAGCCTCCTCACTGGGACTACAGGCACCTGCCACCACTCCCAGCTAACTTTGGTATTTTTTAGTGTAGACGAGGTTTCACCATGTTGGCCAGGCTGGTCTCAAACTCATGACCTCAAATGCTCTGCCCACCTCAGTCTCCCAAAGTGCTGAGATTACAGTCATGAGCCACAGCGCCTGGCCCTGACATTTATTTTATTATATTTTAATATTGGCAGGTATGGTGGTTCATGCCTGTAATCCCAGCACCTTGGGAGGGCAAGGTGGGTGGATAGCTTGAGTTCAGGAGTTCAAGACCAGCCTGGGCAACATGGTGAAACCTCATCTCTACAAAAAATACACAAAAATTAGCTGAGTATGGTGGCTTATGCCAGTAGTTCCAGCTACTTGGGAGGCTGAGGTGGGAAGGTCACTTGAGTCCAGGAGCCAGAGGTTGCAGTGAGCTGATAACACACCACTGCATTCCAGCCTGGGTGACAGAGTGAGACCCTGTCTCAGAAAACAAACAAACAAAAAACTTTCTGCATGGAATTGATATAAAAAACTCATATTTTACATCTTTTTTGGTACTTAGTCTTTGAGATGCAGTGTGTATTTTACACTTAGCACATTTAACTTCAGACTTGTCATATTTCAGGTACTTAGGAGCCATGTGGCTAGTAGCTATTGTATTAGATAATATGGATATAGGCTGGGTGCAGTGGCTCACACCTGTAATCCCAGCACTTCGGGAAGCCGAGGCGGGTGGATCACCTGAGGTCAGTAGTTCGAGACCAGCCTGGCCAACATGGGGAAACTCTGTCTCTATTAAAAATACCAAAAATTAGTCAGGTGTGGGACACCTGTAATCCTAGCTACTTGGGAGGCTGAGGCGGGAGAATCATTTGAACCCAGGAGGTGGAGGTTGCAGTGAGCCGAGATTGCACCACTGCACTCCAGCCTGAGTGACAGAATGAGACTCTGTCAAATAAATAAATAAATAAATAAATAAATAAATAAATAAGATAATGTAGATGTATATGGAAGCTCAGTGACCAAAGAAGTGAATGATGGCTATTATCAACCTATGGTCTCAGTTCCAAACCCATCCTTTGTCTTGCCTTGTACTGTCTTTTTCCTTTGCCAGCTGGGAAGGTGAGGGCCCACGAGTGGCACTGCAAAGCAAGAGCTGCAAGAAGATACTTTACTTACGGTTGTGAGTCTCCCATTTGTATACACCAGAGAAGCCCAGCAGTCCCAACAGAGGAGCTCCAGCTGCACCTCAGGTTACCTTCTCCCAACCCTGAGCCACTGTGGAGCAGCTCCCATGGGCTGCTTCTGTGCCAGCTCTGCCAGTCTATCAAGCAACTGTCTCTCACTCTGTGGCCCATTCCCTGGGACAAGTTTCATCACCATGGCAGGCTGAATGTTCCTGTAGAAACCACAGCCTCTCCAGGGAAGTCTGATCTCAGCTTGGGAGTGAGGTAGGGGAAGAGAGCCTCTCCTGGTCTTTAGTTCATTTTTTTCACTTTTCTTCACCCTAGAGACAGTATTTGCCTTTTACTTACTACTTCTGTGCACTTTAGAGTCCTCTTTTGCCCCTACAAATAATTAACCAGCTTCTACTAGTTAGCAAATATTACATTAAAACTTGCCTGTTCAAGTATCTGGTGTGGGGTTTCTGTTTCCTTACTGTACCCTCACTGATACAGCCTGAATCCAATAATAAGTCATTTTAAAATGGGGCCATATATATACTGCTATCAAAAGCCATATGGAATTGCGTATACCTATCCTATATTAAAACTTCATGAATGTTCTTTTGAAAGTGCCCACAGTAGAAATACAGTTTGGCTACTTTAATTATACCTACTGGTTGCAGTTCCAATTTTGTCTTTTTTGCTCCTATGTTTTCGATATGTTCCTTTGATGACCTTGGTTGCTAGTAAAGGCAGTGTTTGACTTTTATATAAAGATAAATGAGATAGAGACTTTAATGTCTATAGTTTGAGTGTAGGAATAAACATAGGTTTGCCCCAAGTCTGTGTCCCTAAGCCTACCCGTCTTTTTGAACACAATGATCAGAAAAAACTCAAATATGAGGCATATCCATGGAAACATGAGAAGCATCTGGTGTATGAAGTTCGGAGCCAGATAAAGGTGCTTTTTTTTTTTTTTTTTTTTTTAAATTTCAGGCTAAAATTGTAGTATTCACACTTCATAGATGTGGGGCAGGGTACTTTACACATTTGTGTGTTGTAACAGATCCAGTTTTTTGTTTGTTTGTTTGTTTGTTTGGTCAAAGACAGGGTCTGGCTCTGTCACCCAGGCTGGAGTGCAGTGGCGTGATCTTGGCTCACTGCAGCCTCCACCTCCCAGGCTCAAGCAAAACTCCCACCCCAAGCCTCCTGAGTAGCTCGGGCTACAGGCATGCACCACCACACCTGGCTAATTTCTGTTTTTTGTTTGTTCGTTTTGATGGAGACAAGGTTTCACCATGTTACCCAGGCTGGTCTTGAGCTCCTGAGCTCAAGCAATCCATCCACTTTGACCTCACAAAGTGCTGGGATTACAGGAGTGAGATGCCACACCTGGCCCCAAAATTGTTTTTCAGAAAATCTTGTCTCTTAACAATTGGCACTCTTAAGATCATTTCTGTAAAGAGATGGAAAGGCTTTTCACTTAGGTGAGTGTCCTCATGTTTCATAAGAGGTTGTCACGTCTGTCTGCAGCTACAGTGATTATGTGAATCCGCCCTCAAACAGCAATAGTACCTGTGCTCCAGCCACTTGGCAGAGAGCAACCTTTAACTCTCTATTGCCCAACTGGCAAAATCTTGTTTTTGAGAGATGTTTATGGAGGAAGCCAAAAATTGAGTAATCCATTCATTTCTCCAAAAATTCTGAATTAAACCCACTCTTGAGACCTTTGTGCCTGGGTTGCCTTGTTTTGGCCGTGCATCAGGTTTCTTTTATCACTGGTAGCTTTTGACTATGCTTTAAACCGTATTTATGCCAGGGATGACATTGGTTCACTCCCACATAAATAGCTTCTTTGAGGACCCACTGGAGAGATTTCAGATTTCAGTTCAGGAGTAAATCTGCTTCTAAGCAAGTGGTTTGCCCTTACTTTTTTTTTTTTTTTTTTTTCTTTTTTGAGACTGAGTCTCACTCTGTTGTCCAAGCTAAAGTGCAGTGGCACGATCTCGGCTCATTGCAAGCACCGCCTCCCGGGATCAAGCGATTCTTCTACCTCAGCCTCCGGAGTAACTGGATTTACAGGTACCAGCCACCATGCCTGGCTGATTTTTATTTATTTTTATTTTATTTTTTATTTTAAGTAGAGACAGGGTTTCACCATGTTGGCCAGGCTGGCCTCAAACTCCTGACCTCAGGTGATCCACCTGCCTCGGCTTCCCAAAGTGCTGGGTGGCGTGAGCCACCACGCTTGGCCTGCTCCTACCTTTTAAAGTCTGAATAAAGTAACAGATTAGGTAATGACAGCTAAGAGATTCAGCCAAATTTGCCGTTTACCTGTAGCAAATGTATAGGACAATAATAGTATGCAATATTTAATGCTTACCTTCTGGCCTTATCTGATTTTTAAAAAATCCTTATTTCTCCTTTGCTCTGATTTCCTTCTAAAAAATCTTTTTTATCTATGTTCATGGAAATTCTCTTTTGGAATCAGATAGAGTATAAATAGTTACATGGACTGAATGAGAGTAAATCTTGTCTCTTTTACTTAACTGACCAGAATAAGTTTTCTCAGCCATGAAATAAGATCACACCTTACAAGCTTGTTAGGATTAGATGAGGTAAAAGTGTGCAAAGCACCTAGCACAGCTCCTGGCACATAGTAGGTGCTCAACAGATTTTTCCACTCACTTTGTGATGGATATAGGTCTCTAAAATAAACTCTACTTTAATGAAAAACAAATACTTCACCTGGCTGGGCGCTATGGCTTATGCCTGTAATCCCAGCAGTTTAGGAGACCAAAGTGGACGGATCACTTAAGGTCAGGAGATTCGTACCAGCCTGGCCAACATGATGAAACCCCATCTCTACTAAAAATACAAAAATTAGCTGGGCGTGGTGGTGCACCTCTGTAACCCCAGCTACTTGGGAGGCTGAGGCATGAGAATCGCTTGAACACGAGAGGCGGAGGTTGCAGTGAGCTGAGATTGCACCACTGCACTCCCTCCAGCCTGGGCAACAGAATGAGGCTGTCGCAAAAAAACAAACAAAAATCTTCACCTGGCACCATTTGAATGCACTTATTTTTCAATAAATATATAAATAAAACTAAGCCATAAAATACTATAGTCTTGGCACTGTGAGATTCTTGGGGCACAAATAGGAATGGAGATGTAGGCCTTGCCCTCGGGCTTTGCACTGTAGTTATAAAGGTAGTCACGTAAGCAGACATTTGCAGAACAGTGTGATACATACTGTGAGCAAAATCCATGTAGGAGGGACACGCAATCTAGATAGTCAGGAAGGCTTAAAGGAGACAGAGCCTGAGCTCAGGCACACAGAGCTTTTGTAATTTTTTTTTTTTTTTTTTTTTTTTTTACTGTTTTTTGTTTGTTTGTTTGTTTTTTGATGCTACCAAATGATTACTTAGGTCACATTTTCCCAAATTAAGTTTGAACTACTGGGGAGTGGATTAGAGCAGATAACTCCCAAAGTCTTTTTGAATTCTTAGATGTTATGAAAACTTCTCAAATTAAGGGAAATCTGGTCAATTTTTGATGACCAAGAAAAGCAGAATTAATGCTAGCTGCTTAAATTAGAACATGTGGAGAAACACCAAAAAGAAAAAAATGTTAGCTGCTTAAAACATTTTCTATTAGAGACAGAGATGACAGCAAGACAAGGAGCAGAATAAGTGACCTATAATGTTATTTTTAGCTGGTTTTTATTTTATTGAATATTTCATAAATTTAACAATCCACACTTGGGGGCTTAATGTATATAGAATAAATCTTTTAAAACCGTGGCTGGATTTTGGGGTTGTGGGGGAAATGTCTGCCATAAATATATTTAGTCTGTAAACTACCAGAAGATGTCACTATCTTCCAAGTAATCATCCATTACAGTAGCCCTTTTACAGGTGCTTTTTTTGAACATGAATAGGCTAGGGAAGGTATTGGTAAGAATATACTGCCTTTTGGTGTAGCATCTACAAAAGGATGGGATCATGAGAAATACTTGTGAACGGTGTGTGGGTTTGTTCTGCCTTGACCCTTAACCCCGCCCCAAGATATCATCCTTTTTCACTGCTCTATATGTTAAGATTATCTGGACACTCAGGGTTCTATCTGCATCTTCAAGAAAAATGAGGGTGGTAAAAAAAAATCCTTCCAAATATTTTCTCTGGTTTTGATCTTTCAACATTTCAGTTTGCATTTTTACAATACACTGTATTTAACAGATTGTCAGATTTTCTAGGATATGTTGGTCTTGAACACAACCTAAATATCCCTGAGTATTTTTTTCAAGTCACCATGCATAATGCATAAAGCAAATCTAGTGTTTCCACACTGCAGTAATACCAAATGAAAGGAATCCATCTTTCCTCATTTCCTCACAACGGGAGATTTTGGAGCAAACAGGTAGTATAACACATGTTTGAAAAAATAAGCCTGTAATTCCAGCACTTTGGAAGGCTGAGGCAGGCAGATCACTTAAGGTTAGGAGTTTGACACCAGCCTGGCCAACATGCTGAAACCTCATCACCACTAAAAATAAAAAAATTAGCTGGGCCTGGTGGCACACACCTGTAATCCCAGCTACCTGGGAAGCTGGGACAGGAGAATTGCTTGAACCCAGGAGGTGGAGATTGCAGTGAACTGAGATCACGCTCATTCCAGCCTGGGTGACAGAGCAAGACTCTGTTTTAAATAACAATGATAATAATAATAGTTTTATTGTCTTTACAGCCAGAAAACAGACTAAAAAATCGATAATTGAGTGTCTTATGTGGGGATACCCCAACATAAGATACCTTACCTTGGGGAGAGATACCCTCCAAGATGAAATGAGAAATAATTTGTTATAGGTAACCAATGGCAGCAAGCAAATGAGCACATGAGTATGACTTCTTGTCGCATCTCTGCCTGATACCTCAAAGCATCACTGGCCTTCTCCATGCCCTGGGCTTCAACAATAAAGTGCAGTAGACGGCTCAACATAGTTCTTTCTATATGTAGTGATAAGACTCAAAGGAGCAGTGAAAATGAAGTTGAAATTTCTTCATAAATATAAGGAATTCATGTTCAAAGCAAATTCTTGACGTTTATCATGCATGAAATACTTAACGAATGATTCCATGCTGTGTAAAAACACTCTAAAGTTCTGTATTTTGGTTATCTGACCATTTCTTTTCAAATTTTGTTTAATATTTAGACAGTTATAGTGACAGATTGAAAATGGAAATTGATATGTTTCCGGGGTCTCCATATATGCATCTTTATATTTGCAAACTATTATAGAGATGTCTTTTATATATAGTGTAAAAATCCTGTAATTTAGGAAATTAGAGTCAAATTAATTGAACTCCAAATTGACTGAGTGGCTGACTTACAGTGAGCTGAAATTAATGGGACTAACAGTGTTTTATTATGGACTGGAAGCAGCATATAAGAATAAAGTGACATTTGTAATCAAGTGGGATTAAATCTCAGCTCCACCAGTAACTATGTAATTTTGGACAAGTTATTGAGTGAGCCTCAGTTTACTCACATGTAAAATGGGGATAATATCAATTGGGCCATTCTCCTTTGTTATATACACTTTTTATTCTACTCTGTGAGAATAAAATGTGATCATGAAACTCAAGTCAGAAAGACGATACGGAAACATTTACAATAGAATGGGATAAAGGTTCCCGTTAGCCTTCCCTGAAGGGGAGTCTTACCCAGAATGGGGTGGGTAGTGGCAGTCTTAATCCAGAGGCCAGTATATCAGTGTTTGATATTAATTTCTCTTCACTCTGCTGTCAATTTGCCCTAATTTCCAGTGGAACATTTTAAATAAAGATAGAAAATATGTCACCCTAGAAACCTGCACCCTATTTTATTATTTTGGAGACGAGGTCTTGCTATGTTGCCAGGACTGTGCTTGAACTCCTGGGCTCAAGTGATCTTCCCCCCTCAGCCTCCTGAGTAGTAGCTGGGACTACAGGTACACACCAGTGTGTCCCACTCATACTTTATTCTAAAAATGCCCATGGTAACTAGGACAAGCATACCTAGAGTTAGGTGCTCAGTAATGTTTCTAAAAGCACAAGGATTCTGAGTATATCTTTCCTCAGTTACACTAAAGACACTCTACTACTCAGAGTAAGATTATATGATCACGATGTACCATGTACCATGGTGGTACAAGTTCAGGAAATGATCTTTAGGACCTAGTCCCAACTCTCTGAATTCTGCTGGCCAGGTTACCTTAGGCAAAATTTGCATCTTTATTGCTTTATCTGCTTATTTGTCTCATAAGGTTATAGTGAGAATCAAATGAGATATTTGAAAATGCTTTGTATATAAGCTTGACTATCAATAGAAGAATTACTGTTGGCCAGGCGTGGTGGTTCATGCCTGTAATCCCAGCACTTTGGGAGGCCGACACAGGCGGATCACGAGGTCAGGAGATCGAAACCATCCTGGCTAACACAGTGAAACCCCGTCTCTACTAAAAAATACAAAAAACTAGCCGGGCGAGGTGGCGGGCGCCTGTAGTCCCAGCTACTCGGGAGGCTGAGGCAGGAGAATGGCGTAAACCCGGGAGGCGGAGCTTGCAGTGAGCTGAGATCCGGCCACTGCACTCCAGCCTGGGTGACAGAGCGAGACTCCGTCTCAAAAAAAAAAAAAAAAAAAAAGAAAAGAAAAGAAAAAAAAAGAATTAATGTCAAATATGGGAGTTCAATAAAAGAAATTGAGTTTATATATATATTGGTTAATACTAATGATAGTCAACAGTATACAAATTTTAAAGGATTGAGAGAAGTTCTGCATAAAAGATATTTTTATGTTTGTCTCAGGATGTTATGGGGGTGAGAAGGAGGAGTATGGAGTTGGGATAAGGAATAGGGTTGGCTGGAGAAGCTGCCACAGAATTTAGGAGAGAAGGAACCCCAAGATGACCAGTTCTCTTCATTACTTTTGTTTCCTTATGAAGTCTCTTATGGAAAGGGTGAATCATTTGGTCATTACCTCTGATCCTGGTTGAAAAGTTCCATCTAACACTTTGGTTGAATTTGATCAAATACTTTTCTCGAGTAACTAGTTGAGTTGTTTGTTTGGGATTTGCTGGTTTCCTTTTTTTTTTTTTTTTTTTGGTCTAGGTGGCAAATTAGAACAACCTGGCTCACAACCTATGCGCTCTCCTTGTCTTGCTGTTGCAGACTGGAGTCCTGCATGTCACCAAACTGGGTAGTCAGGCTCACCAATCTGGTGTTAGGTAAAGAAACACTTGGTATTACAGGTTTGGGTTTTAAATAATTGCAATAGTCAAGACTATTTGTAAGGAGCGGAAACTATCTTGAGCAATTTGTTATAAGAATG
Organism: Piliocolobus tephrosceles; assembly: GCF_002776525.5. Classification (NCBI taxonomy): domain Eukaryota; kingdom Metazoa; phylum Chordata; class Mammalia; order Primates; family Cercopithecidae; genus Piliocolobus; species Piliocolobus tephrosceles. The sequence goes on from NC_045443.1 coordinate 97,964,350, forward strand.
TGAGTATTTTGTGAAACCCAAGGGTAAAAGGACAAGTGAGTCTAGGCAGATGAGGCCTGGAAGGCCATAAGAAACATCCTCACCCCATACCCTTGCCCTGTTATAGTTTCATTGTTTTATTTCTCACTCTTTTCCAAAACCAGTGTTCTCTGCATTTCTACACCACAAAGTTAATGTAACCACCTTACAGTTATAATTCCAGAGTCCTGCAAGATTAACTAGTGGTCTTGTAATTCCAAATTTAAATTACTAGGAAGGTCAGGTGCGATGGCTCACACCTGCAATCCCAACACTTCAGGAGGCTGAGCCGGGCAGATCACTTGAGGTCAGGAGCTCAAGACCAGCCTGGCCAACATGGCGAAATCCTGTGTCTACTGAAAAAAAAAAAAAAAAAAAAAAATTAGCTGGGCGTGGGGGCACACACCTGTAATCCCAGCTAGTCAGGAGGCTGAGAGGAGATGAGAAAATTGCTTGAACTCAGGAGGCAGAGGTTGCGGTGAGCCGAGATTGTGCCACTGTACTCCAGCCTTGGTGACACAGCGAGAGTCTGTCTCAAATAAATGAATGAATGAATAAATAAATAATAAATAAATAAATAAATAAATAAAATAACTAGAAGAATCTCACACCTGACTGGTTCAGCTTGATGCAGGTGCCTACCCGGGTCCATTCAACAGTGCTTCGGGGGATGAGAAACATAGTTAGCTACAGAACTTTTGGAGACCTGTCACTATGAGAGGGAGGGGTCAGGGGAGACTGAAAGTTCCCTGAGAATGAAGAATTGCTATGATCTGGGAAAGCACCCCTAAAGATGCCTTAGTTACTATTATTTTCCCTAAGGGAAGAGGCATTTTTAGTACAGGATGATGGGAAGTCATTAAATATATATCAATGGCTGGGTTTTATTTTTCTGCTGTATCTACAGTCTATGTATCCCCAGCAGAGACCCAGGCTTTTGTTTCACACCCCCACAGAGAATTCCGCACTGCACGTAATTTCCTATCTTTGCTATATTTGATATTTTGAGATGGGGAGCACATGTTTTGTTTTTTCTTTTTTAAAAGTTTTGTCTTTATTAAGATCCTTATTTGTTGAATTATTGTCACTGCTTTTTTCCTTTAATTTTTTAAACTTTTAACTTCAGGGGTATACGTGCAGGTGTGTTACTGTGCCATATGGGTTGGTTGTACAGATTATTTCATCACCCAGGCATTAAGCCTAGTATCCATTAGTTATTTTTCCTGATCCTCTCCCTCCTTCCACCCTCCAGCCTCTTACAGGCCCCAGTGTGTGTTGTTCTTCTCTTTGTGTCCATGTATTCTCATGGTTTAGCTCCCACTTGTGAGTAAGAACATGCAGTATTTGGTTTTCTGTTCCTGTGTTAGTTTGCTAAATATAATGGCCTCCTTCTCCATCCAGTCCCTGCAAAGAACATGATGTTTTTCTTTTTATGGCTGCATAGTATTCCATAGTATATATGTACCACATTTTCTTTATCCAGTCTATCGTTGATGGGCATGCAGGTTGATTCCATGTCTTTGCTGTTGTGACCAGGGAAGCACATGTTTCAGTGCTCTTCTGCAATAACTGAATTGCATAGTGTTCAAGATCATCACGCCAGTCGTGTTTTGTACCGCATGGGCATTCCTACCTGACTCTCTAACACTATGCAAGGTTCCCCAAATGCCATGCTGTCTCATGCATGTCTTTGTTCCCCCGTTTTTTTCCTTTTGTTTGCCTCAGTCTTTCTCCTTCCTGAAGGTTTATAGTATCCTCCCCTCATCTAGGAAGCCCCCTCCCACTCCCATCTGGAGGCTCAGGTAGGTGTCCTTGTTTTTGCTCCCCCAGCCTTCTCTTATGGGACTCACTGCACTGTAATGGACTCATTCATTTTCTGGTTGATTTCTTTATTTAAGGAGAATATCACAGTTCAACCTATATCACCAGTGCCTATATCACCTACGCTACCAGTTAGGTCCTCAAGAAAAGGAAGCAATGAATAAATGAATGAAATGAGCCTCATTTCTGTGTAGTCTTGGTTTATATTTTCTAGTCCCTATTATCAACAGTTCTACTGTAGAAGGTAAGAGCACAACTCTGATGTCAGACTTTCTGGGTCCATATCCTCTCTGCTCAGTTTCCTAGCTGTGTGAACTTGAACAAGTTTACTTCACCTCTTTCAGTCTCCTCATCTGTGGATGGTATAATGACACTTCCTACCTCAGGGTCATTGTGGGGAATTAAATGAGTGAGTGCATGTTAAGTGCTTAAAGTCGGGCATCTAGAAAATTCTCTATAAATCTTAGTTATTATTATTATCAAACATCTAAATCATCACAAGAAACTGCAGATCTGGGTATGCTTCCTGAGCAATACATTCTGCAGGAATGGTTAGTGCTCTCAGAAGTCATTGACCTTCAGGAGAGATGGATGTGGTCTTTGCCTAGTATTGCTTCCATTATGTGCTCTAAAAGATAAGGAACATAAGGGTATGTTGGGCTGGAGGAATGGGTTAGAAGCTCCACCAGTGGATGCTTTCGGTAAGAGAGTATGTCTATCATGCTTTATTATTACTATATTTGCTTTTAATGAATGAGTGAGCTTTTTGAGGACAGGCAAATACTTGGTGGAATGATTAGACATGGGGATTCCTGGGGCCTTCCTATTCTCAGTCTTGAGGGGTTATGGTGGGAAGGTTGGTGACTAGAAACTATGTTTTTAAAAGCCAGGCTAGACAGAATTTTGTTGTTGTTGAAACTGAAGTGTTTCGGAACAAGCTGAGGGCCAGGCACAGTGGCTCACGCCTGTAATCCCAACACTTTGGGAGGACAAGGCGGGAAGATCACTTAGGCCCAGGAGTTCAAGACCAGCATAGGCAACATAGTGAGACCCTGTCTCTACAAAAAAAAAAAAAAGAAATTAATTAGCTGGGTGTGGTGGTGCACACCTGTAGCCCTAGCTACTTATGAGGCTGAGGTGGGAGCATCGCTTGAGCCTGGGAGGTTGAGGCTGCAGTGAGCCATGATCGAGTTACTCACTGCTCTCCAGCCAGGGTGACAGAGTGAGACCCCATCTCTAAAAAGAAATAACATAATCCTGAGGCAGGAACAAGGTGTTCCTAAAATTTATAGGAAATGCCAAAGATCTAGAATAGCCAAAACAATTTTTAAAAAAGAGCAAAAATGAAAACTTTCATTTTTCAATTTAAAAACTTACTATAAACTACAGTCAAGGCAATGTGGTACTGGCATAAAAATACACATTTTGGGCTGGGCGCAGCGGCTCACTTTTGTAATCCTAGCACTTTGGGAGGCCAAGGCAGGTGGATTGCTTGAGGCCAGGAGTTCATTTAAGACCAGCCTGGCAACATCTCTACAGAAAATACAAAAATTGGCCAGGCATGGTGGTGCATACCTGTAGTCCCAGCTACTTGGAGGCTGAGGTGGGAAGATGGTCTGAGCCTGGGAGGTGGAGGTTGCAGTGAATTGAGATAGCACAACTGTGCTCCAGCCTGGGATACAGAGTCAGATCTTGTCTGAAAAAAAAAAAAAAGAATAGATGTATAGATCAGTAGAACAGAACTGATAGTCTGGAAATAAATCCTTATATTCAGTAGATTTTTGACAAAGTTGCCAAGGTAATTTATTAAAGAAAGGATAATACTTTTAACAAATAATGCTGGGACAAGTGAATATCTGCATGATGAAGTTAGACATTTATTTCACATTATACATAAAAACAAACTTTTTTATTTATTTATTTATTTTTGAGACAAGGTCTTGTTCTCTTGCCAAGGCTGGAGTATAGTAGTACAGTCGCAGTTCACTGCAGCCTCGACCTCCTGGGCTCAAGGGATCCTCCTGCCTCAGCCTCCTGAGAAACTGGGACTACAGGCTCATGCCACTACACCTGGCTAATTTTTCGTATTTTTTGAAGAGACAGGGTCTCACTATGTTGCCCAGGCTGGTCTCAAACTCCTGGGCTCAACTGATCCTCCCAAAGTGCTGGGATTACAAGTGTGAGCCACTGTGCCCAGCCTAAAAATAAAAAATAGATCATAGACTTAAGTGTAAGAGCTAAAACAATAAAACTTATAGAAGAAAACATTGGAAAACATCTTTGAGACTTCAGGTTATGCAAATATTTCTTAGATAGAACAAAGGCATAGTCTATAAAAGAAGAAAAAATGAATACATTGGACCTAATCAAAATTCAAAATTTTTGCACTCCAAAATGAAGAACAAATAAAATGAAAAGACAAACAGGAGACTGGGAGAGAATATTTCTAAAACATATATCTAATAAAGAACTTGTATCCAGAATATATACCCATATACCTCAGTAATAAACAGATAAAAACCCACTTACAAAAATGGGCAAAAGGTTGGGTGCAGTGGTGGCTCAAGCCTATAATCCCAGCACTTTGGGAGGCCAAGATGGGCTTATCACCTGACGTCAGGAGTTTGAGACCAGCCTGGCCAACATGGTGAAACCCTGTCTCTACTAAAAATACAAAATTAGCTGGGTGTGGTGGCACACACCTGTAATCCCAGCTATTTGGGAGGCTGAGGCAGGAGAATCACTTGAACCTGGGAGGCAGAGGTTGCAGTGAGCTGAGATGGCACCATTGTACTCCAGACTGCACGAAAAGAGTGCAACTCTGTCTCAAAAAAAAAAAAAAAAAAAAAAAGGCAAAAAGAGTGAATAAAAATTTTACCAAAAAGAATATGAATGACTACAAAGCACATGGAAAGATGGTCACTAGTCACCATGGAAATGCAAATTAAAACCACAACGAGATACCATGTTACACCTATTAGAATGGTTACACCAAAAAGACAGAAAGCAAATATGATAAGAATGTGGAGAAATGAGAACCCGCCTGCATGCTCTGGGGAATGTAAATTATCCACTTTGGAAAATAATTTGGTCATTTCCTAAAAAGCTAAACCTACACTTACTTTATCATCCAGCAATGCTACTCCTAGGTATTTATCCAAGAGAAATGAAAACATATATTCACACAGACTTATATGAAAATATTCATAAGTCTTATTCATAATATCCAGAAATTGGATATTATGAATACTCAATATTTAAGACATGTAAATACTTAGTGGAATGATTAGACTGTGGATTCCTGGGGTCTCGTGTTCTCACTCTTGAGGGGTTATGATGGGAAGGTTGGTGACCAGAAATTTTCCTTTTAGAAGCAACTGTCTTATTATAAACCATCCTAAATGTCCATCAACAGGTCAATGGAGATACAAAAACTGTGTTATATCCTTACAATGAAGCATTACTCAACAAAAAAGAGAAAAGGAACAAACTACTGATACATGCTGTGACATGAACAGACCTCAGAATCATTATAGCGAGTGGAAGACACCAGACACAAGCAACCATAAATTGTATGATTCTATTTACATGAAATGTCAGAAAAGGCAAATCTGTAGAGATAGAAGGTAGATTAGTGGTTGCAGGATATGGGATGGGAGATGAGGATTAACAGTGAAAATGAAGGATCTGATCGGGGTGGAAATATTCTAAAACTGCTTTCTGGTGATGGTTACACAGCTTGGTAAATTCATAAGAATCTGAATTGTACACTTGAAATGGGTGAATTATTTGAAATGCAAAATATGTCTCAGTAAAGTGTGTGGGGGGAGAAAGAGGGAGGGAGGGAGGTGGAGACAGGGAGAGAGAGAGGAGAGAGAGAAAGAAGGAAGGAAGGAAAGAAAAAAAGAGAGAAAGAAAAAGGGAAGGAAGGAAGGAATGAAGGAGAAAAGAAAAGAAAGAAAGAAAAGGTTAACCTCTTTTTGTCTCAGTTTCCTGCCAATAAAATTGGGGAAAATAAGAAGTTATTTACCACAAAGCTGTGCTGGGAAGATTGTGGTGATACTTCAAGAGTGCTGGGCTGGGCACAGTGGCTCACACCTGTAATCCCAGCACTTCGGGAGGCCGAGGCGGGCGGATCATGAGGTCAGGAGATCGAGACCATCCTGGCTAACACGGTGAAACCCCAGCTCTACTAAAAATACAAAAAATTAACCGGGCGTGGTGGCAGGCGCCTGTAGTCCCAGCTACTCGGGATGCTGAGGCAGGAGAATGGTGTGAAGCGGGGAGACAGAGCTTGCAGTGAACCGAGATCGCGCCACTGCACTCCAGCCTGGGCGACAGAGAGAGACTCGGTCTCAAAAAAAAAAAAAAGTGCTTAACACAGAGCCGGGACCCTAGAAAGAGCTCAAAAGATATTAGCAATATTTAGCCTACCAAGGATTCAGCACGGACTTAGTTGAACTTAATTCAAATCTTGGAGAATCTGGACAGTGGCTTGCAGAGGATATTGACTGGTCTTGTGAAAATGACTCCTGGGGAGCCTGAGAACCTACAGCCTATGATTTGTCAGTCGCATGCAGACTGGGGGATTGGAACACAGGAGCCTCAAAGATGAAGAGTTTTTTTCCACCACAGTAGCATTTACAGAGGCGTTATCCTGCTGCCCATAAATGTGGTCACAACGTGCAACGTTTCAGCCCCAGTTCAATAAGTGTTTAGGTAACGCCCACTCCCTGCCAGGTCCTGCTGGGGCAGAGGACAGGTGATTTGGAGGCACAGAGGAGGGACATCTCACCGTGCCCATGCAGTTTTCTAGAGGATTGATATCTTAGCATGACCTGAGAACCCCTACAAGTTACCCAGATGAAGGGATGCAAAGAGTTACCCAGGCAGTGGGCATAGCTTGAATAAAGCCCAGAGGCGACAGGGAGCTTGCTGAGTTCAGTGAAATGAGGATGTGGAAAGCAGAGTGACAAGAAGGAAGACTTGGGGTCCCAGGGAAAGGTCTTGGGTGCCATGATAAAGAATTTTATTGTAAATAGTGCTGCAATAAACATACGTGTGGATGTGTCTTTATAGTAGAATGATTAGAATACATGGACACAGGGAGGGAAACATCACACACGGGAGCCAGACGAAGGTTGGGGGCAAGGAGAGGGAGAGCATTAGGACAAATACCTAATGCATGTGGGGCTTAAAACCTAGATGATGGGTTGACAGTTGCAGCAAACCACCATGGCACATGTATACCTATGTAACAAACCTGCACATGACATTCTGCACGTGTATCTGGAACTTAAGATTAAAAAAAAAAAAAAGCCATCTAGAAGGAGAAAAGGGGAAAAAACAAAAATAATTTTGTTTATCCTGAGGACAATGAGGAGTCAGTGGAGAGTTCTAAGCAGGTTCTAGATATCTTCCAGCTCAGAAATCTTCAATTAGATGGTCCCAAATGGCATCTACTATCATACTTTAAGAGAGCCTGTTCTGTTGATTAGGAGCAAATAAATGTCCTCCTGGATGTATGTGGCCTGGGTTTTGCATTTGGGCTACTCAAATGCAAGTTCCTCCTGGGACCACATCCCTGCTAGCGGCTGGCTGAAAAATGGCTTCATGGCTCTCATGAGGGGAATAAAAGGCATGGAGTGGTGGCTGTGAGCCTGTCTGCAGGGCCAGACCTCAGAAAAGCAGAGGGCTGTAAATGTTTCATAAACTTCTCTCTGGGTGCTTGCTCTGGCTGAGAGCCCATTCATAAGCCAAGGCGGCTGAGGGGCAGGTATTGTGCCGGTTACTATAGCATCACCTTGGAAAGGCTCACTTGATGAGAGCCGCAGGCGAGCTGGGGTGGGGCAGGAGGGGGACGCGGCTGGCTGCAGGGGCTGGAGCTAGGCCACGGATGCTGCTGCTGGTCTCAGGACTTCTGGTGGTCCGGAGTTCATGTTAGCGTCCCCAGCTGCAGCCCAGGGACAGAGAGAGGCTGCGCTCAGTCTGAGAGTGGCTGCCTGAGACAGCGGCCACAGGCTGCTGCAAAGCGTGCAGCTTTTGCAAGGGGCTGAATTCCCAGCCAGACATCCCTTGGCCTCTTTTTTGGAGGGGTGGGGAGCAGAGAGAGGAGGGAGTTGTCTTGTCTTGGAAGATCCGGGCTGGGTTTCATCTCCTTTTTGATTTTGAGTAGTTCCCTCCATGAGAACTGACTTCCAGGTGTTCACCAAGGGAAACAAGGTGGTCCTCACACTGGAAATGTGAAAGGATGACAGTTTTTGAGACTGACTGTTAACGGCTCAGAGGTACCCTTAATTCAAAATGCCTTTTAAAGCATTTGATACCTTCAAAGAAAAAATTCTGAAACCTGGGAAGGAAGGAGTGAAGAACGCCGTGGGAGATTCTTTGGGAATTTTACAAAGGTAAAGTTTGAATGCGAACTTTAGTTCCTTTCTGAGTAGCTTCGTATTGCCAATATGTGAGAGACTTGGTATCACGTTTTTAAAACCACACTTTAATGTGGAGAGGATGGGTCAGATTAGATCCTTCTGGAGCCCCTTCTAGCTCCAGTAGTCTATGCCTGGAGGAAAAACAGATGCATCAAAAGTATTGGGTTGTATTAGGAAAATATCGAGACAAGTATTCTGTTTATATAGCTGGATTAGCCCTTTCTGGAGATGATGATATTGCATATGGTATGTTTGGCATTGAATTAGAAAATATTTAGGGAGATAATATTTTATGTTAATTCATTAGTAATGACAAATATAGTTATGCCTTGAACTGAAATAATTTTTATGAGTTTTTCACTGCATCTTTCCACTATAAATGAAAATTAAATATTTGTAATTTTTAGCTTATTTAATAAAATATGTAAAGTGGTTCCTGATTGTATAGTTTGCAAAGAGAAGGATAGTTACACATTAGTTTGAAGGAGGTAACTTAAAAAATTTCCTTAAAGCAGAAAATCTCACATAATTGCAGTGGGAAAATGTTAAGTACTATCATTGAATTGAATGAGATTTTAGTCCAAACCAAAAAGTAAATATTTTTTAAAGTAAAATATATTAGTGGAAGGAGAGTTTGCCATAAAAGAATGAATTAATGTGACATTTTAATTTATGAATTTGTATAGACATAGTAAATGCCTTCTCAAATTATATAAATGATTTCATAAGTGGTCCTCATGTGCAAGGTAAAATGACTGCTTTATCTCTCTGATATAAATAAATGTGAAAAATACCTTTGATAAGCTTTTCATTTGCTTGGATGATTATTTCTAATCCTGGTGAGTGAAAATGCCATCTGGTGTGTCCTTTAACTTTTCTGTTATCTCTTAAATTTAAAAACTTTTTCATTTAAAGGACTATTTCCAGGCAATCTGAGATTCATCCCATTTCTTGTGTTTTAAGACACATATGCTCCTGTCCGTGTTAAATTTTCCATTGTATCACTGCTAATAAGCTTTCCTAATAAAAAAAAGGGTTGGACACCTTATTATTTTAGTAATTAAAGACAAAAAGGCTTCAATCAGACCTACACTGAATTAGCATGTCTAGATGAAAACCTAGCTCAGTGACAGCAGTAGAAACCAGCCAAATATAGAAAAAATTACAATAACATTTTTTTTCAGAGTGTTTTATCCTTCCATTGAGCACTCCCCAGGTAACATCTTATTGTGATGGCGTTCATTTGATTAGAAATGCAAAAATAATTTTTGCATAATAAGCACAATAGCTTAATTGGCTTATTCAAGTGATGACAAAGGAATCTGGCAAAGTCAAGAATGAAAACCATAGGCCGGGCGCAGTGGCTCACGCCTGTAATCCCAGCACTTGGGGAGGCGGAGGTGGGAGGATTGCTTGAGGCCAGAAGTTCGAGACTAGCTTGGGGAACATAGAGAGACCATGCCTCTACAGAAATATAAAAAATTAGCCAGCATGATGGCGCAAGCCTGTCATCTTAGCTTCCCAAGAAGTGGGAGTATTGCTTGAGCCCAGACGTTCAAGGTTGCAGCGAGCCAAGATCGTGCCTCTGTACTCCAGCCAGGGTGACAGAGTCAGACTCTGTCTCAACAAAACAAAATAAAAAAACAAAACAAAATCAAAAACCCCATGACGTTGGGCCATACTCACTATTATAAACAGCAAACTCTGCCTTAGTTTATAAAATACTTGATATAAAAAAATACTTAGGAATTTTCTTTTCAAACTTAAGTTTAATTGCTTTTTTTGAAATTTAATTGCTTTTTTCAATAGGAATTATTGATCTAAGAGCCGGTTTTGCTATGTTGGATTGGAGGAGCCACATGGAGATCTTTTTGTTTACCAAATTGGTTTGCTTAGGGATATAACAAAATTGGTGATTTTCCAAATTGTGTGACCTCAACCAGAAATTGGGCTATGTGTCTAGGACTGTTTGAACAGTTTCCTGAGAACGATAGAAAAACAGCTAGCACAGTGCTAGGGACAGAGAATGCACTAAACAAATGCTAGATATTGTCATGGTTGTCCTAATTGTAGAATGGCTTTAGAAAGAATAAAGCCAAGGTCAAATCCCTGTTTTCAGTGATCTATAGAGAGAAATTATTGGCAGAAGAGGTGAAAACAGACATTGCTTGAGCGGTGATTCAAGTTGATCCTCAATTCTAGTGAGGAATTATCAAGACCAGCTCTGCCACATGTTTGGCATTAACCACAGGTGTATAAGGTAATGTATGTAAATGACCCTGCCCAGAGCCTGGCATATACTGGGCATTTCCCTCTCATTTCATTGCTTTTCACGTAAAACCAGTTGACAGAATTCGATGTAAAAAAATCACAGAGAACTGTTTTCTGTTTTGTAGGAGAATTTGGAAGCTAAAAGCCCCTACATTCTAACTTAGAAGGCAGTGTAAATCACAGCTGTCTAATAATGTTTGAGGCTGAGGTCATCATCTAAATGGAATTCTTGAGATGCTTTTTAATCACAGTATTCCTCACGGTCAAGGGAGTGGCAATTGCACAGGGAAGCATTTGAGAGTTCACACACAGGGTTGATTACAGTCAGGCATGATTAGCCTTCCTGGAAAACAGTCATTGATAAGAAGCAGCCGAGCAATTAATCAGCTAAAGGTAAAATAATATATTAGAAGTGTAGGAAGAAAGAAGATGCACTCATTTATAGTTTAGTATTGAATTATATAGATGACATAGAAAGCATTAAACTTGGAAATTAATGTCTAGAAATTGACATGCAGATTTGTTCAATTTAAATTACAATTTATGTATCCTTTAATTGTTCATGTCTAAAAAACATAATAGTGACAAACAAAACAGTATCTTTCAGACACAGTAAACTCATTTAATTCTATTAAAAACCCCATAGAGAGGGGATTACTATAATTACAACTTTTCTTTTTTATTGAGGTAGGATCTCGCTCTGTTGCCTAGGCTGGAGTGCAATGATGTGATCATAGCTCACTGCAGCCTCAAACTCCTGGCCTCAAGCCATCCTGCCTCCTTGGCCTCCCAAAGTGCTAGGATTACAGGCATGAGCCACAGCATCTAGCAACAATTTTACAGATGAGAAAACTGAGGCACAGAGAGGTTAAGTAGCTTGCCCAAGGTCACACAGCTTGTAAATGGCAGAGCTGGGTTTCAAACCAGATGTTCTGTGCCCATCATTCTTAATCACTATATTATGTTACCTCTCTAATCAAGTGTCTTTCCTCTTCCTACTCACTGTCTTGATATTGGGCCGCTTATTTAGAGAGGTATACTTGGACTGCAATGTAGCCAGCAACTTCTGGACCTGCTGGCAAGTATGGGCTATTCTCCTAACTGGTTGTACCTTTATTTGAAGGCTTTCTCCAAGGGAGGCTTGAGGGGAGTCTGGTCTCTTTACAAGTATGTCTCTCTTCCCTTTAAATGAAACTAGTCCCTGCATCGTGTCTGTCCTTAGCATTCAGGAGTGTGCCAGATATGCACTTCCTGCTCCATCAACAAAGGCGAGTGTGTTAAAGCCTGCTCTGAGATCAGGCGATCCTGGGTTCCAATTGCTGCAGCATCCCTTACTTCCCTGCCTGCATGACCTCAGGTAACTTGGCTGCAATGGAGTGACTCTAGGAAACCAAGTCAGATTACATCTCACCCCTGCTCAAAGCTACCTCACTCAGAGTTAAAGCCAGAGCCCTTTCAATGGCCTTCGAGGTCCTCTGTGATCTAGGACTTTTGGACGGCTCTCTGAGTTCATCTGTGACGTTTACCTACCTCACTCTACTCTGGATTCACGGGCCTCCTGGCTCTTATCAGAACTCCCCAGATCCACGCCTGTCCCAGCTTTCGCCCTATCTGTTTCTTTTGCTTAAATGCTTTCCTCCCAGATAGCCTAATGGCTCATTCCCTCGCTTTCTTCAAGTCTCTGCTCAAAGATCCCCACTTTCCTGGCCGTTCTATTTAAACATGGAGCTCACCTGCCCTCCTCCTCCTGCCCTCTTCTCTGTCCCTCTTTCCTGCTTTACTTCACCTCTGTCTTAGGTAGATTCCCTAAAAAGCACAGCCTGAGACAGGGATTTGGGTGAGCCTATAATGTGATTTAATGAGCTTTTCCTGAAAAACCTGGGAGGGAGTAAAACAAGAAAGGAAAGGAGAGGCTGGGTGAGGTGGCTCACGCCTATAATCCTAGCATTTTGGGAGTCCAAGGCAGGCAGATTGCCTGAGTTCAGGAGTTTGAGACCAGCCTGGGCAATACGGTGAAGCCCCATCTCTACTAAAAGACAAAAAATTAGCCAGGTATGGTGGCATATGCCTATAGTCCTAGCTACTCAGGAGGCTGAGGCAGGAGAATTGCTCGAATCCAGGAGGCGGAGGTTGCAGTGAGCCAAGATCACACCACCGCACTCCAGCCTCGATGACAGAGGGAGACTCCATCTCCGAAAAAAAAAAAAAAAAAAAAGGAAAGGAGAAAGAGCCAAGCAAGGATGCACGCTCACAATGCCCGGGGCCAGATCCACAGGGGAAGGCTCTGGAGCATAAGCCATGTGCTGGTCCTTCCTTTGGGACAAGTGGGGCAGCTTTTATATCTCTGCCTCAGTCAGTCATCAGCTCTGGGTTGATGGGGGTGGGTGAGGGGTTTATTTGGAGGCCACTGAGCAGTGGGAAGTTCTCCAGGGTACCTCATGCCCATATTAGAAGCCCAGGCAAGGAGTCACCATGGTGGCAAGGGTCATGGGTCCTGATCCTCAGGAGGAACCAGAACTGTCACCTCATCATGGGAGCAGGAAGAAATGTGTTTGGCACCTGGGTGGCCCACTCGGACATCTCCTGATACTGCCTGGGCTAGTTTTATTATTTTTTTAATTTTAATTTTTAAAATAATAGAGATGGGGGTCTCACCATGTTGATTAGGCTGGTCTTCAACTCCTAGGGTCAGGAGATCTTCCTGCCTTGGCCTCCCAAAATGCTAGAATTACAGACACGAGCCACCGCACCCCGCCTAGTTTTAACTGCAAATGGGAAAATACAGCAACCATGACCTGCTAGCAGCTCTGGAAGTAGAATTGTGCTTGCCCATCAAGGGAAACTGGGGAGTGCGCTATGGTGTCTATGACAGCCCACCCATTGCACCGCTCAGATCAACTTGCTTCTCACATGAAGTTCATGCCATCCAGGTACAGCTTCTCCGATACTCTGTGGTTGTAATGGCCGAGGAGCCTTCCAAAGAAGGGTTATTAAGACGGAGTCCAGGTCACACTGTGGTGACTGGTCCCTCCTCTCCACCCCTTTTGATTCCCCTCACTTCTGTTGGTTTGCCTGATGGGTTGCCCCAGATCTTCATCCCTGAGAAGTCTAAATCCTTGGTTAACATAAACTCACCAGGTCATGGTTGCTGTATTTGCCCACTGAGAGTTAAAAACTAGCCAAGGGAGTATTAGGAGATGTCCCAGCAGATCATCTGGGTGCCAAACATATTTCTTCCTGCTCCCATGATGAAGCGACAGTTCTGGTTCCTCCTGAAGATCAGGATCCATGACCCTTACCACTGTAATGACTTCTTGCCATGTCTTCCGGTCTTGGCAAGAGGACCCCAAAGTGGCTGAGCAGCTGTCATAACCATATGTTGACTGAGATTTCCAATGTGTTCCTAAATGGAAGAATTCTTCCTTGTGAATCAGGATTTCTAGACCCTCAGAGCCTAAGTTGAAGAGATGAGACGTTCCTCAAGTGGGTTACTGGGAATGATGGTGAGTGGGGCCACTCCTTCTCTCATGCCTTGTTTCTTTGACCTGTGTGTTCTGCCCATTGGGCACACAGCACCGTATCATAACTGTTGGGTTTTTTGTTTGTTTGTTTGAGATGGAGTCCCGCTCTGTTGCCCAGACTGGATGCAGCAGCTTGATCTCGGCTCGCTGCAACCTCTACCTACTGGGTTCAAACAATTCTCCTGCCTCAGCCTCCCGAGTAGCTGGGATTACAGGCACCCACCACCGTGCCCGACTAATTTTGTATTTTTAGTAGAGATGGGGTTTCAGCATGTTGGTCAGGCTGGTCTCAAACACCTGACCTCAAGTGATCTGCCTGCCTCAGCCTCCCAAAATGCTGGGATTACAGGTGCATAACTGTTGGTTCATGGAATATACTGCATCCTGGAGTATAGCACCTTACCCTCCCAGGGCTTCATCTCCAAGCTGATGTCGCAGCTACATCTTTGAGAAACTTCTTCAGAGGCCGGGTGCTGTGGCTCACGCCGGTAATCCCAGCACTTTGGGAGGCCAACACAGGTGGATTATTTGAGGTCAGGAGTTGTAGACCAGCCTGTCCAACATAGTGAAACATGTATGTGTATGTATATGTGTGTGTGTGTGTATATATGTGTGTGTGTGTGTGTGTGTGTGTGTGTTTGAGATGGAGTCTCACTCTGTCGCCCAGGCTGGAGTGCAGTGGCTTGATCTCCACTCACTGCAAGCTCCGTCTCCTGTTCATGCCATTCTCCTGCCTCAGCCTGCCGAGTAGCTGGGACTACAGGTGCCCGTCACCACCCCCGGCTAATTTTTTGTATTTTTAGTAGAGATGGGGTTTCACCGTGTTAGCCAGGATGGTCTCTATCTCCTGACCTCATGATCCGCCCTCCTCGGCCTCCGAAAGTGCTGGTATTACAGGCGTGAGCCACCGCGCCCGGCCAAAACATGTATTTTCTACTAAAAATACAAAAGTTAGCCAGCGTGGTGGTGGGTACCTGTTATCCCAGCTACTCAGGAGGCTGAGGCAGGAGAATTGCTTGCTTAAACCTGGGAGGCAGAGGTTGCAGCGAGCTGAGATAGAGCCACTGCACTCTAGCCTGGGTGACAGAGCAACACTCCATCTCAAAAAAAAAAAAAAAAAAAAGCAAAAAAAGCTTCTTCAGCTCAGCTCTGGCAGGCTGTCAGCTTCTGGGTGGTGTCGTATATGGTGAGGCTTAGGGATCCCATTGTCATGTGCCCACTGCTATGCCATCTTTGCCATAAATTGGGTGTCTTATTCTGAGAAGATGTGATGTGAGATCCCATGTTGAGAAATCAGATACTGAATCCTCAGATAGTGATGCTGGCTGAGACTTGTAGTCTGAACAGGCAAACTCATACATGGAGTATTTCAACCCCAGTCAGGATGGATTTCTACCCTTTCCAGGATGGAAGGGGTCTGTTACAAACAACTTGTGACCAAGAAACTTGTTTGTCCCCTCAGGAATTGTGCCATCTCAGGGGCTCAGCATTGGTCTTGTTGCTGACAGCAGCAGGAGCTAGCTCAGTCCTGGTGAGTGGAAGCCCCGACACAGCCTCCATCCCTACTGCCATGGTTACTCAGTTCACAAGTGCACTGCTCTAGCACTGGGTGGCTGAGGATGGAAGCTGGCTGACATCAACTGGCCAAGTCAGCCTGCCTATCGTCTGTATTATGCCTCTTCCAAGTGGCATGTGATAATGCGCAATCAGGAGAGCTCATACGAGGCATCCACTCTTATAGACTGATCCACATCCCTTCCCCAGATCTTCTTCCCAGTCCTCCAATATTGCTTTTTCTCCCGACCTCCAGTGAAGTCATTCATCACTGGCTTTGAGTCCATGCATATCCCTACCTTTGAATGTTGCTCTTTTCATACAAAATGTGTGGCCAGGAGACTGCTCAAAACTCTGCCTATTGGGAGGCTTTCCCCCTCACTGTCCTTCAGGGCCATCCCTGGGGGAGCTGGAGTATAGCAGCAGTCCGTTTGCAACACGCTGTAACATACCAAACTGACCAGCTCTGGACCCAACTCAGTTTTTTTCCTCCTGTAATTTGTTCATGGGTGTGAGCTCATGGGGAGGCATTGGTACAGCAGATATGGGTCATGTGGAAACCTGGCCCCTCTCACATGGGCTTACTTGTGCCCTGTGGCCCTGCTGGTGTTAGATTCCAGATGGATCACTTCCATCTCATGATGAACAGTTGGACGTCGCAGGTCTGATAGTACCTAGCTCATGATAGGTCGTTTTGGCTGCATGGCCTCTTCATATTGCGTGGTCAGATGCTGTGTCTCCACCAGGACTCAGTAACATGCCATGACTTGTTTTCTATCTGTTGTATATTTCTCTACTGTAGATGATATGGCTTTGTCCCAGAATCCTAAGGCTTTGTGCTATATTTCTCCTATTGAGTTTTGACAGAAACCTCATATAGTGTCTTTTCCTATTCAGATGACTTTAGTGCCAAGGGTATGCTGGAGAATACAGCCCTAGTGGCAAGATCACTCTTATTGCAGCCTGGACTTGCTACAGAACATTTTCTTGTTTTTGGGTTTCATTAAAAACCAGCAGTTTTTTATGTCATGGAATAAGTGGGTTAGAACAACATTCCCAAGTGCTGAATACACTGCCTCAAAAACCCAAAGAGGTCTGCCAACCATTGTGCTTCTTCCTTAGTGGCAGGGAGTTCAAAGCACAATAACTTTTCCTTCACTTTGAAGAGAATGTTCTGGAATGTCTCGAACACTAGACCCCTGTGAACTTCACCCATGTGATGGACCTGTGATCTTTGTTGCAATTTTTTCCCACCCTTTGAAGCACACATGTCTTACTGAGGCATCCAGAGTACTTGTCAGTTCTTGCTCCTGAGGTCTAAACAACATAATGTCATCTATTGGTCATAATAGATCAATGTGATGTTCTGCAGCTGGTCCAGAAGGTCTCTCTGACTATATTATGAGAGAGAACAATCCATGGATATATACTGTCGTTCATCTTATGTCATTGTGAACTTCTTACTTCTTAGCCTCCTTCCTAGATCAAGACAGGCAAGCTATGTACATGAGTTAAGAGTGTGGTAGTTCCGTAGCTCCCTGTCATCTACCATGATCCCTTCTTTTTTTTTTTTTTCAGGGGCCTAGGCTGGTGAATTACATTGGGATCTAATGGGGGCTACCACCTCTGCATACTTTAAATCTCTGAAGGTGCAATAATCTCTGTCATTCTGCATAATATAATACTGTTTTTGATTTATCTTCTTACCCAGGGATGACAGTTTTAAGGATTTCCATTTGACTTTTTTTCTATTACAATAGCTTTTATTCTACAAGTCAAGGAACCACTGAAAGGGTTTTCCAGATGCTAGGTGTCTGTCTTCCAATTATACATGTGGGAATCATACATGGGGAAATGACCACTGGGTGGGTCCAGGGACATGAACTCACTATGAGACGAACCTGTGCCAGGACTCCACTTATTACTTGACCCTCATAAGCCCCACTCTAACGGAGGCAGGATAGTGCTATAAATCCTTGAGTATCAACATCAGCTTGCCCCTTTACCCAAAAGTCTGCAAAAGATCGAGGTGTTTCTCTTTCTTCTGTGTATGTTTACCCAAATTAATGGTGGTAGGCTCCTTTGGGGAAGGACTGTGGGCATCACGACTGCATTTTCTTCTGCGGTGTTGCAGATTCCTTAGTCATGGAACCTTCAGTCTTCTCCTTCAGTCTTCAGCAAGAGAGTGTGACTTTCCATTGGGGTGACCAGCCTCAGCCCACTGCTCATTCATCAGCTCTTGATCTTTTCTGGTTTTATGTATATGAAACAATACCCTTATTGGCTGCCCATTTTTTTTTGCTCCTTGGAGCACCATGTTCTGTGAGTCATCTCTGAGATTCCTATGGGCTGATTCCCTAACTGTCATTCTGAATTTCCTGCCCTTACTTATGATGGTTAAGTGCTGCCAATCATCCCAGTTGCCACTGGTTCTGGAGCAGCACCTCCTACGGTAAGCCTCAGCCAGCAAAGGACAGCAACTTCTGAGCATCTCAGTGTGCTGGTGTCCCCATCACCACTGCATTCCTTATTGTCTTAGGAGCAGGAGTACTCCTCAGGCCTTCCGAGGAATATAGTTCATTTGTGGGTTTTCTGGTCTTACATAGAGAATGCATTCCGGCATAGTCATTTATTTGAGCCTTTTGATCTTTCTTTATAATCTGCTATAACAGTTCCCAACATTTCTCATTTTAAAAAAAAATAAGTTAAAGAGAGACCTTTTAGGCCGGGCGCGGTGGCTCAAGCCTGTAATCCCAGCACTTTGGGAGGCCGAGACGGGCGGATCACGAGGTCAGGAGATCGAGACCATCCTGGCTAACACGGTGAAACCCCGCCTCTACTAAAAATACAAAAAAAACTAGCCGGGCGAGGTGGCAGGCGCCTGTAGTCCCAGCTATTCGGGAGGCTTAGGCAGGAGAATGGCGTGAACCCGGGAGGCGGAGCTTGCAGTGAGCTGAGATCCGGCCACTGCACTTCAGTCCGGGCGACAGAGCGAGACTCCGCCTCAAAAAAAAAACAACAACAAAAAAAAAAAACAAAAAAACAAAAAACAAAAGAGAGACCTTTTAATTGATCAAGAGTGTGATCAACATTAAAGATAGAACAATTACAGAATTCTTATATTCCAAATAACAGAGATCAAAACTTTACTTAAAGGAATAGAACATAGCCAGTTTAATTATCAGCAATTCATCACTATGACTGGTTCAAATTCAGCAATTTTTCTACCAGGCATTAAAAAATGAAATAGGCTTGTAAATTAGATTTATATAACAATGAAGGAAAAGAGAGGATGTAGACCTGGACCAACCCAAGTCAGGACACTCTTGTGGCCTTGGGCGTTCTCTCCTGGAATGGATAATTTTTTATTCTTTTATTTATTTATTTATTTACTTGAGACAGGGTCTCACTCTGTCACCTAGGCTGGAGTGCAGTGGCACAATCATACCTCACTGCAGCCTCAACCTCCCAGGCTCAAGCGATCCTCCCACCTCAGCCTCCTGAGTAGCTGAGACTACAGTTGCGAGCCACCATGCTTGGCTAATTTTTAAAATATTTTGTAGAGACGAAGGTCTCGCTATGTTGCCTAGAATGGTCTCGAACTCCTGGGCTCAAGCCATCCTCCCAACCTCAGCCTGACAAATTGCTGGGATTACAGGTGTGAACCACTGTGCCCAGCTTTCAAGTTATTTTTTTTTTAAAGTCATGGTGGTCATATCCTATATCTCTGTGTACAATGTAATAATGACTAGAAATTAGTACAGAATTACATTTTAAAATCACCAGCCTCTTCTGGACATCTCTATTTTGTTTAAGTTTCCAAGAACTGTATTCGCAGTTTATCAGGACCATTTCTCTTAAGGCCTTTGCCAGGATGTTAGACCCTGTGTCATGGAACCATTCCCCCTTTATCAGTTTCCTAGGGCTGCTGTAACAAAATACCACAAACCGGGTGGCTTAAAACAACAGAAACTTATTCTCTTACAATTCTGGAGTCCAGAAGTCCAAACACAAGGTGTTGGCAGGGTCAAGTTCCCCCTGAAGGCTCTGAAGGAGGCCTCATGCTTGCCTCTTTCTGGCTGCTGGTAGCTGCTGGGAATCCCAGGCATGTCTTGGCTTGTGGATGCATCACTCCAATTCCTGCATTTGTTGTCACATGGCCTTCTCCCCTGGTGTCTGGGTCTATGTGTTCAAATTCCCCTCTTCTTATAAGGACACCAGTCATGAAATTAATCTAGGATGACATCATGTTAACTTGATTACATCTGTGAAGACCCCATTTCCAAATAAGGAATTGGGGGTTAGAACACCAACATATCTTTTTTGGAGGACACAATTCAATCACCTACCATATTGTTGAAGTCTCCCTTATCCAACTTTACTACCGTACTCCCTCAAAATCTAGAACATTCAGGATCCATTCCCGGGCATACTTTCCCGCCTCTTGATGTAAATGTTCATCAGATTCTACCAGTCCTGCTCCCAGTATCTTTTCTTAGCTCAAAAGTATATTTTCTCATCCAAAGTTTATATTTTCTCTTTTTCCAACTTCTCCCAAATACTTTTACAACAATCAGATTTTCTAAGTGCTTCTTAAAGGTTAGTAGGGTCTATAGATTCAATACCTACAGAGTAAAGCAACCATATTATATATCTTGACATAGACATACTACATATTAACACATGGAAATAGTCTCCACTTCTGCAAGGAAATATGTTGTATCATTCAACATTCTTAGTTGCAATCAACAGAATCCACTCTAGCTAAAGGGGAATGAAATTTAGTAAAGAATGTTAGGAATGGGACCGGGTGGAGTGGCTCACCCCTGTAATTCCAGCACTTTGGGAGGCCGAGGTGGGTGGTGGATCACCTGAGGTCAGGAGTTTGAGACCAGCCTGGCCAACATGGTGAAATTCCATTTCTACTAAAACTACAAAAATTAGCTGGGCATGGTGGTGCGTGCCTGTAATCCCAGCTACTCAGGAGGCTGAGGCAGGAGAATTGCTTGAACCCAGGAGGCAGAGGTTGCAGTGAGCCAAAATTGCACCACTGCACTCCAGCCTGGGCGACAGAGCAAGACTCCATCTCAAAAACATAAATAAATAAAAAATAAAAGAATGTTAGGAATTGTTCAACTTCCTGGAAAGATCAGGTCTGGATGTTCTATCTCCAGGAAAAAAGCAGCAGAGAACACATACCACTAGACTGTTCTGGATAAAACACAGCTGCCACCACTGCCTGCCTCTAAGTGCTGATTATATTCATGACTTGTTCCAGAAATTCTGCCACAGCAGTCACAGAGGAGCCAGTTGCCTCTGTTGCATTCGAAACCATCTGCACTACCATTCCCCTGTATGCGTATCCTCTTCTTGTTCTGTCCTGTATCTAAATCTTATTCAAGTGCTTCGGATTTAGCAGAGTTCACCTCTCATGACTTCATTGTAGCTGCAAGAGAGTCTAGGAAAAGTAGTTTTTTTGGTTTTGTTTTGTTTTTGATTTTTTTTTTTTTTGCTGCTCCAGCAAGATTCAAAATATCAAGAAGTCATTAAGATATTCGACAGTGGTAAATGATGGTTGTCTGCTCCGTATGTGTGCTACTAGTCTAATTTTTATTTTTCAACTTTTGATACAGACATGAGTACAAAACATATTTTTCTTATGTTTTGATTTTAACTACTAGAAAAGTAACAGTGCAAGTATAATGTTAAATGGCAACTGAGCTCACTGTGGAAGTGACAATAGGGAGTGGTGGGAACTGCGGTAAAATGAGAGCCAATTGTAGCCATGACAGAGTGAGAGCTTGATAATTTCAGGTCTTCAGATTTTTCAGAATAAACAAGAAATCCAGGGTTTTATATGTTTGCTTGTTTCTGCTTTTTTGAGCTATCTTCTGATATTTATTTATTTATTTAATACAATTTTAAAAAGTAGAGATGGGGGTCTCACTATGTTGCCCAGGCTGGTTTCAAACTCCTACCCTCAAGCGATCCTCTCACCTTGGCCTCCCAAAGTTCCAGGATTACAGATGTGAGCCACTATGCTGGGCCTTGGTTTTTAAACTCTGTCAATTAATCTAAATTCTTTTTTTTTTTTTTTTTTTTTTGAGATGGAGTTTTGCTCTTGTCACCCAGGCTGGAGTGCAAAGGCATGATCTCAGCTCACTACAACCTCTGCCTCCTGGGTTCAGGCGATTCTCCTGCCTCAGCCCCCTGAGTAGCTGGGATTACAGGTGTGCACCATCATGTCTAGCTAATTTTGTATTTATAGTAGAGATGGAGTTTTGCCATGTTGGCCAGGCTGGCCTTGAACTCCTGACCTCAGGTGATCTGCACGCCTTGGCCTGCCAAAGTGCTGGGGTTACAGGCATGAGCCACCATGCCTGGCCAATTAATCTAAATTCTAAGAAAAAAAAAAAAAAAAAGCAAAAACCCATACACACATTCCACCAGATAAACAAAACACGGTTATGGGTCACATATGGCCATTGGGCTGTCAGCTTGTCATCTGTGACTTAGGCTTTTTAAAGCCATAGAGACTATCCCTGCTGAGGTAAGGAGCAGTGACTCTCTGCTTAAATGGGGGGATAGGAAAGGGTCAAATTACCAGAAGAAAACAAAAACAGCCTCGGTTAATACCTCTAAATCTATGAAGCTGGGCTGAGTGCTAGGAATTTTTGGTTCCTGACTTTCTGAATTTACAATCTACTGGAAGAGGCAAATATCAATTTTAAAAATGAGAGACATAGGTACTGTGAGAGCATTGACTGGGCTGGAGTTGACCAGGTGCACTTTATTGAGCTCCTTTTGAATGTGATGTGCTGAATTCCATGCTGATAAGATCCTCTTTCAAATCTCAAACTAGCTCTGGGGATCATATTTTAAATCCTCCTTCCCCTCTTTAAAATTTACCATTTATTGATTATTTATCAAGTGCTAGGAATTAGGCTGTTTTGTGACTCGGTCTTATTTAACGTTCATGGTAGTCCTGTCTTCCTCTCATAAATGAGGGAACTGAGGTTGAGGGAAGTTAGGTAATTTGCTCAAGGCCACATACCTAATAAATACCACAGTCAGCATTGAACGCAGGACTGTCTGTCTCCAGGCATGTTCTCTTAATCTCACTGCAATACTGCTTCTCCAGAACCTTTAAAAAAAAGTCTCTATAGGTAAAGCACTCGCTATTTGTCAGGCGCTTTCTGATTAGTTCCTGTGGCACACTGGTAGCAATAGGCTGGATAGCAAATCTCAGTTGTGTTCTCCCTTCACCAACCGCAGCTGGATGATCCTTGGGCAATTTTTTTTGTTTTGTTTTATTTTGTTTTTAAGACAGAGTTTTCACTCTGTCACCCAGGCTGGAGTGCGGTTCACTGCAACCTCCACCTCCCAGGTTCAAGTGATTCTCCTGCTTCAGTCTCCTGAGTAGCTGGGATTACAGGTGTTTGGACGAATGGAGGCAAGATGGTGCACTTCCGGGTTCTTCATCCCCCGCACCCCCCCCAACTCTTCCCGCGCACGAAAATGCAGCCCGCGCCTGGGAAGGTGCAGATCAACTGGGCATGCGCCAGGTGACGTCAATCCGAAGAGACCAAGATTTACCTGGTCGCACCTGCGGAAGGCCCCCCGACACGCCCGTGCCCCGCCTATTGCCCTCCCACTCCTAGAAAAGCCGCTGTCGGCCAGGGTCCCAGGCAGCTTTCTCACAACCCCACTCCTGTCGGGATGTCGGGACTGTTGGAACTCCGTCGGAGAGCTTGGGGTGGGGAACTCTGCCGGCCTTATTTGCCGGAGGTGGACAGACTTCTTCTCCACACCTTAGGTTACAAAAATAAACTTGCAGTTTTGCTCCTGACCTTTGCCTACTCGCTGGTTCTTTTGCGCCCGCTGGGCTGGTCTTAGAAAAAACAAATCAACAGGCACTTGCTGGCACATCCAGCTAACTTTTTTGTATTTTTAGTAGAGACGGGTTTTCACTCTGTTGACCAGGCTGGTCTTGAACACAGACCTCAGGTGATCCACCTACCTTGGCCTCCCAAAGTGTTGGGATTACATGCGTGAGCCACTGTGTCCAGCTGGGCAAGGTTTTAAAAATTCTGAGTCTCAGTCTTCTGAGCTGTAAGATGGAGGTAAGTCCTATTTGTCAAGACTATTTTGAGGATTAAGGGAGATAACATATATTTTATAGAAACCTCGCAGAGCATCTAGAGTGTAGCAAGTAGTCAATGTCCTTCAGTTAATTTTCTTCTTCTAGTAGAAGAGCAACTCAAGGATTATGTAAAAGACAACATGAGCTAAATGGGACCTTTTCAGAGGGCAAATTTGAATGCTGTATTTGTTTGCTAGGGCTGCCACAACAAAATACTACAGACTGGGTGGCTTAACCAACAGAAATTTATTTTCTCTCTTTTCTGGAAGCTAGAAGTCCAAGATCAAGGTTTGATTTCTCCTGAGGACTTTGTCCTTGGCTTGCAGATATTGCCTTCTTGCTATGTCCTCAGATGGCCTTCCTCTATGCATATGCATCCCTGGTGTCTCTGTGTGTCCAAGTCTCTTTTTATTTATGTATTTTTTTTGAAACAGGGTCTCCCTCTGTCACCCAGCCTGGAGTGCATAGTTCACTGCAATGTCCAACTCCTGGGCTTAAGCGATCCTCTCCCCTCAGCCTCCCAAGTAACTGGGACCACAGGCATCCATGCCACCACACCTGGCTCAAATGTCCTCTTCTTATAAGGACATCATTCATATTAGATTAGGGTCCGCCCTAAGGGCCTCATTTAACCATAATTACTTCCTTAAGCACCTTATCCTAAATATAACCATGTTTGGTGGTACTGGGGATTAAGAGTTCAACACATGAATTTTGGGGCACACATTTCAGTTCATACCAAATACGGTGAGCAAGCAAATTGATTTAAAAATATTGTTATATATATATTTAGCTTTAGACAGGGTCTGTCTATATTGCCCATGTTGGTCTCAAACTCCTGGGCTCAAGGGATCCTCCTGCCTCAGCCTCCCAAACTGTTAGGATTGTAGGCGTGAGCCACCACGCCCAGCCAGTAAATGGATTTTTAAAATTATCTGCAAGTTCTCTCACTTTGTGCTCCAAGTGTTGATCTTATTACCTATGAAACAAAACAAAACAAAACCTTTCCCGCAATTAGTGGGAACATTTGAATTGCAAAGAAATAGTTCTTTAAGTGCCTAAGGGTTAATTAGCATATCTTAGGCAATTAGACTCCTGGGGCTTGGATGTTTGCTGGACAACTGTGTCTGAGAACAGAAAGCAGGCACCTCCCTAGTGTGCAGAGGGCCAGCAGTCCGCAGACCGCAGCTGTCTATATTTGGAGAAACAAGAATGAGAATGTCACTCTAGAAAGAATGAAGATTCTCTGATCTGAAAGATCAACTGCAGTCAAGCAGAGAAGGAAAAATGAATGGGATAAATAGCTGTTAGGGATAATTAAAGTCCTCCAACTCCTAAGAAATGAGTTCGTTTTTCTTCTCTTATTCTTAAATAACTTTCTCCTCTCCTCTCCTTTTTATAAAGCTTTTTTTTTTTCTTTTTTTTCTTTTTCTGGGTAGGGATGAATAGATCCTTAACCCTGTCTATAAGTGCTTCAAGCCAGGAATGATGTCTGGAATTGATCCACCAATTCCATTCAGTTGGACAAGGATTCATTGTTTCCAGGCACGATGCTGAACACAGAGAATAAAGATGAGTTGGAAATGGTCCTGGGATCAGGGAGACCTTCATTCATATATGGACACGACACAAATCTGACTTTTTTTTTTTTTTTCCCCCGAGGCAGTCTTGCTCGGTCACCCAGGCTGGAGTGCAATGGTGCCATCTCGGCTCACTGCAACCTCCGCCTCCCAGGTTCAAGAGATTCTCCTGCCTCAGCCTCCCGAGTAGCTGGGATTACAGGTGCCTGCCACTGTGCCCAGCTGATTTTTGCATTTTTAGTAGAGATGGGGCTTCATTTACCATGTTGGTCAGGCCTGTCTCGAACCCCTAACTTCAGGTGATCCACCTGCCTCAGCCTCCCAAAGTGCTGGGATTACAGGCATGAGCCACTGTGCCTAGCTCAAATCAGTGGCTATTTACTTAGCACCTATGCTGCTAAATGAAAATGACTCTGGATTAAGAAAATGTGGCACATATACACCATGGAATATTATGCAGCCATAAAAAAGGATGAGTCTGCGTCCTTTGTAGGGACATGGATGCAGCTGGAAACCATCATTCTTAGCAAACTATCACAAGAAGAGAAAACCAAACACCACATGTTCTCACTCATAGGTGGGAACTGAACAATGACATCACTTGGACTCGGGAAGGGGAACATCACACATCGGGGCCTATCATGGGGGGGGGGAGCGGGGAGGGATTGCATTGGGAGTTATACCTGATATAAATGACGAATTGATGGGTGCTGACGAGTTGATGGGTGCAGCACACCAACATGGCACAAGTATACATATGTAACAAACCTGCACGTTATGTACATGTACCCTAGAACTTAAAGTATAATAATTAAAAAAAAAAAGAAAACCCAAATATAAATAATTTACAGAAGAAAAAATAAAAGGGCAAAATAAAATGAGGAGGAGGTGGAATTCAATCTCCCTAGTAATGCAAAAAATAAAATAAAACATACTATTTTTTTACTTAAAAAACAAACAACAAAAAAAAAAAAGAAAAAAAGAAAATGACTCTAACTCCATGTGAGAAGTGCTCTAACAGAGGAATGTGTAAAACGCTAAGGAGACACCAGGGATGGCAGAGACCGTAATGTTCAGGCAATGTCTATTCATTTATTGGCGGTAATGTGTTAGTCTTTGTAGGGTAGGCTCATGTATCTCTGTGAGATAAATGTTTATTGTACAGAAGAGGATATGTGAGATTCAGAGAGGCCAGGTTATTTGCCCCCACGTCACACAGCTCGAGTATCAGTGGCAGAGCTGGAAATCAAATCCAGATTATCTGACTGCCCAGAGTCTGGTGTGTTCCATGATACAGGGTGAGGGTGAGGGCGAGGGGGTGCTTAGTCTTACTCTGTGAGTTAGGCTATACAAGAAATGGCCTGCTATTTGAATGCTTTTAAAACAAATCAAATCTGGCCGGGCACAGTGGCTCACACCTATTAATCCCAGCACTCTGGGAGACTGAGGTAGGTGGATTGCTTGAAGCCAGAAGTTCGAGACCAGCCTGGCCAACATGCTGAAACCCTGTCTCTACTAAAAATACAAAAATTAGCCTACATCTGTAATCCCAGCTACTTGGGAGGCTGAGGCACGAGAATTGCTTGAACCTGGGAGGCAGAGGTTGCAGTGAGCCAAGATTGCGCGACTATACTCCAACCTGGGTAACAGAGCAAGACTCTGTCTCAAAAAAATAAATAAAATGAAACAAATCAAATCTGCCTCTGAGCCCCCTGCCTGGGGGAAGTTAGATTTCTGTTCATTTTAGTGCTTCCCTTTGCCACAGCAAGGTTGTGCAAAGGACTCACAGACAACTCAGGAGGTCCTGCTAGTTGTTGATCCTCATTTGCTCCTGAGCCCATGATCCCTTGAAGTGGTGGCTCAGCTGCCACTTTGGGCAAAGGGAAGTGAGATCCTGTGCTCAGACCCCTCCCCACAGCTCCCGATATCCTGTCTCCAGCTGGAGAGCTGCTGTAAGGGGCTGGCTTCAGGTCAGCCAGCTATAGGTCCTGCTTCCTGGGGAGCCCACAGCTCCTTCTTTCAGGGCCTACCCTTTGATCATTTCCCCTTCTTTCTCTCCATCTCCCATACTGTATGTCTTCCCTCCGGAAAGTCTCAGGATATCTAAGATGGCACTGTGCACACAGAGCGTGCTTGTGTTTCTTCAGGTCTTCCAAGAACGCAGATACCAAGACAGGACTTGGCACATACGAGACATGGTCTCACTCTGTCTCCCAGGCTGGAGTGCAGTGGCACAATCACAGCTCACTGTAGCCTCAAACTCTTTAGCTCAAGTGATCTTCCTGCCTCAGCCTCCCAAAGTACTTGGATTACAGGCATGAGTCACTACACCTGGCCAAGAGATTTATTGAGGGAAAATGGGGAAGGAGCTGGAGGAGGCTGGGAGAGTGTTCAAACTGCTCCCTGTGTAGGAGAGAAGGAAAGAAGAAAAGCCAGGTGAGAAGACTTTCAGACTATACTACAATACTGGGAAGTTTTGTCATGGCCAGTGGGGAGTCCTGGAGCCAGTCACTGTCAGAGGAGTCCTGCCTCTGGCAGGAAAGAACGGCCTCATGTCCCTGAGGTGCTCAGTTCTTGGCGGAAGAGCAGCCTGTGAGAAAGAAGCGCTGTCCCCATGCCAAATGGGTGGTTGATTCAGAGCACAGCAGCTGGGGCTGTCTGCAATTAAGCACTGCAAAGCCCCACAGCGCTTTCGGTTTTCATTAGCCTTCATCTAAAGCATCTGCATGCATATAGAGAGGGCTAAGCTTATGACAGGTGACACTTTATTAATAGCAATAGTGATAGTACTTACCACCTATTAATATAAAGCACTTTTTACATACCAGGCACTGCCATGAATCATTTGCATGCATCAATCATTGAACAATCCTATGAGATACCCATTACGATTAGCCCAGTTTACAGATAGGGATTCTTACAGGCTGAATTGTGTCTTCATATGAATCTGCCCAGATTCATTACGGTGAAATTCTAACCCTCAGTACCTCAGAATATGACTGTATTTGGAGATAGGGTCTTTAAAAAGGTAATTAAGGTTAAATGGGGTCCTTAGGGTAGGCCCTAATAGAATATGACTGATGTCCTTATAGGAAGAAAAAATTGGGACACACAGATCCATAGAAGGAAGACTACGTGAAGGCACAGGGATAAGAGCCATCTGCAAGCCAAAAAGAAAGGCCTCAGAAGAAACCAAGGCCTGCTGAAACCTGGATCTCAGATTTCTGGCTCTAGAACTATAGGAAAATACATTTCTGTTGTTTTAAGGCACCTAGTTTGTGGTACGTTGTTACAGCATCCCTGGAAGACTAGTAGAAGGTCAAGTAACTTAGCCAAAGTCACAGAGCTAGCACGTGGGAGACAGCACTGGACGTCTCTCAGCCCAGAGCCCATTCTCTTACCGTGCTTTTCTGAGTCATGGTGGCTGGTCAAGGACTACAAAGTAACAGGTGCAGATGACAAAGTGACTCAGGAAGATCATTGAGAAGGAGCATGGCCTGGTGTGCTGGGAACACACAGGAAGGGGGCCCAAGGGACCTAGACAGGAAAGGAGAAGGGTTTCATATCTTGCCTCTACCCACTAAGGGCTGTGTGACCTTGGCCGGTTTGTTCTTGCCTTCTGAACTACGGTTGTATTTTGTATCAAATGGGAGTATTAGATTTCCCATGTCTCACTGAGCTGAATTAGTGATCAAATAAGAGAATTACATGAAGGCATCTGTAGAGGAGGGCAGAGGGAAAGAACTGAATTTGCCTCATACAAGTATTGCTGTGGTTGTTACATATTATCCTTGTTTTAGCTGCTAGAAATATACTATTATAGTAATGTGTCAACATTAGAGCATCAGTTTTCTTTCTTCTTCCTCTTCCTCTCCTCCTCCTCCTCCTCCTCCTCCTCCTTCTTCTTCTTCTTTCTTCTTCTTCTATTTTTGAGATGGAGTCTCACTCTGCTGCCCAGGCTGGAGTGCAGTGGTGTGATCTTGGCTCATGGTAACCTCTGCCTCCCAGGTTCAAGTGATTCTCATGCCTCAGCCTCCAGAGTAGCTGGGACTACAGGTGCACGCCACCATGCCTGGCTAATTTTTGCATTTTTAGTAGAGACGGGGTTTTGCCATGTTGGTCAGGCTGGTCTCGAACTCCTGACCTCAGGTGATCTGCCCACCTCAGCCTCTCAAAGTGCTGGGATTACAAGCGTGAGCCACCACGCCAGGCCTAGAGCATCAGTTTTCCATCCTACTTAAGTTATACATATTTGGTTGCCAGAAATTCATGGAGACTACCAGGGCGGCCCATTATAAAGTCCTGTCATCTAACTGCCTCTCAGAGCTAATGGCATCAATGCTTAGTCTAGCATCCTAGACTCATTAAGTGACAGTGAAGATTAATGTAATAAAAATAGCTGGCGTATGTCACTTTTTAATATGTGGCAAGTTCTGTTCTAAATTACCTAAGTTTAATAACTCATTCATGACAATCCTAAGAACAACGCTATGAAGAAGAAACTATCATAATTCCTAGCTTACAGATGAAGAAACTGAAGTCCAGGGAGGTTAAGTATTTAGGCTGAAGTCACACAGCTGAGTAGGCGGGAGACTCAACATTTAAAGTAAAGTACATGAGCTCTTCAGTTGGACATAAATTGGAGAAGTGAGGCATCCAAGATGGCATCAATTTTTTTTTTTTTTTTTTTTTTGAGATGGAGTCTCACTGTCACGAAGACTGGAGTGCAATGGTGCAATGTCAGCTCACTGCAACCTCCGCCTCCCAGGTTCAAGTGATTCTCCTGCCTCAGTCTCCTGACTAGCTGGGACTACAGGTGCATGCCACCACACCCGGCTAATTTTTGTATTTTTAGTAGAGACAGGGTTTGCCATATTGGCCAGGCTGGTCTCGAACTCCTGACCTCAGATGATCCACCTGCCTCGGCCTCTCAAAGTGCTGGGATTACAGGCATGAGTCACCGTACCCAGCCTGATGGCTTCAAGATTTTTGCTGGAGCAACCAAAGTTGCAAAATTGTCATCACTTATGATGAGAATGACTTCAGGAATTGTATATATTTTTTTAGGGGAAGTCAGTTTGGACATGTCAAGTTTAAGCTGCCTTTTAGGTGTCCAAGGAGAGGTCAGATAAGGCTAGTCATAAAGATTGGGAGCTGTTAGCATATACACGGTATCCAAAGCCCAGAGCCAGCTTAGATGACCTAGAGGGCACAGATAGAAAGCAAGAGACCTAAGAACAGAGTCCTAGGCATTCTAGTGTATATAGGTGGAGGAAAGAAGGAATCAGCTATAAGAGACAAAAGGGAAGAATTAGGAGGATGATCAAGTGTTTTCCTGGAAGAACATAAAATGGCCAAGGAAGAGAAAGTGGTCAATTGTGTGAAATGCTGCTGCTAGGTTGATTACGTCAGATGAGGACTGAAAATGACCTTTGGACTGAGCCATGAGGAGGGCATCGATAACCTTAAGAAGAGCAGTTTTGCAGGCTCAGGTTGGGAATACCTGGCTGGAGTGGGTCCAGGAGAGAACAAGAGGAGAGGAATTGAAGTCATTTCTTTCTTAAAAAAGGAGAATGAGAAATAGGAGGATAACTGAAAGAGAAAATGTATTTTATTTTAGATTCTAATATGGGAGGAATAAAAGCTTATTTATAGGCAACAGGAATGATCTATTATACTAGGGAGGAGAACATAATGGATGAAGTGTGGGGGTGGGGATTTCTGGAGCAATATTCATGAGGGGATAAAAGGGGACGAGATCTAGTGTCCAGGGAGAGGGGCTGGCCTTAGCTAGAAGCATGGACAACTGCAGATGAACACATAGACCCCATCAGTATAAATGCAGGCTGGCAGGTAGATACATCGGTAGGGAAATGGTTAGAGTTCTTTTCCAGTTGCTTTAATGTTCTGGCACATTTACTAAGCTTCTACTCTGGGCTCACAAGTTGAAACTGAAAGCTCCTTTCCATGTTTTACCATCGCTTTTCACTTTGATTTCAACAAAACCCACATCATCCAGTAATTATAGATGCTTGTGTATGTGTCTTTCTTCCCCACCAGCCTAAGAGCCGGAAGAAGGCAGAGAACATGTCACATTCTCTATTGCTCCCCAACACTTAGCACAGTACCTGAGACATAGTAGGCACTTAATATATATCTGATGAACTGAATTGAATCCAGTATATTTGTTTCTCTATACTTGTGCTGGAAATTTGGTTTTCCTTGAGTCATAAGAACTTGCCAAGGTGCCGGGGGCGGTGACTCGCACCTGTAATCCCAGCACTTTGGGAGGCCAAGGCAGGCAGATCACGAGGTCAGGAGATCAGAACTATCCTGGCCAACATGTTGAAACCCCGTCTCTACTAAAAATAAAAAAATTAGCTGCACGTGGTGATGCGTGGCTGTAATCCCAGCTACTCGGGAAGGTGAGGCAGGAGAATTGCTTGAGCCAGGGAGTCGGAGATTGCAGTGAGCCGAGAATCACGTCACTACACTCCAGCCTGGTGACAGACTGAGACTCTGTCTCAAAAAAAAAAAAAAAAAAAAAAAGAACCTGCCAAGGTTGTCTTTCATATGAACAGGTGGGCAAATGACTTGTGTTTCATCCAAACTATTGGGTTAACCATTATATTAGCTATTTGTCACTGAATTTAATATTTATGAAAACTTGCAAGTTTTGATTATCTTTAAAAACACTTGGACCTTAAGTGGGCCATGATAGCATCCTCGGAAAGATGACAATAAGTAAGAGGATACAACTTCCTTTATAATTGACAGATAGGGTTCAGTTTGCCCAATTAGTGTTTTTAAAAGAAGAGATAAATTCACTATAATGAATGTGCCATAATTGGAATCTATAGAGGTCAGTGAAAAATTCTACCATTTGAATAAAAGGTGCTAGAGGACCACCTCCTTAGAGGAACCATCTAAGGAGAAAAGAATATACAACCAAATGAGTGTACATTGTGATAGAAAATGTCCCTCTCCACCTCCACTTAATATTTTATTAAGACTTAGAAAAATTAGGCCAGGCACAGTGGCTCACACCTATAATTCCAGCACTTCAGGAGGCCAAGGCAGGCGTATCATCTGAGGTCAGGAGTTTGAGACCAGCCTGACCAACATGGAGAAACCTCGTCTCTACTTACAATACAAAAATTAGCCTGGCGTGGTGGTGCAGACCTGTAATCCCAGCTACTTGGGAGGCTGATGTGAGAGAATTGCTTGAACCCGGGGAGGCAGAGATTGTGGTGAGCCGAGATCATGCCATTGCACTCCAGCCCGGGCAACAAAAGCAAAACTCTGTCTCAAAAAAAAAAAAAAAAAAAAAAAAGAAGGACTTAGAAAGATTAAGGTCAACTGTAACAGCTGGGTCAAGCAATGTGAACAAAGTCTGTCAATGCTCTTTCAGCAGGAAACTCAGTATAGCATATTGTTTTAGACATAGGCTCTGAACTTGGGCTTCTATCCTACCTCAAGTGACTTAGTTT
This sequence comes from Piliocolobus tephrosceles, assembly GCF_002776525.5. Classification (NCBI taxonomy): domain Eukaryota; kingdom Metazoa; phylum Chordata; class Mammalia; order Primates; family Cercopithecidae; genus Piliocolobus; species Piliocolobus tephrosceles. The sequence continues at coordinate 97,997,179 of NC_045443.1, forward strand.
CCTCATCTATAAAATGGCATGATGACACTATCTACCTCATGGGGTTGTTATAAGATTTAAACGATTGTTTGAATGTTTATAAAAGTCCCACACAATACCCAGAACATCAGTAGTTTTAGCCACTATAACTTACTTTAGTAATAATAATATTTAATAATAAACCTTACTTTAATAATTATAATATACCCATAGTGTTCTACTATGGGTCTTCCTTTTTGTTTTTCATCTGCTGATACCTTTTTTCTTTTTGCTTAGTATCCTTTCTTTTCCCTTTAATCCTGGCTTTTATTTTCTGCCTATCCTTCTTCCCATGTAGAAAAATCGATGGGAGCACTGAGGAAGAAGAAAACATTGAGCTGAATGAAGAAGGCAGGCCAGTGCAGACGTCCAGGCCAAGCCCCCCACTCTGCGACTGCCGCTGCTGTGGCCTCCCCAAGCGTTACATCATTGCTATCATGAGTGGGCTGGGATTCTGCATTTCTTTTGGGATCCGGTGCAATCTTGGAGTTGCCATTGTGGAAATGGTCAACAACAGCACCGTATATGTCGACGGAAAACCGGAAATTCAGGTTGGTATCAATCCATGGTGGAAGCCTTTTCTTTTGGAGACAGGGTCTCACTCAGTCTCCCAGGCTAGAGTACGTGGCACAATCTTGGCTCACTGCAGTCCTGACCTGCCAGGTTGAAATGACCCTCCCATCTCAGCATCCTCCCATTTCAACATCTCAAATGAGTAGCTCCTCCTATCTCAGCATCTCAGCATCTCAGATCAGTAGCTGAGACTACAATCGTGAGGAAACTTTTTTTGACTGCAGCTGTGTCAATACTTTGCTCCTTGAGAGAAAGCCCGGCAATTCCTTCAGTGATATGACAAAAATGGAGAGTGGCTACTTGTGCTGAGCACTGTGCAAAGTGATGGGGATAGAAAGGTGAATGACCTAGACTGGGCCCTGTCCTCATGGAGACTAGTAAGTGATGACAGTCTGGGGGGTTGGGGGGTAAGTGCCATGTTGGAGGTACACAGGATGCTCAGGCTCATAGGAGAGGGCCCAGCCCAGACTTCGCTATTGTGAACAAATTCCCAAAGTGATGGCTGGACCAGGCAAAGAGGGTGTGGTGGCGTGGGAAGAAGAATGTTTGAAGAAAAAGGTATTGTGAAGGACTGTAAGAAAGAGACAGAGACAGAGACACACACACACAGAGAGAGAGAGAGAGAGAAAGAGAGAGAGAGAGAATGCACACACACTATGTAGGTATATTTTAGGAACTGAAACAGGAACTCATCATCTTTTCTGTCACGGACTCCTGGTGATGACTGATGAATATTTGGCAAAGTAATGTTTTAAGTTCTTAAAATAAAACACAAAGGATGACAAAAGAAGCCAATTATATTAAAATATAAATACCAAAACATTTAAAAATCACATTTGTGACATAGAAACATATGGGCTTCTTTAGTAGTACATCAGTGACTAAATCTAGCATTGGGTCTAACATTTACTGTGATTTTAAGTTGGAATGTAAGCTACTGTTGGAAATAGTAGCCATGACTGTAATACGATTTGAACATATTTACGATTTACACGTGGGACAGAGTCATAGGTACTCATCATACGACTGTGGCTTGTTGCCTACATTCAAAATGGCAGAAAATGCTAAATTTTGGTTAAGAGTGAAAATAAAGGTGCATGTTTTCTTCCCATCCAAGTTCTCAGATCCGTAGGATTCCATCCACAGACTCCAGGTTGAGAACTCCCAGTGATTGGGTAGAGCACCTTGAGGTGGAGGCAGCGAAGTATATAGGGGGCTAATCATCTGCAGCCTGGTGGGCATGTAGCAAGGGGCTGCAAACACGGAGTGATCATATCTGTGCTCCAGACTGGTCACTGCCCCATAGCAGGGGGCCAGATTGAGGTGAGATAGAAATGGAGGCCACAGGGCCAGTTCAGAGGCCATCATAGTTACAAGCAAGGATACTTTGAAGTGACTTAAATAGTATTGTTTTAGGAATCACTGGAAACATAAAATCTGGTTTGTTATTTAAATGATAGACCTAGAGAAGTACCGAGGTTATGGGAGAAAAGAAACAAACAAAAATGTCTGCCCAGTAGACACCCCATAAATGCATGTTTCATCGTACTAAAGTCACACACCGCAGTGACTCATGCAGAAATCCGTTCATTTGCAGAGAGGCATTTAACAGTTCTCTGGTCCCTCCCTCTGTTTGAAGAAACATTTAGACCACAGTTTTTTGAACTAGTGTCTGGGAAATCGCTACGCTGCAGGCTGTGCCATGAAGAAGGCAGTGTGAGACCTGGAGCCTGTACTGTGCTGTGTCCTATGAGACTTTCCAAGAGGAAGACATGGTGGGCAGTATTTCCTGGACTGACTTGATCATAGAATGCTCTCTTTCGTGCCACATCTATTAGCATCATCTGGAACAGTCTCCTGCCAGGCACTGGTTTGAGAAAATTTGATTTCAATCTGTCAAAAAGAAGTCTTCAGTTGGTCTGCAAGCTATTTGTTTTTGCTTGTATCAAACAAAGAGATTATTCTGCCAGAGGAAAACAGCACCATGGAGATCCTCCTAACTAGTCTCTATTTGATGCCACAGCCAAATCTGTCCTAAAAGGATATCCTGTCTTTTGTAGGGGTGTGGGGGATAGAGGTAGAAGGGCATATTATGCATTTTTAAAATAAAGAATGATGTATATTAGCGAGGTTTCAGATGTGTATCACATGCATTCTTTCAGCCTTTTGTGAGCAAGGCCAGCTAATTAAAACTTGTCTGCTGAGGCCCAGATCAAAATGAGATGCTGTTTTGCATTTGTTTGTTGCCTGAAAAGATAGACCTCGGTCAATAGAGTCTGCTCTGAGGCATATGGAAAAGACATTTTGATAAACCTGAGCAACAATGGTAATGTGCACTCTCTGGTTTCTATGACTGTGCCCTCTGGAGTCTTAAGAAACTGATTAAAATCTGAAATACGGTTTAAATTTTTTTCCTCTGGACTTAGGAGTAGGGATTTAGTATCAGAAACTCTAGCATAACTCTAATTTGTAGCAGATTATTTCTCTCTTGTCCGCCTAGAACAAAGCTTAGATACTGAGCATGTTTAACCAAATGACAAATACTTCGCTAATTGTATTAAGAAAAGCTCTGAATGGCTGGTATGTTTGTTTGGGTTTTCTGTTTTAAGGGGAAGAACTAGATATTTGGCACTGAGATATCTTTAAATCTTTATTTCAAAAGAAGGAGAGAAATAAGCAGTATAAATAGGTAGATATTTAAAATATGTGGCATATGTTCTACAAGTGGTATGAAGAGTGATTTTAACTAATGCGTGATCAATCTTTTTTTTTTTTTTGAAATGGGATCTCTGTTGCCCAGGCTTCAGTGAAGTGGTGTGATCATAGTTCACTGCAGCCTTGACCTCCTGGGCTTAAGTGACCCTCCCACTTCAGTTTCCGAGTAGCTGGGTCCACAGGCTAACATCACCATTCCTAGCTAATTAAAAAAACAATGTTTTTTAGAGATGGGATCATGCCATGTTGCCCAGGCTGATCTCAAACTCCTGGCCTCAAGGGATCCTCCTGTTTTGGCCTCCCAAAGTGCTGGGATTATAAGCATGCACCACTGTGCCTGGCCCATATTTTAAATTTAATAGTTTTGAGTTAAAACATGTGAACTCTTAGAAAAGTGTTTGACATATAGTAAGAAAAAAAAATGACCGAAGTTTGAGAAACTTGTGATTTTGTTTTCTCATTACTCTCAGGAAAACTCCAAAGTTCTTCCTATGGATCATGGGCCCTTTAGGATTCAGAGGATGGGCTTTGGAACTGGCCAGACCTGGTTTTAACGAGCTCTGGGACCTTGAATAAGTTGCCCTTGTGCCCTGGTCAGGGATTGCTGGTTGCAAAGAAGAGAAGTGCAGTGAAACTGGCTCAAGTTAAAAGGGCATTACTGGGGCCCGGCACGGTGGCTCACACCTGTAATCCCAGCAATTTGGGAGGCCAAGGTGGGTGGATCACCTGAGGTCAGGAGTTCTAGACTAGCCTGGCCAACATGGTGAAACCCCGTATCTACTAAAAGATACAAAAAGAAATTAGCCAGACACAGTGACGCACACCTGTAGTCCCAGCTACTTGGGAGGCTGAGGCAGGAGAATCCTGGGAGATGGAGGTTGTAGTGAGCCGAGATAACTGAGACTCCGTCTAAACAAACAAAAAATGATAGCAGGGATTATTGTAGGTCTGTAAGGGGATCTTATGAAAGCCAAGGGCAGAAAGCAGGTCTGTGCAGTCTGTGCATGTTTGTGCAGGCTGCACCCAGGACACAGAAGCCAGCCTGAGGTGGGACTGAAACCCAGGCTGTCCTCCACCCTGAGGAGGGAAGGGAGTCTTTATGTAATTCTTTCTGAGGCCGCAGGACAGGCCCTGCCAGAACTGCTGAATGGAGCTTTCCCTCATAGGAACTAGAGAAGCCTTTGCTAAGGTCTCCAAATTGCTTGCCCCACAGAGTCTTTCATCTGCTTTTCTTGGAGTCAGCTCCATTTTCCCCGGTCCTTCATGGACTGCTTTCTTTCCTCTTCCCTGGCTTCTCACTGCCCTCCACAGTGGAAGTGCCTTGAGCCTTTGTCTTGCCAGGAAGCTGATTTACTTGGCCCTGACTCTGTGACTCCATGGGACTTATTTGGGTTCAAGAGTGCACTATTGTCTAACTAGAATCTCTGGGGGTTTGGGTTGCGCTCTCTCTCTCTCTGTGTGTGTGTGTGTGTGTGTGTGTGTGTGTGTGAGAGAGAGAGAGAGAGAGAGAGGGAGAGAGACAGAGACAGAGTCAGAGACAGACAGAGACAGAGACAGAGAGATGGAGAGGCTGACTGGCTGAGCCTAGCCTATAGCTTGGCTGTCTTGAACTCTTTTTTTTTTTTTTTTTTTTTTTTTGAGACAAAATCTTCGTCTGTTGCACAGGCTGTAGTGCAGTGGCACAATCTCGGCTTGCTGCAACCTCCACCTCCCTATTTAAGGCGGTTCTACTCCTTAGGCTATCAAGTAGGTGGGATTAGAGGTGCATGCCACCACATCTGGCTACTTTTTGTATTTTTAAAATAGAGATGAGGTTTCACCATGTTGGCCAGGCTGGTCTTGAACTCCTGACCTCAAGTGATTGTCCACCCCAGCCTCCCAAAGTACTAGGATTACAGGCGTGAGCCACCACACCTGACTGGCTTGGCTCTCTCTACTCAGGTGTCCAGTCAGCTGTGTTGGTCAGTGGGGGAGAATCCCATGTTGCTGGGGAAGGTGGAATCCTCTCAAAAGTGTGAGCAGACAGGAACTGACATTTCTAGAAGTTCTTTGCTAACCCTCATTGCCCTTATTGTGAAATTGGAATAAAAGGACTACTCTGAAGATCAAATAAGCTTACCTATATTAAATGCCTATATTAGTTCCCTGAGGCTGCCATAACATATTACCAAAAATTTGATGGCTTAAAACAATAGAAATTTATTCTCTCAGAGCTGTGGAGACAAGAAGTCTAAATCAAGGTGTTGGCAGCACCTCACACCCTCTGAAGACTTTAGCAGAGAATCCTTCCTTGACTCTTCCAACTTCTAGTGGATGCAGCAGATCCTCGGTCTGGGACAATGTCACTCTCATTTCTGCCTCCATCTTCACGTGGACATCTCTCTGCGTGTTTCCTCTTTTGTCTCAAATCTCCATCTGTCTTTCTCCTATATATAAAGACACTTGTCACTGGATTTAGGGCACAGCTGGATAGTCCAGATATCTCATTTTAAGATTCTTGACATTTTCACATCAGCAAAGACCTGTTTTCAGATAAGGTAGCATTTATAGGTCCCAGGGATTTGATGTGGATATCTTTTGGGGGCCATTTCTTTGGCCTTTCACAATATCTGACACAGTGTTTGGTTTACCATAGTGATGGTCCATATACAGGGCCATTATTTTTTTAAATTTATAATTTAAAAAATTTATTGTGATAAGAATGCTTAATATGAGAGCTACTGTTTTAATAAAGTTTTTAGTGTACAATACATTATGGTTGACTGTAAGTACCATGTTGAATAGAGATCTCTAGAGCTCGTTCATTTTGCTTGACTGAAACTTTTTGCCCATTAATTAGTAACTCCTCATTTCTCCCTCCCCCAGCCCCTGGCAACCATCATTCTACTCTTTGAGTCTATGAATTTGACTATTTTGGATATATCACGTAAGTGGAATCATGCAGTATTTGTCTTTCTGTGAGTGGCTCATTTCACTGAGCATAATGTCCTCCAGGTTCATGCAAGTTGTTATATCTTGCAGAGTCTTCTTCTTTGTAAAAGATGAATAGTATTCCTTTTTTTTTTTTTTTTTTTTTGAGATGGAGTCTCTGTCATCCAGGTTGGAGTGCAGTGGCATAATCTTGGCTCACTGCAACTTCTGCCTCCCAGGTTCAAGTGATTCTCCTGCCTCTGCCTCCTGAGTAGTTGGGATTACAGGCACGCGCCACCACGCCGGGCTAATTTTTATATTTTTAGTAGAGACGGGGATTCACCATATCGGCCAGGCTGGTCTCGAATTCCTGACCTCAAGTGATCTACCTGCCTTGGCCTCCCAAAGTTACAGGCATGAGCCACTGCGCCTGGACACATTTTCTTTATTCATCTGTCAGTGGGCGTTCAGGTTTTTTCCATGTCTTGGCTATTGTGAATAATGCTTTAGTGAACGTAGGGGTACTCATATCTCTTTGAGATCATGATTTCAACTCTTTTGGATAAATACCCAGAAGTGGGATTGCTAAATCATACAGTAGTTCTGTTTTTAAATTTTGGAGGAACCTCTGTACTGTTTTCCATAGTGGCTGCAGTCATTCCCACCAGCAGTGTATAAGGGCTTTATTTTCTCTTCATTCTCACCAACACGTCTTGTCTTGTTTTGTTTTTGATAATGGTCATCCTAACAGGTATAAAGCGACGTCTTATTGTGGTTTTGATTTGCATTTCCCTGATGGTTAGTGACGTTGACCACCTCTTCATGTGTCTATTGGTCATTTATTGGTCTTCCTTGGAGAAATGTCTGTTCAAGTCTTTAGTCCACTATTATGATTTTAATGGGACTCAAATGACAATAAAAGTCAGTTCTCAGCAGCCTAGGGGCTCTTCTTCATGTATTATTTTTCAGAGATTGACAGAAGCACTATTTCTCCAGAGAGAAAGGCATGAGAAAGGGATGTGTGATTGACAGTTAGCAACTGCTTGAAGTGGGAGTTGAAAGGGTCTAGTTCTCCTTCTGTCTTGGATCCTCGGATAATTCTATGGATCTTGGCAAAGAAGTCTGGTCTCTCCTTAGTCAGAAAATCAAGTCTCTCCAAGCAATAGAAAGAATATCGTGTTTTGGGGTTAGGCAGATGAGAGGTTTTGCATCCTCTTTTCCTTGCAAATAGTTGTATGACCTTGGACAAGTAAATTAATCTCTCTAAGCCTTAGTTTCCTCATTTGCAATTACCTCTAAGTGTTTTACTGATTAAAGGAGGAAATCTGTAGAAAGCGCCTCAGTGAAATCATATTCCACCTCTGCTCAAATTTTCCAATGGTTTTCATCTCTCTTTGTCTAAAAGCCAGAGTTCCTATGATGTCTTAAAGAACCCTTCATCATTGTAACCTCTCTTGCATTAACACCTGTTCTCTTCCTCCTCGTTCATTATCCTCCAGCTGTACCGACATACTGCTTTTCCTCTAACACACAAGACACAACCCTACCTCGGGTCCCTTGAACTTGCTGTCTCTCTGCCTGGAAAGCTCACATCTCAGATGACCATATGACTTGCTCCCTTCCTTTCTTTAGGTCTTTACTTAAAACTCATCTTCTCAGTGAAGCCTTTCCTGGCCATTCTGTCTAAAATTTACCCCAGCTCACTGTCATCCAATACTTCCTATTCCCTTCCCTGCTTTATTTTTTCATCTTATCGCTGGTTGCCATCTAACTCTGCCTGTAATTGTTTATTGCCCACTATCTCCACTGGCATCTTCAAAAAGGCAGGAGTCACTACAGCTGTTCACTGCTGTACCCCCGTGTGTAGAACTATGTGTGTTACATAATAAACACAAAATACAAATTTGGTGAGCTGATTTGAATTAATGATAATTAGCTAGTTCCTTTTTACCATTGAGCTTCAACTTTGTAATTCGTAAAATGAGAGAGTATAGGCCAAAGTGACTTGGACTGTGAGCTCCTAGAAGGCAAAGACAATGCTGATTTGAGTCTGTATTTACACTGTCCAGCATCTAACGTTGCATTCAGGAGGCACAGCATGAATGTTGAACAGATGGGCAGATAAATATGTAACAACTTGTGACAGGAAAATAAGCTGTGATGAAAATTTATAAAACATAGTATGATGATAATTAGGAACCCTCTTACTCCATATTTGCATTTTGATATCAAAAAGCTTTACAAAGCCATTCATTTATTCATTCATTTGGTGAATACACACTTGGACCTTCTATGTTCCCAGGCATTTGATTTAGGTACTGAGACTATAAGTCAAAGAGGACATGGCTACTATCTTAGAGTTTCTTGGTGCCCTGTGTGGGAAATTAACATGTGGATGTCCATTCACTGAAGACAAGCCCAGGAAAAAGGGACCAGTTCAATTTTGGGGATTCAGGAAGCTTCCTCCGAGGAAGGACCATTTACAATGAGTCTAAAAACAATAAGTTACTTTACCTGGGAGAGGACATGAGGAAAGGGATTCCAGCCCTAGAGAATCACATTTTCAATGGCCTAAGAGTTGTGGAAGGTTGTGTTGTTGCCACTGCCATCAGCATTGTAACAGTAATGACTGTTAACGTTTATTGAGTCTACACTGTGTGCCAGTCACTATCCTAATCTGCTACATGCAAAATCTCTAAGCAGAGAGATAACCCACTGGAAATATTCATGTCATTTATCCCCACACATCCTATGGGTAGGTAGAATGGGCTTTATTGTCCTCATTAAGAAATGAGAGACTGAAGACTCTAATTCTCTTTGTGCTATCACTAAACTGGCATCTGAATAATGTAGCAAATAACTTAGTAGCCCCCACAAAACCCCATTTTTTGCTTTCTTCACAAACTATTTTATTTTCTCCTTAGCATTCATTGCTATTTTGTGTTTTCTCTGTGTGTGTGTGTGTATATATGTATGTATGTATATATGTATATGTATGTATAATATATGTGTGTATATATACATATATACACACACATTATATATATTATATATACACACACACGTTAGATATATGTATTTTTAGAGACAGGGTCTTGCTCTGTCACTCACACTGGAGTGCAGTGGTGTGTTTATAGCTTACCTTACATATATATGTATGTATATACATATATATACACACACATTATATATAATATATATACACACACACATTAGATATATGTATTTTTAGAGACGGGGTCTTGCTCTGTCACTCACACTGGAGTGCAATTGTGTGTTTATAGCTTACTTTAACCTTGACCAACTCCTGGGTTCCAGGGATCCTCCTACCTCAGCCTCCTGAGTAGCTAGGACTACAGGCACGCACTACCATACCTGGCTAGATTTGTATTTTTATTTATTTATTTATTTATTTTTTGAGATGGAGTCTCCCTGTCTCACCCAGCCTGGAGTGTAGTGGTGTGATCTTGGCTCACTATAACCTCCGCCTCTTGGGTTCAAGCGATTCTTCTGCCTCAGCCTCCCAAGTAGCTGGGATTACAGGCACCTGCCACCACACCCAGCTGATTTTTGTATTTTCAGTAGAGATGAGGTTTCACCACGTTGGCTTGGCTGGTCTTGAACTCCTGACCTCAGGTGATCCACCCGTCTCTACCTCCCAAAGTTCTGGGATTACAAGTGTGAGCCGTTGCACCTGGCCTAGCTGGCTAGATTTTTAATTTTTTGTAGAGATGGCATCTTGCTGCATTGCCCAGGCTGATCTTGAGCTCCTGACCTCAAGTAATCCTCCTGCCTAGGCCTTCTAAAGCATTGGGATTACAGGTGTGAGTCACCATGACCATTAATATAAATACATATATGTTTAAATTTGTATTTAAATTTAATACAAATTTCACCTTCTGATAATCTCTTATCAGAAGGTGAAATCTATGAGGGCAGGGACTTCATTGTTTTTGTTTGTTTGTTTATTTTTGAGATGGAGTCTCGCTCTGTCGCCCAAGCTGGAGTGCAGTGGTGCGATCTTGGCTCACTGCAAGTTCAGTCTCCCATGTTCATGCCATTCATTCTCAGCCTCCTGAGTAGCTGGGACTACAGGCACCCGCCACCATGTGCGGCTAATTTCTTTCTTTTTTTTTTTTTTTGTATTTTTAGTAGAGATGGGGTTTCACCATGTTAGCTGGATGGTCTCGATCTCCTGACCTTGTGATCCGCCTGCCTCAGCCTCCCAAAGTGCTGGGATTACAGGCATGAGCCACTACACCCGGCCGGTTTTGTTTTGTAAGACGGGGTTTCACTCTGTTGCCCAGTCTGGAGTGCATTGGCACTATCTTGGCTCACTGCAGCCTCGACCTCCTGGGCTCAAGCCATCCTCCCACCTCAGCCTCCTAAATAACTGGGACTACAGGCACGCATCACTATGCCTGGCCTAGAACTTTTGCTTGATGCTATACCCCAAGTATGTAAGATGCCCTCCATAAACATGTGTTGAATAAATGAAGAAAGAAAGACCTCATGAGGTTATTATTGTGTAGGCTCATTGGTGAAAAATGGTTGTCAGCCTTTTTCTAAGAAACACAACTATATCTGATTTCTCATTTCCAGACAGCACAGTTTAACTGGGATCCAGAAACAGTGGGCCTTATCCATGGATCGTTTTTCTGGGGCTATATTATGACACAAATTCCAGGTGGTTTCATTTCAAACAAGTTTGCTGCTAACAGGTAAGATAAATTGATATAACATGATACAAGCCAATGAAATGTGGCTTTGTACTTATAAATTCTGCATAGCTAGCTCTCAATTTGGGGGTGCAGAATGAAAAATAGGAGCCATATGGATAGATGCAATTCACAGATACTGATCCCAAATGACCCTGCTCTTAATTTATTTTTATTTTTGAGATGGTGTCTCACTCTGTCACCCAGGCTGGAGTGCAGTGGTGTGATCTTGGCTCACTGCAACCTCTGCCCCGCCCCCTCCCCCACCCCACTAGGCATTCAAACAATTCTGGTCCTTTAGCCTCCTGAACAGTTGGGATTACAAGTGTGCACCACTGCACCCATCTAATTTTTGTATTTTTGGTAGAGATGAGGTTTCACCGTGTTGGCCAGGCTGGTCTCAAACTCCTGACCTCAAGTGATCCACCCGCCTTAGCCTCCCAAAGTACTGGGATTACAGGCGTGAGCCACCAGCACCCAGTCAAGAGTCTCTTTTTATTTCATTTTTCATCCAATTAAATTTACCTTGCAACTCTTCGAGTGATTATGTGGTAAAAAGAGCAATCAACTCTGAGTCAGGAGAGGTTCCTGCCCCTTAACTGGATCACTGGGTGACCTCTATTGAGTCACTTTCCTTCCCTCACTGGGCCTCAGTTTCTTCATCTGTGAAATGAAACATTGGACTAAATTATATTTCAGTTCTCTTTGACCAGTGACATTCTGTAATCTTATGTTAATATCACCCAGAAAAGGTTTTCTCAGATGAGTGGTGGGGGCTTGCCTCTAGACTGCAAGATGTGTCTCTGATGTCCTTGAGACTCTGTAGTGGGTGTTTGAGCAGTTAAAAGTATCCAAGAACAGAGTGAGCTGTCTCAAGAAGCAGTGAGTTCTCTGTCACTGGAGGTATTCAAGCAGAGGAGGATGGCCACTTGGGGGAGACGTTGTAGAGTGTATCATGTATTAGAAAAGGAGTGAACTAAATCTCTCCAGGTCCCTTCCAATTTTATTTCCCATATGACTTTCCATAAATGGATTTCATGAAGTGTATTACATTTTTAAAAAAAGGTTTTTTTTCAAATTCTAAAGCACAACTCATTAGATAGTTGTGAAAACAGTATGATGATTTACCAACGAGCATTTTTTAAAAAGAAAGAGAGAAATAGAAGAAAAGATAATCAAATAGAATCAAATAGAATAGAAAATATCTGAATGCATTGCACATAAGGGTAAATATTGGGTTTTGAAACTTGTTTCAGTTACATTTGTATGTATGAGTGTGAACTGGGTTGCAATATAAAATATATTTTGTTTACGGGTTAAGGTAAAAAATTTGGAAGCCACTACCATAAGATCTCAATATGAATAAGCATGTATTTATTTAGGTTCTTGTCTAATTTATGCCTTTTATTTATTGCTACTTACCTATTGTATTCTTTTTAAAAAGTGATAAAATATTGGTTGCTATGGTTTCCTGGGTTATTGCTTACACCTCTGCCTTGAAAAAAAATCACACATAATCTAATTTCCCAGCACATAAAAAAAGTGGAAACATCATTAACATATGTGAGAGGGGAAGAAAATGCTGCTTGCTCTCTTTTCCCAGGGTACACTGGGCTGGTCAGGGAATGGGAGCTAAGACAGGTACGCAACCTGTTTCGTGCTTCAGTCCCAGGACATATAATGCTTCTTGGATAGACAGTGTTTCCTTCTGGTAAACTGAGAGCAGCTCTGGGAAGCAGGAAACAACCTCAACCATACAGTAACAGTCAGAAAAGGTCGGTCAGGGGAACCAGGCAGGATGGTAGGTCTCTAGCAAGCTTACCTGAACCTGGCCAATCTCCAACTTTTCAGGACGTCATCCAGGCAGGACATCTCTGTACTGCCAAAAATTTGTTCATAGTTGGTCCAGGGGCCAGAGCTTGGGAATCAAAGAAGCCCAAGAATCTAGCTTGGGGCACACTAGACCCTAACACATCTATTTCTCCAAATTACAGGTGCCAACCACCACATCCGGCTAATTTTTTGTGTTTTTAGTAGAGATGGGGTTTCGCCATGTTGGCCAGGCTGGTCTGAAACTCCTGACCTCAGGTGATCCACCCACCTCAGCCTCCCAAAGTGCTGGGATTACAGGCATGATCTTTCCACAGGGATTTCCACAGGGATCTTTCATGAACTGTTAGGTTTGTTTCTGGTGCTTAGCTGAAGTATACATCCATCAGCGGGCCTGCCGAATAACACAGTGCTTTGGTCCCTCAGGGTCTTTGGAGCTGCCATCTTCTTAACATCGACTCTGAACATGTTCATTCCCTCTGCAGCCAGAGTGCATTACGGATGCGTCATGTGTGTCAGAATTCTGCAAGGTCTAGTGGAGGTAGGAGATACTTTCCTTACAGTTTTTGATGTTGCTAGAGACAGCCCAGTCCTTTAGAAAATTCAGCATCTGAAGAATACTCCCTTTACTCAGTTTTTTTCTATATTGTCTTCCTTTTCCTGCTATTTCCATTCTCTGGTAATGGCTAAAATTTCAAGAATTGTAATTCAAATGCCTTGTGTGATTTTACATTTAGGAACAATAAAGGACCCTTCCATAATGATCTTAGGGATAATCTAACCCGACCCTCTTCATTGTAATGGATAGTGAAACTGAAGCCCAAACCTACAGTTCACATAGCAAAGGTTCATTCCACTAAAGCAATTTAAGTGGATTCATTAATAAATCTGTATATTTTCAAGGGTGTAGTCTGATGCAGAGATTTAATTCAATGAAGGAGGCACCATGATATGGAGCCAGAAGGTAAATATTTTGGACTTTGCAGGCCATATGGTGTCTGTTGCACCTACTCAACACTGCTGCTGTAGTGCAAAAGCAGGCAGAAACAAACTAGAAACAAATGGGCATGGTTATGTTCCAATAAGCATTTTACAAACTGAAATTTGAATTTCATATGATTGTTGTGTGCCATTAAATATTATTCTTCTTTTGATTTTTTTCTCACCATTTAAAAATGTAAAAAACATTCTTAGCTTGTGGACTACACAAAAACAGATGGTGAACCAATTGGCCCACAGTTTGCCAACCCCCGATATACAACAGTGTTTCCCAAACACAGTCATTCACCTCTGACCTTCATCAGTTTGTTATGCCCATGTATAACTTGTACTATTATTTGCCTATTGTTTTCCCCTAGATCGACTCATTTAAAACAAAAAACAAAAGATGCCTATTATTCTAAGCAACAACATCTTTGAAATCATGGGTTTGATGTGCTAGTTACATCTTTTCCTTTTTTTTTTTTTTTCTTTGAGATAGAGTCCCGCTCTGTCATCCATGCTGGAGTGCAGTGGCATGATGTCGGCTCACTGCAACATCTGCCTCCCGGATTAAGCGATTCTCCTACCTCAGCCTCTCGAGTAGCTGGGACTACAGGTGCCAGCCACCACACCAGCTAATTTTTTTGTATTTTTAGTAGAGATGGGGTTTCACCATGTTGGCCAGGCTGGTCTTGAACTCCTGACCTCAGATGGTTCACCCACCTCGGCCTCCCAAAGTGCTGGGATTACAGGCGTGAACCACCATGCCCAGCCACTAGTTATATCTTTTTCAAAGCATATATATATACACATATATATAGTATAATTATATAAAAATTTAATTATATATAGATTAATTGTAATATATATACTAGCATATATGTGTTATAATTAAGAATAAATTGTTATATCATTTCAAATCCAACTCTAGTCCCACTAGAGGGACATATATTGCACTTTGGGATGTACCCGTGTGGTGGAAAGAACGCAATATTAGCATCCATGAAAACTAAAGTTTAGTCACTTAATGGCCCTGAGCCTCATGTTCTGTGTCTTGAAATGAGAGGATGGACCAGCTGACTGTGGAAGGCTCTTCCTACACTGATAGTCTATGATAATATGAAATATAAATATAAAGACCTTTTCCCCCATCTTCTACCATGCTTACATGTGAACTGTATTTGAATTTCAGCATCTGTACTGTGAGTCAAAAATAGCTGAATCATGCTGTTTAGTGTCTGTCTTAGTCCATTTGGGTTTCTACAGAATACCATAAAGTAGGTAGGTTATAAACAAAAGAATTTTCTTTTATTTTTATTTTTTATTTATTTTTTTGAGACAGAGTCTCACTCTGTCGCCCAGGCTGGAGTGCAGTGGTGTGATCTCGGCTCATTGCAAGCTCCACCTCCCGGGTTCACGCCATTCTCCTGCCTCAGCCTCCCGAGTAGCTGGGACTACAGTCGCCCGCCACCTCACCCGGCTAGTTTTTCATATTTTTTAGTAGAGACGGGGTTTCACTGTGTTAGTCAGGATGGTTTCGATCTCCTGACCTCGTGATCTGCCCGTCTCGGCCTCCCAAAGTGCTGGGATTACAGGCTTGAGCCACCGCGCCTGGCCTAGAAATGTATTTCTTACAGTTCTGGAGGCTGGGGAGTCAAAGAGTGAGGTGCTGGCAGATTGGTGACTTGGGAGGGTCAGCTTCCTGATTCATAAACAACTACCTTCTCTTTGTCTGCTCAAGGCAGAAGCGATGAGGGAGCTCTCTGGAGTTTCTTTTATAAGGCACTAATCTCATTCATTTTTCACCTAGTCACTTCCCAAAGGTCCATCTCCAAATACCATCACATTGGGAATTAGGTTTTAACACAGGAATTTGGTGGGGACACAAATATTCAGCCTATAACAGTGTCTATAAATTGGGCTTTTATATTGTAGCCTCTGTGAAGAAGCAGCATCTATATTTTAAACACAAGCAGAAACTAGAGTCAAATCAACTAATCTATTTTCAACTCTCCTGCCAGGGTGTGACCTACCCAGCCTGCCATGGGATGTGGAGTAAGTGGGCACCACCTTTGGAGAGAAGCCGACTGGCCACAACCTCTTTTTGTGGTGGGTATATTAGAATAATAACAAAGTTTATTTAGGAATGCTTTTTTTGGGTTCATGCAGTGGCTCACACCTGTAATCTCAGCACTTTAGGGAGGCCAAGGCAGGAAGATCACTGGAGCCCAGGAGTTCGAGACCAGCCTGGGCAATATAGTGAGACTTTGTCTTAAAAAAAAAAAAAAAAAAAAATTAGCCAAGTGTGGGGGTGTGTGCCTGGGATCCTAGCTACTAGGGAGGCTGAGGCAGGAGGACTGCTTGAGCCTGCGAGTTTGAGGCTGTAGTAAGCTATGATGGCCATAGCACTCCAGCCTGAGTGACAGAGTGAGACCTTGTCTCTAAAAAGAAATGGAATGCTTTTTTGACTTCAAGTAACTGAAAACCCTACTAAGGGCCTTAAAATGAGTCTATTTATTTTATATAACAGTATTCTAAAGGTGAGTGCTTGTTAGTGTTGGCTCTGCTGCTCAAAAATCCATCCAGGGCCTAGGCATGTTCTGACTTTCTACTCTGGTATCCTCAGAGATAGCTTTTTATTTACTCTTGTGCTTATTCCATCTGTCCCTTTCATCAGGAAAACAAAAGCTTTCCCAAAGCCCCCTACCAACCTTCCACTTTAATTTATTTGGCCCTAACTGTATCATATGCTTTACTAACTGCAGAGGAGTCTAGGCAAGCAGATACCTAGCTTCACCAGCCTCTTCAGGAGTGAAGGGGAAGGGAGAAAGAGTTGGAAGTGGTTGTTGGATTAGCCAGCAAATGATATTTGCTAAGGACAAAAGTGGAAAGATGGGATCATCAAGCATCCCACGCCTCTTCTTTTTATATGAAACTAAAGTTCAGTGACTTGACCAAGATCATGGAGCTAGAACGAGACCTGACTTTTGATCTGGAGCTTTCCTTATTTCACACTCCTACCACGCACACATTGTCATATAGACATTTAAATTAATTTTTGTCATCATATCTCAGATAATAAGAAATAGAGACCATCCATCTTATCTGAAAGTAAATGAGTAGTCCCCAAGTAGTATGTGACTTCAATTCCTGCGTCTCCAAACTTCACCTTGCTGAAGTTGCCCATCTCTAAGCTACCCCAGTGGGACTGGCCTCTCTAGGTGTGGCTGGGTCCCTAAGTACCAATCAACAACAGAACAACAACAGCACATGCTGCTGCCATCAACACAGTGGTAAATGTGTTGAGGGAAGGGGCCCATGAAGGTAAAAGTACCTTAGACCAGCCAGGCATGGTGTCTCGCACGTGTAATCCCAGCACTTTGGGAGGCTGAGGTGGCAGATTGCTTGAGCCTAGGAGTTTGAGACCAACCTGGACAACATGATGAAACCCCATCTCTGCCAAAAACACAAAAAAATAACTGGGTGCAGTGGCCCATGCCTGTGGTCCCAGCTACTCAGGAGGCCAAGGCTTGAGTCCGGAAGCAGAGGTTGCAGTGAGCCAAGATCACACCATTGTACTCCAGCCTAGGTGACAGAGTAAGACCCTGTCTCAAAAAAACAAAACAAAACAAAACAAACAAACAAACAAAAAACAAAACAAAAAAACCCCACAACAACAAAAACCTTAGACCACGGAAGTCACCATGTAGCCTAAGCAGTGTGAATTACAGCTTAGGTCTGTCTGCATTTCAAGCTAGCACACCTTTCCTAAGATGATATTCTTTGCTAAAGGGAGAAATACAGCTTTCTATTTATTTCTGCATATGTTTTAATTTTCCTTTTCCTGCTGGCCTTTTACCTCCTTGAAATAATAATAAAGTAATCTTGAAAATGTGGTGTGAGGTATTCACTGATATGCCTACTTTGTGCCTAGTTGGGAATTGCATGCTCAGCCTTGATGTCTTTACATCTTTAGTGTCTCTTGTCCTTGGAAACCATCTCCATCTGCTCATTTGCAGTTTAAGAGCATCTCCATCCCACTACTGCGCTTACACCAACTCTAGAAGAGGATAAGACTCCACCCCAGCTGGCCTTGTGACTTGTTAGATCCTTGACCTTACTTTCTTTGGATGGTTTATTTCTAAGACCTTTCATTTTGATTTGCCAGCAAAATGAGAATGACTAGCAGCCACTCCCCATTCTTAGTGTGTTTTTATAGCCCTAATAGGGTTGATTTAAGAAATGGTTTGACTCTCAAGGAAAGTTACCTGATCAAGGACACAAGCGTCATTACATGTCCCAGCTAAGGTGTGGCCTTGGTTTCAAAGAACAACCTAAGGAAAATGTTAAAGAAGGAAACCCAGGCTTGGAGCGAATCAATTCTTAATCTCAGAAGATATTGGAATTAGAAGGGATTCTAGAAAACATCCACTGATATGGTTTGGCTGTGTCCCCACCAAATCTCATCTTGTAGCTCCCATAATTCCCATGTGTTATGAGAGGAACCTGGTGGGAGGTGATTAAATCATGGTCGTAGGCCTTTTCCATGCTTTTCTCGTGATAGTCAGTGGGTCTCATGAGATCCGATGGTTTTAAAAACGGAAGTTTCTCTACACAAGCTCTCTCTTTGCCTGTCGCCATCCACGTAAGATGTGACTTGCTCTTCTTTGCCTTCTTCCATGATTGTGAGGCCTCCCCCGCCACGTGGAATTGTAAGTCCAGTTAAACCTCTTTCTTTTGTAAATTGCTCAGACTTGGGTTTGTCTTTATCAGCAGCATGAAATCAGACTAATACATCCAGTTACAACCCATTGTTTTATAGTGGAACAAACTGAGGCTGAGCGAGGGAAAAAAGATTTAAATTCTTGCACCTAGTGAGGGTAGAACCGGGACCTCTTTCTCACCCCTAGTTCTGTTCTTCCCTTCTCCACATATCATTCAACAATCATCTGAGGCCCAGGGGACTGAGCTGCGGTCTGCTCCCCAGGGCAGTCTGGGAGCAGCGGTGGGCAGCTGCAGTAAGGGCTGAGTGTCCTGTTGTCTGCTCAAGGGGCTGTGTCTAATAGGAACTGACATTGGAGGGTGTGTAAAAGGATGAGGAAGATTTTTTTCTGATAGAAAAAAAGGGTAGTTTAGGTCACATTGTGTATTAGTCTGTTTTCACACAGCTATAAAGAACCACCTGAGACTGGGTAATTTATAAAAGAAAGAGGTTTAATCAACTCATGGCTCTGCACGGCTGGGGAGGTGTCAGGAAACTTACAATCATGGCAGGAGGCAAAAGGGGAGGCAAGGCATGTCTTACATGGTGGCAGGAGAGAAAGAGAGAGAAGGGGAAAGTGCCACACTTTTAAACCATCAGATCTCATAAGATCTCACTCACTGTCATAAGAACAGAATGGGGGAAATCTGTCCCCATGACCCAGTTACCTCCCACCAGGTTCTTCCCTCAACACATGGGGATTACAATTTGAGATGTGATTTGGGTAGGGACACAGAGCCAAGCCATATCACATTGTAAAGTTTCCCCAATGAAAGAATGCTTCTTACTATGTAAGGAGAATTATCAGGTGATTTTGAGTGAAGGAGGCATGATTGAATGATTAAATAAGAGTAAGGGCTTTGGGGTTCCACAGACCTGGGCCCCTGTCTGGTGACTTGTCATCTCCTCTACCTGTGTGACCTCAGGCAATCCACCTCCCCTCCCCCAGGCTGCTTTCTCCTTATAAAATGGGGGTCATATTGGTACCTACCTTGTCAAGTTGAAGGAGAGTTAAACAAAGTCATGGGTACAGAATACTTAGCATGATACTAGGCCCCCAGAAAGTACTCAGTGCATCTTAGTTGGTGGGGGTTATTCTCTACCTGCCTCTGCCCCAGGTATTCTTTTGCATTACCTAAACCAGACTCACCCACCCCACCTCCCAGGGTATTTGGCCTGGGGACAAAGGCCACCCTATCTCCATGCACAGCAGAGTCAGACCTGCAGCCCATTCTCAACACATGCCTGGAGTGCTCACCTTATTGGTTTGAGGAACCCTGAGATTGTTTGTTTTTTGAGTGTGTTGTCATTCTGTACATGATAATAGAGGTAATAGCTGGCATTTGTGTAACCCTTTATAACTTACAAAGCATCTTCACATACATAGTTTATTTGAACCTCAAAACAGCCCCTTGAGATGGATATTTCATTCCCATCTTATCTCTGAAAAAAATGAGTCTCTTGACTTCCTCGGGTGTCAAGATATTCAGACTCCAGATCTCAGACTGGGCCTTTCACCGAGGGTCAGGCCCACCTTGGAAAGATGGGATTTAATCTATTTCTCTGGAAGATCCCCAACCTCCCATTTCCTAAAGATCTTCCTTAGCTTCGAATTCTGGGATACAGAATTTCCTTTCACCACTCACTTTTTCTGAAGCAAGAGTTTTTTCATTTACAGCCCAGGCGGAGTTTCAGAGAATAACTTTTCCTTTCAGCTAATAACTCCCAATAATGGGAGGTCACAGGGCTCATGTTTCCCTACCAGATGTCCAGAGGATAGCAGAGGTCAGGTCACTGCCTCTAGTCACAATTTTCTTGTCTAGACAAGATAAACATTCACACACAGGTAAGCATTTGCAAGCTTAAGTTTTACAAAGTAACAAATACATGTAAAAACGTACCCATTCAGGAGCTGAATGGAGACAGCAGCCCTCTTGCCATCTGGAATTTAATTATTCACCCCTCACCTTTTTTTTTTTTTTTTCTTGAGACACTGTCTCGCTCTGTCACCCAGGCTGGAGTGCAGTGGTGAGATCTTGGCTCACTGCAACCTCTGCCTCCCGGGTTCAAACGATTCCTGTGCCTCAGCCTTCCAAGTAGCTGGGATTACAGGCATGTGCCACCATGCCAGGCTAATTTTTTGTATTTTTAATAGAGATGGGGTTTTGCTATGTTGACCAGGCTGGTCTTGAACTCCTGGCCTCAAGTGATCTGCCTGCCTCAGCCTCCCAAAGTGTTACGATTACAGGCATGAGCCACCGTGCCTGGCAACCCTCTCCTTTTTGTTTTTTTAATCAAGACTTTAAAAATCATGATCTTTTAAATAATTTAATGTCCCTCATTTAAAGATCTGGATGAGAATCCTCCCAGTCTTCCTAAGCAAATTTTGTATGTTCCTTTGCTTGCTCTTTTTAGCATCCAATATTGTACCTGGTTGAATTTTCAAAATTTCTCTTAGATTTTTTTCATCTTCTGATTCCATTCTCTCATGTAATTCCAAACTGTGGTGCTGGATCAACCTTTGTCTAAATGCTGTGTGGTCCCTGGATGGAGTTAAAGGGCATGTTGGTGACCTTCCTCTCTTGGAAGCCCCATTCTAAGGCACACTGGGAGTTTGCCTGTCTCTCTACACGGAGACAGTCTGACTCCTGCTCAGTTGGATTCATTCTTGACTTTACCACATGAATTCTAAATAAGCTGAAAAGGCTTGTGTGATGATTGGTCAGATTCCCTCAATCTTTTCTTGTTCCAGGTTCCTATGCAGGGGCAGTGGTTGCCATGCCCCTGGCTGGGGTGTTGGTGCAGTACATTGGATGGTCCTCTGTCTTTTATATTTATGGTGAGTGATTTGACTTCACAAGTTCACATGTGACTCATAGAGATGATATTTTACTGCATATGGGTTTGGCTCAGAGTTCATTACATCAAAATAGAGATTACTAAAACAAGTGTATTGTATAGATGGAATACTTTATCTATGATTTGATTAATGTTTAAAGTTGACCTAAAAAAAAAATAAGCAGAACATTGTCTTTCTTTACCAGTTAACAAGAGGAACATCAACAAAATACTTTCCCCTAGCTGAACATACTGCCATTTGGAAATATTGTAAAGATCCTTTTGTAGTTCATAAATGTGATAACTGAGTGTTCACACGCATGTGTGAGATGTTTGAGTCCCTCAAACCTTGTTACAACATTGGCACATTACCCATTTTACATGCAAAAAATATATATGGTAAAAACTGAAAAATTTAGAAATGGAAGAAAATGAGACCATATAATCCAGCCTTTTCTTTTTTAACTGCAGGTATGTTTGGGATTATTTGGTACATGTTTTGGCTGTTGCAGGCCTATGAGTGCCCAGCAGCTCATCCAACAATATCCAATGAGGAGAAGACCTACATAGAGACAAGCATAGGAGAGGGGGCCAGCGTGGTTAGTCTAAGTGTAAGCATAAAAAGTCAAATGAAGACTTACCTCTTTTCATGAGTGATTGTGTTGCCTATTTACAGAAAAAATGTCAATATCTTTACTAAAAGATCTCATGGTATTTTTTACTCCCTAGAAATTTAGTACCCCGTGGAAAAGATTTTTCACATCTTTGCCGGTTTATGCAATCATTGTGGCAAATTTTTGCAGAAGCTGGACCTTTTATTTGCTCCTTATAAGTCAGCCTGCTTATTTTGAAGAGGTCTTTGGATTTGCAATAAGTAAGGTAAACATACAGATGCTCCAAATATCCTTGAACTTTAAATCTTTTGATTCTACAGAGAATAACTTTGTATGATAAAATAATTAAATTGCTGATCATAATTCATAACAGTTCTGTGACACCTAATAGCCCGGCTGTCAGGCAAGTTATACATTCTATGCATAGTATGCATAGCTGTTTAATTTCTTCTTAGCAAGGATCAGAGTCGTATTAAGCTGCTTTAAAGATTTATGTTGTACCCAATCTTAAAGTGTTTTTGAAGCTAGCTCAAGGATGGCATATTAGGTGAGGATAAAAAGATTTGAGGGTGTGGGTTTTCTTTTTTCCCTATAAGCTACTCAGTGAGTAACAGTAAGAATCTTACCACCCATTTTGCAGAACACCCCCTCTCCATAATGGTGGCTATAGCAGTAACAATCATTGCTTGCAATGGGTTAGAAAGAACCTCTTTCTGCCAGGCATGGTGGCTCACGCCTGTAATCCCAGCATTTTAGGAGGCCAAGGCGGGCGGATCACCTGAGGTCAGGACCAGCCTGACCAACGTGGCGAAACCCTGCCTCTACTAAAACAAAAATTAGCTGGGCGTGGTGACACATGCCTATGATCCTAGTTACTCAGGAGGCTGAGACAGGAGAATCACTTGAACCCAGGAGGCGGAGGTTGCAGTGAGGCGAGATTGCACCACTGTACTCCAGCCTGGGCAACAGAGCAAGACTCTGTCTAAAAAGAAAACAGAAAAAGGGAAAAAAGAAAGAACCTCTTTCAGTGCTCCTAGACATTATCATCAAGCCAATTGTGTTTTAGGGAGGAAGGGTGTGGATAGTGAATCATAAACTGTCATCATGAGATAATTAAACCTCTTTCCTACAAGGGAAAGAACAGCAGCCGAGCAGGCACAAATGTCTGCCTAGCTATAGATACTGTCAGAAGTGACCATGGAAGAGTTGGCATAGTCGTGAAATGGTGACTGTCATCAGTCATCAGTGCTCACTGGGTGCCAAGTTCTTTATCTCCCATGTGCCATGCCCTCTGTGATGAAGAAAAGTCATCTCTACCCTCAAGGAGCTTCCAATCTGGTAGAGGACACAGATAAGTCTAAAATCATTCACTCATTCATCATTTATTTATTATGAAATTCAGGCCTTCCCAGATCCCACATAATTAGATGCTTAAATTTGGTGGTGGTAGGTAGGGAGACTGTGGAGTGGAGGTGGGCAAGGGAATTAGGGAGGCCCCTCTCTCAGAAGCAATGACAAATTGCTTATTGTTTCTTTCCCTTCCAGGTGGGTCTCTTGTCAGCAGTCCCACACATGGTTATGACAATCGTTGTACCTATTGGAGGACAATTGGCTGATTATTTAAGAAGCAGACAAATTTTGACCACAACTGCTGTCAGAAAAATCATGAACTGTGGAGGTACTGTGGATTTCATAGATGGCTTAGGCAGCTTTTGTAGAATTAGGGTAAGCAGAACTGCAGAGCGTATATTAAGAAGTGACTTTTAGGCCGGGCACTGTGGCTCACGCCTGTAATCCCAGCACTATGGGAGGCCGAGGCGGGCGGATCACGAGGTCAGGAGATCGAGACCATCTTGGCTAACACAGTGAAACCCCGTCTCTACTAAAAATATACAAAATTAGCCAGGCTTGGTGGTGGGCGCCTGTAGTCCCAGCTACTTGGGAGGCTGAGGCAGGAGAATGGCGTGAACCCGGGAGGCAAAGCTTGCAGTGAGCCGACATAGCGCCACTGCACCCCAGCCTGGGCGACAGTGAGACTTCGTCTCAAAAAAAAAAAAAAAAAAAGTGACATTTAATCATTGGAGTGGATCTTAAAGACCTCTAAGTCTGTCCCTCAGCAGATACTTGAGTGTTGTACATCACAGTCCTGCCAAGAGGTCATCCAGCCGGGACTCTTCCATACATCCTTCCACATTTATTGTTTGCTTATGTAGTTTATTCCCTTCTCTCCTTACCTTTCTACCTATCCATATGTTTTGGTAAGAAACAGAAGAAAAGTAATCTTTCCTCCTAACCTATGCTTGTGCATGGGGTATACACACACACACACACACCATTCTCTTTCCTGGTTTATTTAGCTTCTGCTTTATGTTTCAATTTTGTACAGACAAAGTGAATGTTAGGTGATTTCCCAAAAGAGGTAGGCGAAAGTAATTGTGAACCCCTACAATGTTCATAAGTGCTTTTCAAAAAACTCATCTTTTTTGTTTAGCTTTTAAAATGAACATTTATTGAATGCTTTCTGTGCCAGACATTAAGCTAAATCTTCTACATACATTATTTTAAAAATCTTCATAACCACCATGTGGAGCAGGTACTATTACTATATGCAATTTGCAATGAGGAAACAGAGGTAAAATAAAGGGACTTGCTCAAGTAGCAGATCCCTGCAAGGTATCAGGTCTGCCGGAGCCCACCGCCAAAGCTTAGTTTGCTGCTACCTCTTTGGAAGACTAGAATCAGGATGAGCGGGCAGGAGGTAGAGGTTAGCGCCACCTATGGGCAAGAGCTCACAACTGTGATATTAAGTTGAAAGGGACGGATTGCGCATGCTCTGACAGATCAGCTAGGTTTGGAACGTTTAGAAGTGAAGACTACCGAGGGACACAGCAGCAGGCATGATCTGATCCCAGAGCATTTCGGGAAGAAAGTCTAAGAGTCTGTTGGCACCTGTTCTCCCAGTTGCTTGACTGCTGGTCCCGGGCAGGGATGTGCGGGCCTGACCTTAGCTTGAAATTTCCTATAGGGGACTGAGGGTTAGTGGATGTAGGCCTGCTGTCTGGTGGGCAGGAGGTGAAGCTCTGGGATATTGTATTCAAGTACTCTCCAAGAAAGCTGTAGCAGCCAGAATAATGTCCATGTCCTGATCTTCAGAAGCTGTGAATATGTTTCCTCACATGTCAAAAGAGACTTTGCAGGTGGGATTAAATTGAGGTTCTTGAGATGGGAGTTTATCCTGCATTATCTAGGTGGGCCCAATCTAATCACAATAATCCTTATAAAAGGAGGAAGGAGGGTCAGAGTCAGAAAAGAAGATGTGATGGTGGAGGCAGGAGTCAGAGTGGTGCAGCCACAAGGCAAGGAATGCAAGTAGACCCTAGAAGCTGGAGAAGACAAGAAGAGATTCTGCCATAGCACCCCTAGAAGGAATGCAACTTCGTAGGCTGCTGCCTTGACTTTAGTCCTGTACCATTTTGGATTCTCGGCCTCCAGAACTGTACAATAGTGCAGAGCATATTTTAGAGGTGACATCTAATCATTGGAATAGATCTTAAAGACCCCTAAGTCTATCCCTCAATAGATACTTGATATTTGTATTGTTTTGAGCCACTGAATTTGTGGTAATTTATTACAGCAGCAAATGAAAACTAATATAGTGGTAGGCCGGGTGCAGTGGCTCACGCCTGCAATTCTAGCACTTTGGGAGGTCGAGGCAGGCAGATCACTTGAGCTCAGGAGTTTGAAATCAGTCAGGGCAATATAGTGAGAACTTGTCTCTATTAAAAAATTAAAAGTTAAAAAAATGAAAACTAATACAGTAGCCAAAGCCTCACCCTTCTAATGATAAAATTCTGCTCCAGCTGAACAGCCCTTACCCAAGCCCTGAACCTATCTTTCTGTCTCTGACTTTGCCCACTCCTTTTCTCCTTCTCTGTGAGTTCTCACCTTCACCTCTTACCCCAGTCCTCTCTATACATCCAGCTCAATTCTTCTCCTCTTGTGTTTCCTTAAAGCCATGCCATTCTCCAGTGATCCCTCTGAATAAGTCCACATGGCTATATTGGCAACTCATCATGTGGTGCCTTATTACAACTCTCTCAGGAAAAGATTTTAGGCAGAGGGAATAGTACGTGCAATGACCCTGGGGCAGGCAGGAATGTGGCCTGTGTGAGAATAGAAGGAAGGGGAGTCAGACTGGTTGAGTGACAGGAGATGGGATTGGGATGTTTTTCTAGGGTCAGATCATGGCAGGCCTTGTCGGCGAATGCAGAGCTTGAGTTTTATTTGAAGTACATTGAGATGCAGATGATTTAAATCACAGAATGGATATGGTCTGATTTTTTTTTTTTTTTTTTTTTTTTGAGACAGAGTCTCGCTCTGTTGCCCAGGCTGGAGTGCAGTGGCATAATCTCAGCTCACTGCAACCTCCGCCTCTTGGGTTCAAGTGATTCTCCTGCCTCAGCTTCCTGAGTAACTGGGATTACAGGCATGGGCCACTAGGCCTGGCTAATCTTTTGTATTTTTGTAGAGACATGGTTTCACTATGTTGGCCAGGCTGGTCTTGAACTCCTGACCTCAAGTAATCCGCCTGCCTCGGCCTCCCAAAGTGCTGGGATTACAGGCGTGAGCCACCTTGCCCGGCCTTATTTATTTATTTTTAATCTGGGGAATTATGCAGGGTACACGAGTAAAAGAAGGGCGACCAGGTAGAAGGCAATTTCAGTTGTCCTGTCTAGAGAAGATGGTGGCTTGGACAAATGAGGTGGCAATGGAGATGGAGAGAGGGGGGTCGATTTCTAAATTCTCGGGGCCAACATTTCTCATCTTTAAAATCTACATAATAATATTTACTTCAGAGGATAGTTATGATAATTAAATGATACAATGTATAAATACACTTAGTGTGGTGTTCAACCTATAAAAAATTCTCAACAAATGGTAATGCTGCTTTTCTTCTCCTGTATTCAAGACACAAAAAACACAGAAGTTTTTCAAAGAGTTCTTTAACAAATATCTGCAATTCAGTTGTATTTCCCTTGGCCAAAAACATGTACTTCTAAACCAACAACTTTAAAGAAGCTTCTGGATTTAAACACTGTTTGCACAACCTCTTCTAAACCCAGATGCATTGGAGATTCTTGAGCATATTTTGTGGGAATGTCTTATTCCTATTTAATTCTGCCCCAATACCTCTGCTGTTTCTTCTTAATTGGTGGTGATGATGTTATGTTGTGGTGATGAGAACTCTCAAAGATGTTTAATTGCTAACAAAGTGCCTGTTGAGAGGAAATAGTTTTTTTCTGAAGAAACTAGAAGGCATATGTGGAATCTTTCTGCCTCATCTCCCATCTTTAAAAAATACCTCTTCACATGGCTTTTCATGTTGTTTTATATTTTGACATAGTAGGACAAGTGAGTTATATATAGAACATAAAATTTTTAAAAAGACCATAATGGTCCCACTTTTTTCTGCTTAAATATAGAGATGCTAGAGCAGAGATAACTACATGAAAACAAAGTTTTGTGCCATCAGTGAAGAATGCAGGTTGATTTGGAAATGATGAAGCACTGGTATGATCTTCCAGAAAATTTTGGTCGGCTTTTTGGTTTCCTAATAAGAAATATAGAAGGCATTTCTCATCTGAGAAGGATCACACATATCTTGGAGTCTGTCATCTTTTCTTTCCATAGATTTTAATGTGCCATTAAAATCATTTAAAGCAAAACAGATCACCTTAAGACATGATGTTCAATTCATTCTGAATCAGGGTCCACATCTATGATACTTAAAGACAGATGCCAAATTCTTGTCCTGCACCCTCTATAGAACATGTAAAGTGTAACTGAGGTCAAAAATTCTATTGTGGCTGAATCAGTTGCATGTGTGAACTTCAGATTGTTTTAATATGAAATAAAATATTTCTTAGGCCTTTAAGTCCTAGTTTTGTTTTTCTTGGCAACTCTAAATAGGTTCAGTTTTAAGGATTTCCTCATTACCTCTAAAGGTCAAATTTTATCCTTAAGCTCCCGAAACATGCAGCTCTGTCTGTAGTATTTTAACTGTCATTAGAAACCATTTAGGCTCTTAAATACTTTTTTTCCATTGGCAATCTGCTATTTGGCCAAAAATTTTTTTCTTACAGATAAGCTGATGTATCATTTGTAAGTTTTATTCTTCACATAATATCATCATTCTAATTCTTTGGGGGAATTAACTTTCTGCACGATTCTGTTGAGTGTTAAAATAAGTTTCAGCCAGATGTCTTCTTATTTAGGATAGGCCACTTCTAAGACACATATAGTTAGTATATGAAACACTAGCAGTTTTTCCCTATGTGTAATCTTAAATGTTGAAACAAAATTAAGAAAAAGTAGCAATGATATAAAGCCTATAGTTTTAAAAGTAAGACTTCCCTAATTACATTTCATCCTCCTTAGAAGTCATTTAAAACAATTATTAGTTCTTGCCCTTCTTTATAGTAGTGTTGAAGAAATGGTTCAAAAAGGTAAATATTAATAACCATCATTTACAGTAAGTACTTTAGCTTGTAAATCTTATTTTCTTGATTCTGGGTCCCATTTCCTTTCCTTTGCATTAATTCATTAAACGTTATGTATGTATGTATGTATGTATGTATGTATGTATGTATGTATGTATGTATTTAGAGACAGAGTCTCACTCTGTTGCCCAGGCTGGAGTGCAGTGGTGCAATCTTGGCTCACTGTAACCTCCACCTCCCGGGTTCAAGTGATTCTCCTGCCTCAACCTCCCGAGTAGCTGGGATTACGGGCACATGCAACCATGCCTGGCTAACTTTCATATTTTTGTAGAGCAGGGGTTTTGCCATGTTGCCCAGGCTGGTCTTGAACTCCTGACCTCAGGTGATCCACCTGCCTCGGTCTCCCAAAGAGCTGGAATTATAGGTGTGCACCACCATGTCTGGCCAAACATTATTTGTTGAGTGCATACTACCTGCTAGCCATACTCTGTGTTAAATATACAGATTTGTGGGAGAGGCAGAAACACAAATGAAAAGTTACAAAGCAATATTGAAAAGTTCTATAAAATGATGAGAAGGTGATGTCAGCTTCATTGGTTGAGGGTAGGGAGAGGGTTGTTAGGGAAGCTTTCTAGAGGAGGCACTATTTAATCTGGACTTTAAAAATAGTAAGATTTATTCAGAAAAAGAGAAAGTGATGAGAGGAGTATTCCAGGTAAAGAAACAATGTGTGAAAATATGTACGGGCATGAGACAGTATTGTGTGGTTAGAAAACAGCTAATAGAGGAGTATGTCTGTAGCACAGAGAGCTGTCTACAGAATGGGGGCAGTAAGCAAAGAGATGAGGTCTGGAAGAAGATGAAACTGAAACGGCAGGAGGGATTCATTATAGAACACTATACTCATGATGTGGAGCCCATGACAAATATATTAGGCACAGGAGCGAATAATGAGGTATGTGGCTTAGAAAGACAGTGGTATTGAGAATGCATCAGAAGAGGATGAGTTGGGAAGACTACCAAAGTGGCTTATTATGGCTGAGCATGGTGGTTCAGGCCTGTAATCCCAGCACTTTGGGAAGCCAAGGCAGGTGGATCACTTGAGGTCAGGAGTTCGAGACCAGCCTGGCCAACATGGGGAAACCCAGCCTCTACTAAAAATACAAAAATTAGACTGGCATGGTGGCTCACGCCTGTAATCCCAGCACTTTGGGAGGCTAAGGTGGGTGGATCACGAGGTCAGGAGACTGAGACCATCCTGGCTAACACAGTGAAACTGCATCTCTACTAAAAAATACAAAAATTAGCTGGGCGTGGTGGCGGGCGCCTGCAGTCCCAGCTACTTGGGAGGCTGAGGCGGGAGAATGGTGTGAACCCAGGAGGCAAAACTTGCAGTGAGCAGAGATCGTGCCACTGTACTCCAGACTGGGCAACAGAGCGAGACTCCGTCTCAAAAAAAAAAAATTAGCTGGGCGTGGTGGTGGTTTATAATCCCAGCTACTGGCGAGGCTGGGTCAGGAGAACCACTTGAACCGGGAGGCAGAGGTTGCAATGAGCTGAGATTGCACCACTGCACTCCAGTCTGGGCGACAGAGCACGACTCCATCTCAAACAAAAGGAGAAAAAAAGGTGGCTTATTGCAGTTGTCCTGGTAAGAGGTCACAGGTGCTGGAACTAAAGCAGTGACAGGGGAGGAGAAAGTGGCAGTTGCACGGGACAGATATTTCCGAGGCCAAACCTGCAGATTTGTATGTGAAAGCTGAGGCAGGAGGAGAAGTCCAAGGCAGTTCTGAAGTTTCTGCGTCGGACTTCTGGCTACCATTTGTTGAGCTGTGCCCATGTGCCACACTCAGTACCTCATATACCAATTTCATTCACTCTTCCAATACCTCACAAGGCTGTGGTATTATCTCCATTTTTTGGATGAGGAATCTAAGAGGTGTAGTAACTTGTTCAAGGTCACACAATTAGTGATTTTGAAGTGGAAAGTGAACCCATACCAGTTGGACTCTAAAGACTGGGTTCTAAACACAGAATATAGAAGATTAATTTAGAGGAGAAGAAAGCACGTGATGGTGATGGTTTGCATTGTTTGTTTAGGAGTAAAAAAATAGGGGAAGAGGCCGGGGCAGTGGCTCACACCTGTAATCCCAGCACTTTGGGAGGCTGAAGTGGGTGGACCACCTGAGGTCAGGAGTGGCCAGCCTGGCCAACATGGCGAAACCAGCCTGACCAACATGGAAACACCCCGACTCTACTAATAATACAAAATTAGCTGGGCATGGTGGGGCATGCCTATAATTCCAGCTACTTGGGAGGCTGAGGCAGGAGAATCATTTGAACCTGGGAGGCAGAAGTTGCAGTGAGCCAAGATCACACCATTGCACTCCAGCCTGGGTAATAAGAGCAAGACTCTGTCTCAATAATAATAATAATAATAATAATAAATAAAAAATAGGGGACGAGAGAATTGATTTGGGCATATTGCCTTTGAGGTACTGTAGGACAGTTGTGTGGAGATGTCTGGAATCAGCAGTCTCCAAATGAAGCACCACTAATTGTCTCTTCCCCATCCTAAGGCATTCTATATACTTGGAAATGATATTTATATCATTTTTCTGTCTGTTGTTAGCTGAACTTCTTTTTTCGGGTGAGAAGAAACTTCATAATTTCCTCATTCTTTTTTTTTTTTTTTTTTTTTTTGCTAGACTCACTTATTCAGAATGAAAGGAACAGAAAGTACTTTTGTTTTGCAATATTTTCTGTGCAAAAATCTCATGTATTGTTTGTTGTTGTTGTTTAAGAGGCCTGAGAGCTTGGTGAACTTCTGAAATAGAAAAATTTTGACTTTTGCTTTACAAGTGGTGAAGTGCTGTGTTTATTTTTTCTTGTTTGTTTCAGATATTTGCTACAGCTTTCTGGTTGCTTTTGGCAATAAATATTAGAGTGTTGTCATTTTACTTTCATGGGAAAGGCCATAACTAGTCAAAGGGGAATCATTACCACAGTTATATAGTAGAGTTTTAGTATTTAACAATGGCAGGGGCAATTACCCATGAAGCAACTAATAAATAACATCCCTCATCTCAGGAGCATCACTGGAACCTATTGGGACCGTGTGGTGTTCAAGGTGCACCGGGATAATGTTAGAAAGTTTGCGAACACCCAGGGAATATTAGCAGTCATGTAGTCACGAAATACCTGGGTGGCATTGTAATCTCTGTACTAGAATGCAGGTCTGTGGGGGAACAGAAAACCAAACACCGCATGTCCCCACTCATAAGTGGGAGATGAACAATGAGAACACATGGATACAGGGAAGAGAACATCACACACTGGGGCCTGCTAGGGGGCAAGGGGAAGGAGAGCATTAGGGCAAAACCTATATGATGGGTTGATAGGTGCAGCAAACCACCATGGCACATGTATACCTATGTAACAAACCTGCACATTCTGCACATGTATTCCTGAGCTTAAATCCCAGAACTTCAAGTAAAAAAAAAAAAAAAATTAAATTCCAGAACTTGAAAAAAAAACAAAAACAAAAAAACACAAACAAAATAAATTTAGGTCTGTGAAATTATAGGTTAGTTCTTATTTGATAAATAAATGAACTTGGATTGACTGATATGAAAATGACATTTTGTTTTCCCTTGCTGTTTCCACTTGCAGGTTTTGGCATGGAGGCAACCTTACTCCTGGTGGTTGGCTTTTCCCATACCAAAGGGGTGGCTATCTCCTTTCTGGTGCTTGCTGTAGGATTTAGTGGCTTTGCTATTTCAGGTAATGTGTCCTTTGGGTTTCCAGGTCTTGACGATAGATTCAACAAGTCCCAGGAAGAAGGAAGGACAAGGATATTGTAGTACCTTCTTTCAGGAACCAGTCCATTCTCAGATAGCAGGACCACTGCCCAGAGAATGTCATCTAGTGGGGGTGATTTTGTAAGATCACTGAGAACTGGGCTTGGGAGTTCAGTTAAAGTGGAATTTTTCCTACTTACCTTGTTATGGGAAAAGACACAAAGCACAGATGACCCTTCTGAGATATGAGCAGAGGCCCAAGCATATGTCCTGGGTGAAGTGGACTTACATACTTTAGCACCATGTCACCCTACCTGATAGAGGCTCCTGTGACTTTTTAAAGCCTTGCCTCTTGCTAGAGAACTGTGAGTATCATTACAGTCATAGAATCAGAAGCTTTTTTAGGAGTGAAAACCTTTTTTAGATTTTTGTCTACTCCATTACTTTCATTTTCCGAGCAAGAAACTGTGGGTCCAGAGAGAGGAAGTGACTTTCTGAACCAGGTAAAGCTGCTAAGAATAATGACAGTGATGATGTGAGCTAGCGATGACCAAGCACAGATTCTGTGCCAGGGACTGTTCCATGCGATCTGCGTGTATTAAGCCCTGTGTCTCTCACAACTACTCTGCTGGGTAGCAGTGCTGTTACGATCCCCATTTTACAGGAGCAGAAACCGGTCTACTGTATGTGAGAGAGAGGCCAGAGGGCAATCATATCAGAAGCTTCCTATGCAAAACTGGGCCAAAGGGTGAAATTTAGTTGTTCGTCTATCTTTAAAACATTGTAATAAGAAATATGGTTACTGGCAGGGTGCGCTGGCTTATGCATGTAATCGTAGCACTTTGGGAGACCGAGATGAATCCATCACTTGAGCCCAGGAGTTCGAGACCAGCCTGGGCAACATGGCAAAAACCCATCTCTACAAAAATTACAAAAAGTTAGCTAAGTGTAATGGCGCACACCTGCAGTCCCAGTTACTCAGGAGGTTGAGGTGAGAGGATGACTTGAGTCTGGGAGTTGGAGGTTACAGTGAGCTGAGTTCGTGCCACTGCACTCCAGCCTGGATGACAGAGTAAGACCCTGTCTCGAGAAAAATAAATAAATAAATAAAATAAAAATAAAAAATGGTTACTTAAAGAAAATTTTACATATATTGCATATATCTCACAACATTGTGAAGCAAGTAGTAGTATATCACTACGTTACTGATTTTTCACTATTTTACTAAAGCTCAGAAAAATTTAATACTTTCCTAATGTCACACAGTTAGTGGCAGAGGAAAGATGCCAGAATACTTCTGTGTGGCCCAAAGGCTATGCTCCTTCCATTATTCCAGGTTGCCTTAAATATCAAATAGTGTTAGTGTCCAAGAATAGAAAAATATGGAACCTCTGGTCTAAACTGCCCTAAGACAGGGGCTTGTATCTGTCAAAATAAATAGAGCTGATGAATAGTTAAATTAAAAAATAAAGTAAAAGTCTAAATTAAAAGTAACTTGCAGCTAAGTAATTCGGTTTAGAGATGCATAGATCTGGGGTGGGGTTTGAGGCCCTCTTTACTACTTACTATTTATAAAAGAAAAAAATTGCTAAATTATGAAAACTCTCAAGCTTCAGTTTTCTCATCTAGAGATTGGAGAGATGAAACAGCAATTCATAGGGTTGTTGGGAGGATAAACTTAGATCATTCATGCATTTCCTCGCACTTCTTGTGGGCTGGGCGTTATTCTTAGCACTGGGGATGTTGCAGTGAACGAATGAAAGAGTCCATCCCCATAAAGTTTGCATTCTAGTGGAAATATTTATTCAAATAAAAACCTTAGCTTTATTTATTTGAAGCCCTTAGCACAGTTCCAGATGCATAACAAAATTAACGAGTGTTCACCATTATTGTTCTATTAGTACACACACCAGCCCAGTGCTTCTCAAAGAGTTATGTGAGATCACCATAAGATATTTCAGAATGCAGATTCTGACTTGGTAGCTCTAGAGTGGAGCCTGAGATTCTGCAGTTTTAGTAAGCTCCCCAGCGCTGCTGCTGCAGGGCAATCCACACTTTGAGTAGCAAGGGCACAGCAATCACGACTTGCTTCCAGTAGGATGCTAAGGAACGCCTTCCCTTGATAACTTTGTGAGCAAAAGAGATCCATATCCTGTTCCCAGAGATACTGAAATGTTCAAGTTCATATTGCTTCCTTTCCCCCGATTGCCAATTAAGTCACAGTCTGAAGGAGAGAAACCCAATACTCTAAATCACAGAAGCTGATTTTTTTTTTCCTTTTTTTTTTTTAGACAGGGTTTCTTGCCTTGTGCAGTGGCTCATGCCTGTAATCCCAACACTTTGGGAGGCCGAGGCAGATGGATCACCTGAGATCAGGAGTTCGAGACCAGCCTGGCCAACATGGTGAAACCCCATGTCTACTAAAAATACAAAAATTAGTTGGTTGTGGTGGTATGTGCCTGTAGTCCCAGCTACTGGGGAGGCTGAGGTTGCAGTGAGCCAAGATTGCACCACTGCACTCTAGCCTGGGTGACAAAGAGAGATTCTGTCTCCAAAAAAAAAAAAAAACATTAGACAGGGTCTCGCTTTGTCACGCAGGCTGGAGTGCAGTGACATGATCACAGGTCATTGCAGCCTCTGCCTCCTATGCTCAACTGATTCTCCTGCCTCAGCCTCCTGAGTAGCTGGAGCTACAGGCATGTGCCACCATGCTTATATATATATATGTGTGTGTGTGTGTGTGTGTGTGTGTGTATAAATTTATTTATTTATTTATTTTCGAGACAGGGTCTCACAATGTTGCCTAGGCTGATCTTGAACTCCTGGCCTCAAGTGATTCTCCTGCCTCGGCCTCTCAAAGTATTGAGATTGTGGGCATGAACCACCACATCTGGCCTTCTTGCCACTTTTTAAACATGATTTCATTTAATCCTCATTGCAACCTTGATGAGAAGGGTATTGCTGTATTTACTTTATTGGTGGGGAAACCAAAGTGTGGTTTAACTTGCGCAGTGAAGTGACTGGGAGTGTGGAATAAAGGTCTGTTGGTCCCAGCAATGACACTGTGGGAGGGATTGTGGCCACGGGGCAATAATTCCTCAGGATCTACTGTCTGCCAACTTTTAAAGGAATAAACATGGATGCCAGGGAAGACTGACGGGCACAATTTAGAAGCTGATTATAGACAAGACTACTGAGATAGATGAGGTTAAAAATAGGCAAGGAATGAGTGATGCCTGTTTTGGGAAATGTCCTATACAGAGAAGACAGATTCTCTCAGTTTGTGCGTATTTTTTTTCATCTGCTATAAAAATCTATCAATATCTCAATTTCTCAGTGATTTCCCCTCCTCCCCAAATGTCAGGATTGTGCAGCTAGAAACCTAAATGGCTTTTCCCACATTATCTTTAGCTGAATGCAGTTGCCTAGGCTTTGTATCAGAGCATAATACTCAACAATCATATTAATTGCTTCTTATCTCTGGATTCTTTTCTAATAAAGTCTTTATCACATTCAAATCAATGATAAGATTAATGAACTTGCAGCTGTTTTATATTCTGATCATTTGGCACATTGACCTGAAAGAGAAGCTATATTTATCATTACCAAAAAATTTTCTCAAAATTTCTCCCCGAAGGGAGGTAGAAAAGACAACCAACCAATGTGCCAAATTAGAACAAAAAATATTTTAAGTCCTATTTTCAGTTTTTTTGCACAGAATAGAGAAGCAAAAAGCAAAGCAAAGGAAAACAAAAAGATGAATAAAGCCTACAACTCCTTGCTATAATTTCAGTAGGTGAAGGTGGGAATTAAGTTAGCAACTATTTATTGAGTGACTACAATGTGCCAGGCACTTTGCTAGTTCAGGGGAGATGGTGGTAAACAAGATGGATGGCTAACCACCTGTAAAGAGCATGCATGTTGGTTTACATGTCTATGCACCGTGTAGTTAACATACATTATTTAACTTAATTCCTACGTCAATGTTATAAGAATCGTTATGCCATTATATAGATAAAGAAACTGAGGTTCAGGAAGTTTAAATCCTTGGTCTAGGCTTGCATCTCAATTAAGCTACCAGAACTGAAGTCTGTCTGATTCGAACATGCAACCCTGCAATATATTGACAACGTCGGATCTCAGTTTGCTGCAACTTCCGCCTCCTGGGTTCAAGCGATTCTCCTGTCTCAGCCTCCCAAGTAGCTGGGATTACAGGCATGTGCCACCAGGCCTGGCTAATTTTTTATTTTTAGTACAGGTGAGATTTTGCCATGTTGGCCAGGCTGGTCTCAAACTTCTGACCTCAGGTGATCCACCCGCCTCGGCCTCCCAAAGTGCTGGGATTATAGGTGTGAGCCACCATGCCTGGCCAGCAGCATTATCTTTTCATAGAAAACCTCAAAGAGAGGGAGTTACTTGGCAGTGGCAGCAGAAGGTAGTAGTCGTAGTAGTGGTAGTATAGCTTCGATATTTGCTTCACATACCTATTTCCCCTGAGTCTCTATCACTCTATCACTTTATGAAGTGAGTAGTAATATTATCCTCATATCGGAGATAAAGAAACAAAGGGTCCCAAATTACTTGTTTACATAGAAGAAATAAGATTCAAGTCCAGATTTACAAACTCCAAATCCAGTAGGTGTGTGAAAGTGTTTTGTAAATTGCAGAGGTTCTCCCAATGTTTGTGCAAATGTTTCATTAAAAAGCACCATTTTCATTGTGTGAAAATGTGGCCATGTGGCCAATAAGGTAGGCTTACTCTTGGCTGCCTTTTAGGAGTAAGTCAAGGGTAGGAGCCGGAATATTATAAAACAAGGTTTGGTCTCGTCATACTGTATATGACTGCATGATTATTTACTCTGAATAAATATGATTCAGTCTTTAGGCTTTTCAATGTTGCACCAAACACCGTATTTTGGAATTCAGAACCTACAAGGTGTATTTGGAATTCTGTTCTTGATTCTGATTTTGAGGTTTGGCTTCACTGTAGGTTTTAATGTCAACCACCTGGACATTGCCCCCCGCTATGCCAGCATTCTCATGGGGATCTCAAATGGAGTGGGAACCCTCTCTGGAATGGTCTGTCCCCTCATTGTCGGTGCAATGACCAGGCACAAGGTAAAGGTCTCCTTTGTGGCTGTGGGTTACAGTATCAGAGGACTGGAGCACTAACACAAACTTGAGATTTCAAGGCTCTACCGCAGTCTGTAAATGTGTATGTCCTTGACCTTGACTGAGTCAGCTGAACTTCTTTTTCTTTTTTTATTTTCTTCTTCTGATTTTCAAATCATTGCTTATCAATGGCACCAAGGCTAATTGTTGTTTTGTTCTATGTTTCTTCAATTGAGGAATAAAAGTCTGGGGAGAGGGGTATGGGCCTTAGAAACTGTTTAGAGACACAAAGAAGAAACTGAGGCAGTCAACTCGGGATAAATGAGTTACTGAAGATTGTTTTCTCATTCTCAATGATTAAACTTTATAACCTAATGCTATCCATTGCTTAGCATGTTTCAGCATGAAAAGATGAGTGCTATTCTACTTCCTTGTTAAGAATAAAATAAACAGGACATTAATAACCTACCCAGTTGTTACTGAGCCTTTGTGAATTTAGACTAGGGTGAGTGGTAGAGGCAGATCTATCCAGAATTCAACCACAGCCCACGTGATTTCTTTATCTTTGTCACTGAAACGTCTCAAGATGCTGCTTTCTGCAAATAAAAATTCTTTGATACCATGGGACTTTTTTTCCCTCAACTATTTTCTTAGTTGGATTGCCTATTACAAATATAACTTCAGAAGTTTTTTCAGCTTCCTGCAGAAGAAAGTGAGAGAGGGCCGGGCGCGGTGGCTCACGCCTGTAATCCTAGTACTTTGGGAGGCCGAGGCGGGCGGATCATGAGGTCAGGAGATCCAGACCATCCTGGCTAACACGGTGAAACCCCGTCTCTACTAAAAATACAAAAAAATTAGCAGGGCGAGGTGGCGGGCGCCTGTAGTCCCAGCTACTCAGGAGGCTGAGGCAGGAGAATGGCCTGAACCTGGGAGGTGGAGCTTGCAGTGAGCCCAGATCGCGCCACTGCACTCCAGCCTGGGTGACAGAGCGAGACTCTGTCTCAAAAAAAAAAAAAAAAAAAAAAAAAGTGTGAGATAAATTTTCTTACTTTTTGACAGAAAAAGAAGATAGGATTTTATAGGCAGTGAATTCATGTTTTCCCTCTCTGTTCATGAAATTATAGGATTGATAACCTGACTATTAAATCCAAGATGTCTTCCCCCAACCTTAGACACAAATTCCCATTATTTTTTGACATACATTTTTTTACACTGAAAATATGATTATAAATAAAGTTCTTGCCAGTCAAGGGTGAGAACGTTAATGGCTCAAATATTGTTATGTATCCAACAACAAGCAAGAAGGAGACTTCTGATATTTAAAATGGCGGGTTCCCAAAACAAGTTTAATTTAGCTGACTATGTGAAGGGAAACCCCATTTGAGTATTCAAAAAGCTATGCAATGGTACTGCATGTATTAATATTTTTATGTGCTGTTTATTTTAAAATGTATTTTCGTGTAATCCCAGCACTTTGGGAGGCCGAGGAGGGCGGATCACGAGGTCAGGAAATCGAGACCATCCTGGCTAACATGGTGAAACCCCGTCTCTACTAAAAATACAAAAAATTAGCCGGGCGTGGTGGTGGGCGCCTGTAATCCCAGCTACTCGGGAGGCTGAGGCAGGAGAATGGCATGAACCTGGGAGGCGGAGCTTGCAGTGAGCCAAGATGGCGCCACTGCACTCCAGCCTGGGCGACAGAGCGAGACTCTGTCTCAAAAAAAAAAAATGTATTTTCTAAATTAAAAAAAATTCATATTTATTGTCATGTCTAACTTTTATATTCATTGTAGTCTTCATTTTTTAAGTTTTTCTTTTAAATTAGGTTTGAATCCTGGATGGTGCTTCTGACACACATCCTCCCTCCCAAGGAACAGAGCATTTGCCTTCCAAATGGGCAGGTGCTTTTTCCCAGTAGAGGCCTCCAGGACATACTGGTAATCTCTGGTTTTAGTTAAAACATTAATTGGCACTTTATTTCCTTATTCAGACCCGTGAAGAATGGCAGAATGTGTTCCTCATAGCTGCCCTGGTGCATTACAGTGGTGTGATCTTCTATGGGGTCTTTGCTTCTGGGGAGAAACAGGAGTGGGCTGACCCAGAGAATCTCTCTGAGGAGAAATGTGGAATCATTGACCAGGATGAGTTAGCTGAGGAGACAGAACTCAACCATGAGAATTTTGTGAGTCCCAAAAAGAAGATGTCTTATGGAGCCACCATCCAGAATTGTGAAGTCCAGAAGAAGGAATGGAAAGGACAGAGAGGAGCGACCCTTGATGAGGA
Source organism: Piliocolobus tephrosceles (assembly GCF_002776525.5). Lineage (NCBI taxonomy): Eukaryota > Metazoa > Chordata > Mammalia > Primates > Cercopithecidae > Piliocolobus > Piliocolobus tephrosceles. The sequence continues at coordinate 98,036,833 of NC_045443.1, forward strand.
AGAGCCGACATCCTACCAGAGTGAAGAGAGAAACTTCTCAGCTACATCCTAATGTCTGAGGGGCACTTCTGTCTTCTCCTTACTTTAGAACCAGAAACTATCCATACCTATTGCCTTTCTTTTAGCCCAGCTTGTCAGAAGTCCAAATATGGGGAGGGGAGAAGATCTAACCAGCAACAAGGAAAAGAGAAATACTATCTTTCAATGACACGTATAGGTAAGGAGCTGCGCTCAGCTGGTAACATAGTTGATAATACATAATTTTTGAATTGACAGTTGACCCTTCTCTCAAAGAGCTGAACTTACTCAGAAAGGAATGACGAAAATGGAGACAATACCATGTTGTTCAAAGAAACATTGAAGGAAATGGGGATGTTTGGCCAGAAGGACTGTAAACACTAGCAGTAGCTGCCACCACATCTCTAGGGTAGCCATGCAGAGGAGGGCTTCATATTCCCAATAAACCCCACGTTGTGGCAGGTGCTTTATAAACACTCTTATTTAATCTCTGCACCTTTATGACACACATTTCTTATCCCCATTTTATAACCAAGGAATCTAAAGCAACAAGAAATGAACTTGCTCAAGGTCATCTGCCAGGGTCAGTGCTGAGACTGTCGAAGCTCCCAATAGGTGGCAGTTTTTGGGAAGAAGATTTCCATTCAGTGTAGGGAAGACATTTGTAATAATGAAAACTGACAAGGGAGTAATTGTGAGTAATTCACCATTTTAGCAGGTGTCAGGGAAGGGAAACATTTGGGTTGGTGAGGCAGAGGGGATTCAAATGTGTGAGAGGCTAGATTCAAAGACCCTCAGTGTTCTGTGTTGTCTGAGGAGTCAAATGGTTCTGTGACTCCATAGTTTTTAAAGTAATAAGGCTCACAGACTATATCAGAGATTCAAATGGTTTTTTTAAAGAAAAGCTAAGCAAGAGAGCCAAATTTTTAGGAATCTGATGGTCAAAATGGCTGAAAGCAGTAAGCAAGAGTTTGGTTATTAAATTTCAACTTTCCATAACATTAAGAATGTAGCTAAATGATGTCCCAAATTACTTGTAAACTTTTAAGACATTTAATAATTTAAGAAGTAGGTTCATGTGTTTTCTTAGGTAAAATTCTCCTGAAATAATTTTCTATTTTAAAAAAAGTATATCTTTAGCCTTCTCTGCTGGAGATTATAATAGGAAGTTTCATCAGATTATACAAAATTATGATTTTGTATCAAAAGTATTCATGATAACTCTATTTGGAATGATATTCAGGGAAATCACAATAATATAGCAGTAGTTATACAGGGAAATACTACAATGAAAACATTTGGGACAATCAGACCTACAGTTACTGTTGAAAAATTCACCTTTGATTGCATAAGGCAATTACATGGATACTTTTAGATATATTTAAATTTTTAACATTGACATCTAGAGGGTTATTTGAAAATAAAATTATTTTCCTGTTCATTGGTTTTGAAAATTTTATTTCTACTTTCGGAAGAAAGATATAATATGGAAAAATTATAGATTTATTTGTAATTTATTATTGTAGGGGTTTTTTTTTTTCTAATTTCTCCCACATGTATTTCTGGTCCCCAGTAATACTAGCTGAGTTGTAGTGTATTTTATAAATGGAATAATCTTGGGGAAAAATTGCGACTCTTCATTAAATAATATTCTTTATGTCATTAGCATACAATTTATGTTAGTAGACATCTTTAAATCTCTTTAATGAGTGAATCCATGCAAGCCCCATAGAACAGTTCCTAGAATGCAGAAAATGCCCAAGTAAATAGCTGTCATCATCATTATCATCTTTTAACATTTTGGGGGACTTTCCAGTTGAAAAGAAAACATGCTATGTCATTTTTATCCATTATCCCTGGAACTTATTGTGAAAGTTGTGCTGTTTGCTAAGTAAAATAAAAAATAAAAAATTAGCAATTTATGATAGCCGGTGTTTTATTTTGTGTGTGTGTTAATAAAGTCAAATAATTGTATTTTAAAAACTCATGATAATCCTTAGGGTAGTATTATACATTGTGACACAAAGTTGTATTTATCACATCGTTTGAAGTTGGTGTCATGTGCAGAAAATCCACATTTTTCCTGTAACTTGCCCTTATGATATGTATTTTTTAAAAAATGAAATCATGGATCAACGTGTTAAAAACTAGAAAATACATTATTTTGTTGTGATGGGTTTTTCTCTGTGTGGGTTGCAATAGATAAATAATTACCTTTTAACACCAGACAGATGCCATTTGCAAGTCATTGTACATTTTGCTGCAAATGTCCATTTGTAGGTCAACTCATGGATGCAAACCGTGGATTCCAGCAGGAAGGGAAGGAGGCCTGTAGGTGTAGGGTTCTTGAGACAAGAAAGATCTGATGATCCTTTCCAAAAAATCGAAGTTTTGGAAATTCCTTAATATGCCAAGAAAAGTAAGTATTAAAGAAATAATGGCCCATTTGTATCCTGTCTGGATGTTAAATTCAACAGGTAAAAATTGGAATCTACTATGTGTATTTCTATTTCACTCTGCTTCCTCCCAACCCCAATAAATCTTTTTCTTTCTCTATTTCTTATCGCAGTCACATTATCCTTTTGCTCAAGCTAGAATTCTTAGAGTCATCCTTGACTTAAAATTTTTTCCCCTTCTCTCTTTTCTCTGCCAAGTTCATGTAATTTAATTTTCAATCTGTAGATCTATGTCTTACATCAGCTTGGGAAAACTCTCTCCATTACCTCTTAATGTACTGCTTTTGCTCCATTCTTTCTCTCCTGTTTTTCTAGGCATACAGTTAAATGTATTCTAGACTGTATGTAGGTGTCTGACCACCTGTTTTGTATTTTCCAATGCTTTGCCTCTTTATATGTCATGCTGGATATCTTCTCCTGACTTATTTTTCAGTTCTTTATCTCTCTCTTCAGTGAGGTCTAACCTGTAAAAATCGATCCATTGTGTTCTTAATCTTAGTGACTGTATTTTCAGTTCTAGAATTTTTATTGGTTCTTCTTCATTTCTGCTATGTCTTTTAAAAAACATGTCCAGCTCCTTGCTGAAATTTTCAATACCATATTTTATTTTCTGGGACATAGTAAGCTAATGGTTTTAAAGTCTGCTCAGTGCCAATATTTGGAGACCATGTTAGTCTCTTTTGTTGTTGTTGGTTTTGCTGGTCCTTACTCATACTATCTTAACTGCATCTATGCCTGGTTTTCCTTGATTTTATCAGCCATTGCATTTGAAAAATTATTTGTAGAAATAATTTTTAACAATTTTAGCCATGAAATAGTGCTTCTTCTTCTTTTTCTTTTTCTTTTTTTCCTTCTAGGAGATCTTTGTTTGCTTCTTTCATGAGCCTAAGGGCATTAACTGTCTGGGATCATCTTAGTCAGTTGCAGGGCCTTAGGTATTTTGTGCCATCCAGATGATTTGAAGCTGGAGAACAGGATGTGTGAAGGCTCTTTTACTTCCTGTTCACCCTTACTGCTAGAGCATAGCACTTAAGGGTCCCAACCCACACTACAATGCTTTAACCGGGGTCCAACTCTTGTCCCCAAACCAGGCCATCAAAGACACCGCTCAGCTTTGTTAGAATTAACAAACACTGGCTTTGTTAAAATTAACAAATCCTCCCAGGAGAAAAGTGGCCTTAAATGTCAGAGTCACTTCTCTGGATTTTCATCTTCTGTCAGATGTCAGATGGTAGCCTGGAAATTTTTCACTACCATGTTGGCTTTCCAATGCTTTTGAGAGAATTAATTTTTTTTTTTTTTTTTTTTTTTTTTTTTAGTTTAGCTTTCCTAGTAGGAAGATTGGTCTGAATTACCTAGTCTGCCATTAACAAACACTGAAATATCTTTTAATTTTAACTTCACAAGTTCTCTCAAACTAATCTACCTCCTTAGGGGTAGTGTGGTAATAAATTAAACTTAGATCTCAGTGGTTTAATATAGCAAATGTTTAGTTCTCTCTTGTGTTACAAGTTGAAAGTGGGTTGGTTGGGGTGGAGTGGAGTGGAGGCTTGTTCCAGACAGTCACTCAGGCATCCAGGATGTATTTTCTCCATTCAGCATCTTGTAGTCAATTATTGGGAACATATAAATTCTGATATCACGATGAAAGGGAAAAGGAGAAGGAGGCACACTGGGTTTTACTGCTTCACTTGGAAACAACACAGTCACTTTTGGTTGTGGTCCATTGACCTATGCTAGCCACATAGCCCCAACCTAACTTCAAGGGTGGCTAGGAAACAAAGTGGAACATGTAGATTGCTGAGCAAGCATGAATTACACCTTCCATTCAGCTCTAGCCTTGGTTCAGGGTCTTATGAATTCTCACTTAGCATATTGAAATAGTTTTCTAACCCCAACTGTCATAAATGATGTAAACTTGCTATGTGTCATTCTGAGAGATCTGAACTAGGTTGTAAGGAGCAAATCTTTGTAGCAAAAGGGGCCATGAGCTTCCTCCAGGGAAGACCGGAGACCTCAAAGATATCAATTCCCTGGAATAAAATAGATTCTGAATGATTCTAACTTGAATTAATAACCACATGGGCCAAACTAAAGGGGCAGGGAAGTTGACTTTTCCTTTAAATTACATGTAGTACTATATCCCAGGCCTTATACTAAGTCCTTTTCATACATAATCTCATTTAATTCTCATGGCAACCCAATGAGAAAGGGTTAATGATTTCTTCCCAAATATTTATTAATAAGTAAATGGTATTTCAGAGAAGAATTTAAAGTCAGGTCCCTAAAGGCCATATTTTAATCTTAATTCTTAATTAAGACTAATAATCTATTCTTAATTTTTAAATTCTTTAACCATAAGTCTAATTAAGATCAAACTCATATTTTAATCTAATCTTAATTAAATCATACTCTTAATTCTTCACCTTTAATCTGTTCTCTATGGCTTCTACTGGCTAGCAGTAATTCCAGATAGTGGTGTTCTCAAAGTCAAGAGTGTTCCAGTTATTTCAGTGAAGTATGATCAAAGTGATGGAATGAGCTCTGGTAGTTTACTCTAGACCCGAGGAGATAGGGACAGGTGAAAAACCGGATGAATGTGTGAGATCTTTCTTCTCATCAACTGCTGGACTGCAGCGGGACTTGAGAACCAGGGCCGCCTGTATTTCCCCTATTTCCCTAGCTACACAGATAGGTAAGATAGGAAAAAGTTGAACCGAATGCTTACTGGGTGTGTTTGTGTTGAGTGAGGGTTCATTTGCAAGGGGCTGATTTTTTCCCCAGGAATCCCAAGTTTAGACACAACAAACATCCAACCACACAGTACATGCCTTGCATAGATGGGGTGCTCAACCAATATGGTCTTCAAAATCTGATGTGGTGTTTAAGGAGATTACGCTGGTGATGGCACTCAGGTTGTCTTGTTAAACATGGCAGAACAAATGCAGTCATTTCTAGCTGATTTCTAAGACTAAAATAAAAAAACACAAAAACTTGCCAGGACAAAGTGAAAGTGGGAGAAAAATCACATTTAGAAAGCTGAATGGGGATGCATGAGTCTTAACTGACTTCAGCAGAACTGAGTAAGAAAGAAGAAAGCTCTTTCATGTTACTACACCCAAGAAAGGTTTAAAATGGAAGGTACCAGCACCAGGTACCTCTGGAGGACACAGTGAAGAGAGTGGAGTGGGGTTGAGGAGGACTGAGAACATTAAGGACTGGCTGAAAGTTAACATTACCAGATTTAGCAATGCTGTTGAAAGTGCATGTAAGAAGCAGTTATCACCCCAGATCTCTTTTCTACCAGCTCAACCAAGAAACTGCCCCTCCCCATACCCACTGGAAAGCAGGAGGTTCATTTTCTGGATGTGGGCACTATGGATTCAAGAATACCCATAATAGCTGAGTATCGGCTCCAAAGGCTAGAGAGTTTAGTCCATTTTGGTTACTGATATATCTCAAGTATCTAGAGATGTCTGGCATTTAATAGCCACCTGGAAATTATTTTTCAAGTGCATGCATGAATGAATGAACCTTGTTAAACACAGGGAAATTAATCAAAAGTTTGCATGCTGAACACTGAAAACTTCCAGCTGCCTTGTTGGGCTGAGCTTCCAAAATGCTGCCAGTCAGAATCATATCCCTTAGGCAGGAGATTATAGGATTCATGGGATGAGTGGTGGGAACTCACATATAAGTAAAAGGGCTTATAACTATTGACATTTGGGGATTTCCCCATCAAAATAAAATGATCTTTGCCTAGTCACTCCCTGTGGGACCTACCCACCAAGCCCTGCCCAAGGGAATTATTCATTCATTAATTCACTTATTCATTCCACAATTTTTTTTTTTTTTTTTTTTTTTTTTTTTGAGACAGGATTTCACTTGGTCATACAGGCTGGAGTGCAGTGGCACCATCATGGCTTACTGCAGCCTTGACCTCCTGGGCTCAAGCGATCCTCCCACTTCAGCCTCCTGAGTAGCTGGGACTACAGGCATGTGCCACCACGCCTAGCTAAGTTCAACAACTATTCAGCACCTGTAATGAGCACCTCTAATGTTCTAGGCACTAGGGCTAGAAAATAAATAAACAAAATAGGTCTCTGCTCTTATGGAGCTTATATTCTGAGGGAAGACCCAAAAAATGAGGCTGTTAATGAGTAAAACCAGGACACAGTATGCCAGTGCTAAGTGCTGAGAACAAACATAAAACCAGGTAAGAGGGGTGGGGAACGTGAGGGATGATGTGTTAGGTCAAGTGTCCAGGGATAATGTGATCTTTGAGTGGAGAACTGAAGGCTGTAAGGAAGCAAGTCAAGTGCATTTTGGGGGAAAGGGTTCCAGGCAAAGGAAGAAACAAGGACAAAGGTCCTGAAGGGGGGACATGATGGGCATATTTAAAGAACACTAAGTCCCTTAAAGTACTCAGGTTCTGGACATGTTTTGAAGGAAGAGGGAACATTTTCTGAGAGGCAGAAGACTGGGGAGGAGCAGGACAATACTGGGGGAAGGAACTGGGAATTTTGACTTGTTTGATTTTAGAGCTTTCCTTGCCTATTGATATTTCCGTGGCAGTATCAGGCAGGCAGTGGAAATACAGTCTAGGATTCAGGCCAGAAGTCAGACCTGGAACTGTACATTGGTAAGTCACTATCACATCACACAACTGGTCTGTAAAGACAGAAGACCAGATGAGATCGTCAAGATTCCAATGCAGAGAAGAACACGAATGAGCCCTGGGGACACTTCAACATAGAGAGATCAGGAAGATTAGGAGCAAGTAGAAGAGATAGAAAAAGGGAGATAGGGGGTGGGGGTGATGGAACCCCAAGAGAGTGGTGTCCTGTGGCCAAGTGAAGCAAGTGTGGTGTGGAGGAGTGCATGGTCCATGTGTCAAAGCCTCTGTGAGATCAAGGAAGATGAGGACTGAGGATGGGCCATTGGATTTAGCAACATGGAGATCACTAGTGCCTTGACAGTGGCAGTTTTAATATAGTGGTGATGACAAAAACCCTGAATGGTATGTATTTAATCAAGGATGATCATTTTATTTTCTTCCTCTTACTTATGAACAGACAGCCAAGGATTGCCAGATAGTTCAGGGAAGTTTCCAATAGGAAAGACAGAGACCAAACAAACAAACAAACAAAAACCAAAAACAAAAACAGAAAGAAAGGTAGTTGGAGGAAACTAGATATCACAGGGAATAGAACGAACCTGAACTTCAAAGAGAAGTAAAGATACTGCATGCCTGAGACAAAAATAGAATTCTAGTTTCAAAAAAGGAAGACACATTCAGAGGAGAAGAGATTGGGCTAGAGAGAATCTTGAGTCTAGGAGGTCAGTTAGGAGTCTATTACAACAATTTAGAAATGAGGGCCTAGACTAGGGGATTCAGGAAATGGAAATGGGAAAAGAGGCTTGTTATAGAAAACCTAAAAAAAATTTTTTTTTTTTCTAATTGGATGTGGTGATACACACCTGTAGCTCCACCTTAGGAGGCCTAGGCAGGTGGATGGCTTGAGGCCGGGAGTTTGAGACTAGCCTGGGCATCATAGTGAGAACTCGTCTCTACCAAAAAATTTTAAAAATTATCTGGGCATGGTGGCATGTGATTGTATTCTCAGCTACTTGGGAGGCTGAGGCTGGAGGATTGCTTGTGCCTAGGAGTTTGAGGCTGCAGTGAGCTATGATCATGCCACTGCACTCTAGCCTGGGCAACAAAGTAAGACTGTGGTGAGATCTTACTTTGAACCCTTTGAGCTCTTCAAAAAAAGAATGAGGGGGAAACCTCCTCCCTTTTTTTTCTCTAAAAAGTATAATATATGCTTCTTGTAGAAAAGCTTCAATATATAGAACATGTATTGAAGAGAATAAAAATGACCGTAGTATTACAGCCAATTTAATAACTCTTGAATTCCTCTAGCAATTCTCTTGCCTCAGGCTTCCAAAGTGCTGAAATTACAGGCATGAGCCACCAAGCCCAGCCTCATATTTAATAACTTTTAACATTCAGGCATGTATGCCACCAGTCTTTTCTCTAAGCCAGGAGTGTCCAATCTTTTGGCTTCCCTGGGCCACATTGGAAGAACTGTCTTAGGCCACACATAAAATACATGAACACTAATGATAGCTGATGAGCTAAAAAAAAAAAAAAAATCGCAGAAAAACTCACGTTTTAATAAATTTGTGTTGGGCCACATTCAAATCTGTCCTGGGCCACATGCAGCCCATAAGCCGTGGGTTGGACAAGCTTGCTCTACACACATATTTTTGAACAAAATTGGGATCATACTATAGCTACAGTTTTCTATCCTACTTTTTGTACTTAACCATATATAATAAGTCCTCATGTATTTAAATATTCTTTGATAACATGACTTTTAAAAATTCACATACAATAAAATGCACAAATCAGGTTTACCGTTTGGTTGATTTTTACCTTTGTATACATATACCTGTATAAACAGTCCTCAGTGGTAACCACTGTTCTGATTTCTATTATTGTAGATAAATTTTGCCTGACCTTAAACTTCATATAAATGGAATTTATACAGCATCAGCTCTTTTGAATCCTATTCCTTTCCTTCAGTTAATATTTTAAAAATTGATTCATGTTTTGTGTTTATCAGTAGTTCATTTTTTAATAGATGTGTCATACTGCATTGTATGGGCATATCAAAATGTGTTTACTTATTCTTCTATTGATAGCCATTTTAGTTACTTCCAATTTTTTGGGGGGGAAGGGCATTATAAATAAAGCTTATATAAGTGTTCTTGTATTTTTATGAGCATATTTTTATTTCTTTAGGAGCAGAATTGCTGGACCCTAGGGCAGGCATATGTTTAGCTTTATTAGACACTGCCAAACAATTTTCCATCATGCTTGTACCATTTTACCTTTCTACCATTTATGAATTAGAGTTCCAATTACTCCACATTCTCATCAATGAGAACACGATTTTAATGACCAAACATCTAACAACTAGACCAGTTGTTAGATGTTTAGATGTCAGTGTTAGATGCTTTAAAGAGTTTCTACATTTTCACCATTATAAAGAGTAATAATGAAGTTCTTGACTATAAATCCTTGACTTCACCTGTAAGAGATATTTGCAAGGGAAAATTAACCTGACTTTTTATTTCTACATGGTGTATCATTCAGTAAGTAACTGGTTAAATTTACTAGCAACAATAATAGAACAGATAATGTAAAAGTGCGGCTGACTGAAAAACAATTTCAAGGTGGCTTTGTGTGCATTTCTTCCACAAATACATTTGAAGTGAATGGATGACTGAAATTCCAGGGCTCAAAAGCACTTCAAACACAAGGATAACCCAAGGAAATAGTATCTCTCTATTTCTCCATGCCCTTTTCCCTTCCCGTCCCTTCCCTCCCTTCCTCTTCCCTTCTCTTTCTTGTCCTACTCTCTCTTCTTCTCTACTTTTCTTTCCTCCTCTCTCTTCCTCTCTCTCTTCTTACTTCTCTCCCTCCCCACCTCTCTCCCCCACCATACTTATATCCACTCATCGTATCTGGATTCTGAAATGAAGTTTGAGTTAAACCATATCACAGAAACACACTACTGACTTGAGAGAACTTTGACCCTTTCAGCCATCTGTGTGGTAGCATTTGCAAAAACATGGCAGCCAGGTTTCAGAGGAACTGCCAGGTACATCCACTTCCCTTTCCTCCTCAGCTTTCCCCAGTGGGGCTGGATGACACAACCCTTTCAGCCAGGGCTCATGGCAGAGCAGGACTAACCTCCCTTATCAAAACTCGGGGAGGAGGCAGAGCTTTTCTGGTAAACCTCCCACTTTGCCACACATTTCCTATGGAAAGACTGTCACATGGAAGGAGGAGCTATTATAGTGAGATCATGAAGCCAGAGAAGCCATAGTTGTTCTGGATAGTGTTGTTGTGGGAGTAGCTATCTCAGTGCCTCGAGGTGAAACCTTCAGAATTCTCAATTTGGGGTTCATGGGAGGGGTATCCAGAAAACCCTCAGAAAATGTGAACTAAACCTAACTGTATATGTGCACATTTTTCTGAAAAGAGGGTCTGTCTATACGGTAGACTCTTGAATAACATGGGTCTGAACTGCATGGATCCACTTATACACATATATATTTCCACAAAAGTTATATTGGCCGGGTGCGGTGGCTCATGCCTGTAATCCCAGCACTTTGGGAGGCCAAGGCAGGTGGATCACGAGGTCAGGAGTTCGAGATCAACCTGGCCAAGATGGCGAAACCCCGTCTCTACTGAAAAATACAAAAATTACCTGGGTGTGGTGGTGGGCGCCTATAATCCCAGCTACTTGGGATGCTGAGGCAGAAGAATTGCTGGAACATGGAAAGCAGAGGTTGCAGTGAGTGGAGATCGCACCACTGCACTCTAGCCTGGGCGACAGAGCAAGACTCCGTCTCAGAAAAAAAAAAAAAAAAGTTATATGAGGTGTGCCTACCTCTCCTGCCTCCCCTTTCACTCTTCTATCTCTTTTACCTATTCCACCTCTGCCACCACTAAGACAGCAAGACCAACCCCTCCTGTTCCTCCTCTTTCTCAACTTACTCAACATGAAGATGATGAGATAAGACTTTTATGATGATCCACTTCCACTTAATAAATAGTAAATAGTAAACAAATTGTCTCTGTCTTATAACTTTCTTAATAACATTTCTTTTTTTTAGCTACTTTATAGTAGCTTTCTTCTCCTGCTCTCTCCTCTTGTTCTCTACTTTTCTTTTCTCCTCTATATATAATATATACTTATGCAGTATATAATACCTGTAATGTACAAAATATGCATTAATAGACTGTTTATGTTATTGGTAAGGATTTGAGTCAGCAGTAGGCTATTAGTAGTTAAGTTCTTGGGGAATCAAAAGTTATATGCAGATTTTTGACTGTGTGAGTGTCAGTGCTCCTGACCACTACATTGTTCAAGGGTCAACTGTATTCTATAGCTGTCACCATATTCTCAAAGTTGTCCAAGGGCCAAAAGAGGCTAAGATTTGCCCAGAATGAACTACAGATAATGTGCTAAGCTGAAGGAAACCTAATAATTATGTAGTGGCTTCGTGACCACTGCCCTAGATGCCCTTTGTGAAAAAGCCTAATTCTTTGGTTTAAGCATCTGACTTTCTCTTCTCACTTTCATTTTTCCTCATCTAACTTCCTTGGTTTATTCTCTATCATATTTCACCTGTCTCCTTCCTTCATTTGGTGTTGTCTTCTCTTTCTTGTCCTTCTCCATATCTCTCTTCTTCTTTCTTTAATGCAATAGATAACCAGAGGAGTTTGACTTATAGTGGTGAGGTGGTCAGGTAGGTGAGAACATCTCCAATTGATTCCTCTTTCATCTTTTCCCACCATTCTAAATAGTGAATATAAGATGTTAGAATTAAATAGGTAAAGTCATTTTGAAAGAGTCCGCATAGTTTCCTCTCAAGCCATGTAACATCTGACTAGAATATATTATAAAGCATAGTGTTGAACACCCCAGGAGGATATGCTAATATCTTTCAGAAATTAATGGGAAATACTATGAATACTGTGAATAAATAGCCATAAAGGCTGTTTAAATCTTGTTACTTAAAGAACTCTTTAAAAAATAATGCTACTTATATAACCAAAGTGAATCTCCTTTTTCTGAAAATCAAATAATTATGCACAGCAAGGGCAAACATCTTGGCTTTTGCTAACTACAGAATTTTTTGACAAAATAGCTTTTTATGTTTTCAGAGTGCTGGTTGTTTCAAAGTTGTTTCCAAGATTGCATGCCCAAAGATCATCATCTTTCTTTCTTTTTTTTTTTTTTAGTAGTTTCAACTGAAAGATCAGTTTTCAATCTTTCACATTTAAAAAAATGATGTAATGCTTCCTTGATTATTTCAGCAGAACATAGAATCAAAATAACACAGTTTAGAGTTCTCAGATACTTCCTTTTTAATCTTCTTTAGGAACATATTTCATAATGAGTTCAGGCCTAAAATGTGATCCTGGTTTTCATCAGATTTCAAAAGTCCTATTCTCAGCTAAAATGAGGTAGGGAGTCAAATGACTTTTGGCTTTTTAATTTAGTGTTCATGGTTTCACACAGTTTTAATATGTTTGAGGACAAGATTTCATTTTGAGGAGAAGGGTTTAAAGCCCCAGTAATCCAACATAGCCCTGTGAGTTGCACTTTCTCCAATGGAGGCTATAATATGTTTATATCTTTTAGAAAGATTCATGGGTCTTATGGATAAATCCATCAATGTATTTGGGACAAAATTGGTTGTTAAAACATATACATGTTATTTTTCTCCCTATTTAAAACTCGAAAGATGCCTGTATCAGTTGTTTATCACTGCACAACACACCACCACTGTTTTTATGTTTTTAGAACACAAAACTATTTTCTCACAATACTGTGGGTTGAGCTCAGCTAGGTGGTTGGTCTGCTTGTCTCCCTGGGTCACTCTTGTGACTATAGTCATCTCAAGTTCGACTGAGGTTGGGTGGACTAGACAGCCTCCCAGGGAGCTGATGCTATTTGTTGATCATGGTGCTCTGGTTCTCCTCCAAATGGCACTTATCTCCTAGTTGGCTAGACTAAGTTTTTTTTTTTTTTACATGGTGGACTCAGAGCAGCATTGTAAAGAGAGATGAAAGCTGCAAGGCCTCAATATCACTTCTTCCACATTCTCTTGGTTACAGGGCCAGACCCAGTTCAAGCAGATGAAAAACGGACTTTACCTCTTGATGAGAGGATCCTCAAAGTCACATTGCAAAGGAGCATCCATACAGAGATACGCAGATTGTTTGGTCACCTTTGCAAACCATCTACCATAGCTCTTCCTCACAAGTAGAATAGAAAACAAATATTTACTATGGCCTACAAGTCTGCACATCACCTGAGGCCTGCCTCCCTTTTCAATCTTGTATTGTTCTACTCATCCTTTTTTTTTTCACAGGCCTTGTTTCTGTTATTCAAACTTCTCCACCTTGCAGTTCCCTCTGTCTAAAGTGTTCCTTCCTTAAATCTTGGCTCCTTCACACCATTCAGTTCTCAGTTCAATGTCATTTCCTCAGAATATTTAAAGTTGCCTCTTCAACTTTCTTCAACTTTCTTAGCTTCTTTTTATTTTATTCCTGTATGTACTTTTATCTATTTTATTTATCACTCTCTGAAATTACCTTATTATTTATTTCCTTATTTATCTTTAAATTTCGATAGGTTTTTGGGGGAACAGGTGGTGTTCGGTCACATGAATCAGTTCTTTAGTGGTGATTTCTGAGATTTTGGCGCACCCATCACCCAAGCAGTGTACACTGCACCCAACGTGTAGTCTTTTTTTTTTTTGAGATGGCGTCTGGCTCTGTTCCTCAGGCTGGAGTGCAGTGGCGCGATCTTGGCTCACTGCAAGCTCCGCCTCCCGGGTTCACACCATTCTCCCCCCTCAGCCTCCCAAGTAGCTGGGACTACAGGCGCCCGCCACCACATCCGGCTAACTTTTTTTTTTTGTATTTTTAGTAGAGACGGGGTTTCACCAAGTTGGCCAAGATGGTCTCGATCTCCTGATCTCGTGATCTGCCTGCCTTGGCCTCCCAAAGTGCTGGGATTATAGGCGTGAGCCACCGCGCCTGGTCCCCAACGTGTAGTCTTTTATCACTCACCCACCTCCCACCTTTTCCCCTCAGTCCCTAAAGTCCATTGTATCATTCTTTATTATTACTGTTATTATTGTTATTGTTATTGTTATTTGAGATGGAGTCTCACTCTGTTGCCAGGCTAGAGTGCAGTGGCGTGAGCTTGGCTCACTGCAACCCCTGCCTCCCAGGTTCAAGTGATTCTCCTGCCTCAGCCTCCCAAGTAGCTGGGACTACAAGCACGCATCACCATGCCCAGCTAATTTTTGTGTTTTTAGTAGAGACGGGGTTTCACCATGTTGGCCAGGACGGTCTCGATCTCTTGACCTCGTGATCCACCCGCCTGGGCCTCCCAAAGTGCTGGGATTACAGGCGTGAGCCACTGCACCTGGCCATTGTATCATTCTTATGCCTTTGCATCCTCACAGCTTAGCTCCCACTAATAAGTGAGAACATATGATGTTTGGTTTTCCATTCCTGAGTTACTTCGCTTAAAATACTGGTCTCCAATTCCATCCAGGTTGCTGTGAATGCCATTATTTATTTCATTCCTTTTTATGGCTGAGTAGTAATTCCATGGTGTGTGTGTGTGTGTAAATATATATATATATCATTTTCTTTACACATTGATTGATGGGCATTTGGGCTGGTTCCATATTTTTGTGACTGCAAATTTTGCTGCTATAAACTTGCATGTGCAAGTGTCTTTGAAATTGCCTTATTAAAAATATGCTTATTGCTTTTTTTCCTACTAGGATATGAGCTCTATGAAAGCTAGGGCTTTGTCTGTTTTGTTTATTTTTTTCTATGTACAGGGATGGTTCTCAACATTAACTATACTTTGGAACCACTTAGAGGGTACACCCAGGCTGAACTCCAGGCAACTGGTGGTGCCAAGTGGTCTCAAGGTGCAGCTAAGGTTCAGAACCACTGGCCTTGCCTGAAAAACTTTATAAAAGAGGTAGAAATAGGACCAAGTCTTAGAGAGAATGTAAGATTTCAACAGGTGGAGGAAAGGCAGCCTTCCTGTCAGGGTGGGCATAGGAGAAACAAAGAGGATAGGAAACGGAAGCTGCACAATGAGCAATGCCAAGAAAAGGCCTGTACACTTGATTTAGTAAGCAGTTGCTACCTCGATTTTTCTTCCTGAATTTTCCAAGCAAGCTCTGATTTGAAATATTTTACTCCATTTTCCACTTAAACCAACAAAACATCTTTTAACATTTCAGCATCCAAGCTTCATTTCTTTCTTTTTCTTTTTTTTTTTTTTTTTTTGAGATAGGGTCTGCTCTGTTGTTTAGGCTGGAGTGCAGTGGCACAATCATGGCTCCTACAACCGCCGCCTCGCAGGGTTCAAGCAATCCTCCCACCTCAGCCTCCCAAGTAGCTGGGACTATAGTCACACACCACCATGCCTGACTAAATTGTTGTAGAGATGGGGTCTCTCTTCGTTGCCTGGGTTCAAGTGATTCTTCCACCTCAGCCTCCCAAATTGCTGGGATTATAGGCATAAGCCACAGGACCTGACCCCCAAACTCTATTTTAAATGCCTGAAGGAAGCCACGCTAGATTCTGTTACATTGATCAATGGTGGTGTTTATGCAGAACAGTTTAACTCAAAAGAGTAAGGCCACCCTTTTCTTATGGCAGTGACACTACTGAGCCATCATCAGGGGTTATGACTTGCTTCTTTCTTCCAAATGCCTCTCAGATCTACCTGTGACTTTCTGTCCCCATTACCACGAGCCATTTCTGCTTTGCTGGATAAATGTACCAACCTGGCTGAGGTATCTAGCTCTTTCCTCTTCCTGTCTCCAATCTCCAATCTGTTCTAACAGACCAATTATAAGACATCACTCTCATCGTTTCTATGCCCTCCTTAAGAATCTAGAGTGGCTTCCTCCAGGCATTTCCCATATCAGGGAACATATTTTCTGAAAAAAATAATACAGGAATGATCGCCTGATGCATGCAGTTTACCAGGTAGAAAAAAACTTTGAAAACTTGGGATTTACGTGTAGGAGGTACGGGAGCAAAAAGGGGAGCACCTAGTGGTGAGAAATTTGGGGACAAACTAATCTAAACAGCTGCCTAAGAGGGTCTTGATTAGAGCAGTTGGTTAATTACTGAGAAATTCCAGGAAAGAAAAATAGCTGCATTCTAAATAAACGTTTATCAGCACATAACATTTGACTAGTCTGTTCAAAGGTTCCTGTTGCAACTCATTTTGGCAGCACTTGTGTAAAACCAAGGTAGAGCAGTAAGTGACAAAGGTTTTATTTATCTCCTGTTATTATCTGTTGACTTTTAAAGGGCTCAGTAATGAACAGCTGCAGATTAGCTAACCCATGGGAAAGGGTGAAGCAATGTCTTGTGAGGCCCCAGGTTCCCGTCAGCCCCTTTGGAGCCCTCCAAGCCAGTCAAGGTCATGGGCTTATACGGGGAAAGAACACCTCAATGAACCCTTTTATTGTAGAGCTGTGTGAATGAGGCCCAAAGAGTGGGAGGAATGTATTCAAAGCCACACCATTAAATAAGAATCTGCCTGATGTAAAATGAAACTACTAATTTGAGAGAGTTCACATTAATTGTGCTCTGATCAAACCAGACATTTTCTGTGTATTATATCCTCTCTTCAGTACTGCAATCTTGTGATATAGGAATTATTTCTCCCATTTTATATTCAAGAGACCTGAGACTCACAGAGGCCAAGTATTAATATCTCACCCAAGGTCCCAAATAAATGACAGAGCTGGGATTCCAATCTAATATCTTTGACTATGAAAACCTTTGATCACATTTTCTGAATTATAGTGTCTCCAAATGGAAAAAAATTTCTTTCTCTATAAGCCTCATAGTTCCTGTTCTTTGGAATTTACAAACAACGATGATGATGATAGTAGTAATAATAATAACTTATATTTCCTGAGTGTCTACCAGTAATAGCAGGCATTATCGTAGCTTCTGGGAATACCTAAGTGAATAGAAGAAAGAAAAATTTCTGAACACAATATATAAGCAATTTCTGTAGTTTTTTTTAAAGGGTGGTAAGTGTGATGAGGAAAATAAACAGGGCAAGATAAGGCGGAATGAAAGTATTTGAGAGTGTGGCAAGTTCAAACAGGAGAATCAGGGAAGGCTTTGCTAAGAAGGTCATACTGGAGCAAAGACCTGAAGGACGTAAAGATGCAGATATTTGGAGTGATATATTTGAGGCAGACAGAAGAGGATATGCAAAGGCCCTGAGGTAGAAACATGCCCTGTGGATTTGAGGACATCGAGATGATTACTGTGACTAGAATGATTACAGTAAAAGGGAGAATGGTGGGACATGAGTTCAGGTGAAATGGGAGACAGATTGTGTGGGGCCTTGTAAGCCATGGTAAAGATGTTGGCTCTTAATTCTTTGTGAAAGGAGGGAATCCTTTGCAGTGTTTAGCAGGGTAGAGACAAGATCTGGCTTCCAAATTAAAAGTATTCCTCTGGCTGTTGTGTTGAGGAAAGTCAAGGATGAGAAGGACAGTGAGACCACATAGAAATCTACTTCAAATATCTAGATAAGGCCGGGTATGGTGGCTCACGCCTGTAATCCCAGCACTTTGGGAGGCTGAGGTGGGCGAATCACCTGAGGTCAAGAGTTCAAAACCAGCCTGGCCAACATGGTGAAACCCGGTCTCTATTGAAAATACAAAATTATCCAGGTGTGATGGCACATGCCTGTAGTCCCAGCTACTCGGGAGGTTGAGACAGGAGAATCGCTTGAACCTGAAAGCAGAGACTGCAGTGAGCTGAGATCACGCCATTGCACTTCAGCCTGGGTGAGACAGAGCGAGATTCCATCAAAAAAAAAAAAAAAAAGAAAGAAAAAAATCTAGATGAGAGATGATGATGGCTTAGATTAGGGTGATAGCAATGCAGGTAGAGGAAAGTGACTGGGTTCTGGGTAAGATTTGCTGTGGGATTTAAGAGGAAGAGATGAATCAAGGATACCTACAGCTTTCCTGCTGGCTATCTACCTCTCTCCTTGCACTGAATCCTGTAAATAACAATGCCACAGAGGATTTGTGTGTTCAAGAGCCTTCACAATGTGTATGTGACAGATGGCAAAGCATTTTACAGTAAACTATTTCATGAAAACAATCTATTCATGTCATAGTGTTGTGAACTCTAAGTACTAAGAATCAGAATACAGGGCCATTATCTCTCTGCTTGATCCATGATCCGAGTCACTTAACCTCTCTGAGCCTCCATTTATTTTTCTGTAAAATGGGGATCGCTCTTCTGCTGCCTCAATTATGAGGGAATGTGAACTCTATGAGAATAGTGACTGTTGGAATATTGCTGTACCCAGGCATTTCCAAATGTGCCCAACCCGTAGTAGGTTCTCAATAAATAGTTGCCGAGTGACAGAATGAATGTGAAAGACCTTTGGGGAAAATACATAAATCTATGTTAGGTCAATTCTTAGTGAACTAAGGCAACTGCTGAGACAAGGAGATTTTGTGGAGGCCTGAATTAACAGGATAATTACTTTGCTTTGACTCTGCCCGTCATTTCTAGTTGTTCATATACTGGAATAATGAGGACATCCCCTCAGAGTTTCTAGCCTCTGGTGCTCATAAGCATTTTCAGAAGCCAACAGCACCTGGACAACTTATATAAGAACAGCTTTGATGAACACCCTTTTTGAAATTAAGAACATCTGCTCCTTTTTTAGTCTCATTAGAGAATTTCTTTGCACCATGAATCTGTTCGCTAGTGAAGTTGACAATACAAATGTACAAGGTACACAAAGCCAGGGGGAATTGAATTCTAATCTCAATTCAATGAGGGAATGTGAACCCTGTAACAGTGACTGTATTGGATTACTGCTGTACCACGACACTTAAAAAGGTGACTGATACATAGTAGGTTCTCAGTAAATAGTTGTTGAATGGCTAAATTAATGAGAATGTACTTGAATACTTTCGGAGAAAATACATAAATCTATGTTAGGTTTACGTATGTTAATACATGAAAGCACTTAGAATGCCTATACATGAAAGCACTTAGAAAGCATGTTAATACATGAAAGCACTTAGAATGGCTATAGAAAATACTTAAGAAGCACTAGTTATTCTTATTACCCATAAATTCTCTCCTTCCTTCCTTCTTCCCTCCTTCCCTCCTTTCCTCCCTCTCTCCCTCTCTTCCTTCTTCTCCTTCCTTCCTTCCTTCCTTCCTTCCTTCCTTCCTTCCTTCCTTCCTTCTTCATTAATCCATTTGTTTTACAAATGTTTTCTGACACCTATTTTGTGGCAGGTGTAGGGGAAATGAAGGTGAATGAGACATTGCTTCTGCTCATGAGATATTCGCATGAAGCCAATTAGAAAACAATTTGGAAGTGGCATTTGACCAACCCATCTCTTTCCTGACATACTAATGTAACATAAATGCTTGAGCGGGTATCCTTATGTTCCCCAGACTTTTGAGGTCCCTTCTCTCATCATAGTGAAATAAAATGACTCAAGCCTCCATTGTATGCACTGTGGGGGAACCCAGGACCCTTCCCTAAGCTTTCTGAGTGGTTACTTCTTACTCCTGTTTCTCTCCTGCTCTGTTTGTCATTTTGCCTTCTACTTTCTCTGTGCTCTCTCTGAATGGATTTACCACAAGCAACCCCAAATCACACCAACTCAAGGTGACAATGGATAAGAGATTTTTTTTTCCTGTGTGTTTTGTGTGGCTAATGGGAGGTGAGGTATGTGATTTAAACACAGAATCGGAAAACAACTGCAATGTCAGATTTTGGTATTCCTTGAAATGTTCTAGCCATTTTCCTCAATTTCCCCATTAGAAATGTTCCTCTTTGGACTTCGGCTTCTTGCCCTCTAAATGGGACTCTCTTTTACTCTTCATAATGTTCTTTTATGACCCCTCTTGCTCTTTCTAGAAATTGGGGTGTGGGTGGGGGTGCAAGTGTTGAAACAGGAAGACCAGAAATAAGGCTGTGGCAGAAATCTAGGCTACCGATGATGGTGATTTGGAACATCGAGAGTGGAAGTGGTGAGAAATGGGCAGGTAGATTTGGAATTGCTTTAAAGGTAGAGTTGACAGGTTTGCTGATAGATTAGATATGGGGTTTCAGAGAAATAAAATCAAGGATGGCTCCAAGATTCTTGGCCTGAGCAACAGGAAGAAGAGAATTAGTAAAAGTAATTCATGTTTAACGCAGAGTAATGGAAAATATCTAAAATATATGTAAGGAAACAGGAATTGCTCACAATTGCTATAATCTAATGATCATCCTTGTTAACATTTTGGTGTGTTTCTATCTGGTCATTATTTTCTTCTTTGTTAATTGTTCCAGAATGTGTGTGTGTGTGTGTGTGTGTGTGTGTGTGTAATGTGCGTGGGTGTACAATATGCATATTTTATACATATACATACTCAAACTTATATATTTATCTTGCATTAAGAAAAAATTTAACATGATGAAAATACCTCTGAGCTATTGATACCCAACATTTTTCTGTTAGCAAGCAGGATATGGAGACACACTTCTCTATAACATTATTTTCTAACATTCTGTCATTCTGTCATTAAAACATTCTAGAGGCCAGGCATAGCAGCTCACGCCTGTAATCCCAGCACTTTGGGAGGCTGAAGCAGGCAGATCACTTGAGGTCAGGAGTTTGAGATCAGCCTGGCCAACATGGTGAAACCCCGTCTCTACTAAAAATACAAAAATTAGCCAGGCATGGTGGTGCATACCTGTAGTCCCAGCTACTTGGGAGGTTGAGGCAGGAGAATCGCTTGAACCCAGGAGGTAGAGGTTGCAGTGAGCCGAGATCGCACCATTGCATTCCAGGCGACAGAGCAAGACTCCATCTCAAAATAAAAGAAAAGTTTTAGAAAAAAATAAGTTTTAACAATGCATAGTATACCATAGTATAGCTGTGACATAACGCCTTTAACTATTTCTCTATTTTTGGACATCTGGGTACTTTCCATTTTTGTACTATTAAAGATAATGCTGCAATCTTTGTATGTAAATATTTGTGTGTGTCTCTGATGACTTCCTCATAAGAGGAAATGTTGAATGGAAAATCACCGGGTCAACATTTTTTAAACAATTCTGATCATTCCTCAGAATTATACTTAACACATGGTGGTGATAAGCTAAGAGTTTAGAGTCCCCAACAGTGAACATTTAAACACTCACTTATTCAATTTCTCACCACGCTTTTAAAACCGGTGCCTACTTCTCTTCCAACATTGATTAAAGTATTAATTAAAAGGCTAACTATTATTAATCTGTGTTAACAAGCATGAAGAGCATTTGAAAGTTATGTAGAAACTGATGATTATGAAATACCCAACACAGTGCCCTTTATTTCATAATAGAAGAATTTTCTTTTTGACCAATGCTATGTCGATTTCTTTCACTTGTAGACCTCTGTTTGACAGGGCATGGTGCTGGGCCCTATATTAGATATTCCTTCCTCCCTTCATTCTTTCTTTCTTTCTCTCTCCCTTCCCTTCCGTTCTTCCTTCCTTCTCTCTTTCTTTCCTTTCCTCCTTCCCTCCCTCCCTCCTTCCCTCCCTCCCTCCCTTCTTCCTTCCCTCCCTCCCTCCCTCCCTCCTTCCTTCCTTCCTTCCTTCCTTCCTTCCTTCCTTCCCTCCTTCCCTCCTTTTTTATTTTTATTTTGACAAGGTCTTGCTCTGTTGCCCAGGCTGGAGTGCAGTGCTGTGATCACAGCTCACTGCTGCCTCCACCTCTCGGGCTCAAGTGATCTTCCCACCTCAGCTTCCTGAGTAGCTGGGACCACAGGTGTGCACCACCACACCTGGCTAATTTTTTTTTTTTTTAACTTTTTGTAGAGACAGGGTCTTTCTCTTTCTCAACTCCTGGAGTCAAGTGACCCTCCCACCTTGGACTCCCAAAGTGCTGGGATTACAGGTGTAAGCGACTGCAACTGGCCAATTTTTCTAAAACTACAAACCAAATCTAAAAATAATGAGTGTTTTTCTAAACTGATAGCTTCTCCAGCTGCTAAGGATATCATTTAGGATGATGATAAACAACCAAGACCTAGTAAAACAATTGGGGAAATTCAGATGTGCAAGCAAGAAAAAACATGAGAACAAAGTTAGCTCTCTGGCTCTGAGGCAGACTTAGGCTTCCACAGTCCTTGCTGTATTGTTGGGTTTCTGATTTGGCTTGGCAGAGGTGCAGCAAGTGTGGTTATATTATTCACATTTAATATAGTTAGGTTCATTTGTTACTGTCTGTATTTCATTTTCTGTTCCCCTTCCTCTCTGCCTCCATGGACACACTCATCTTAGTTGGTGTTAATTGACTTTATTTTTTGACATGTGAAACATTACATTGATTCTAGAGTCAAGGCTGTCCAAAAGGTATATTCAGAGAAGTGTCCCTGCACCAGCCCCATCCCCATCCCTACTACCCAATCCCTCTTTCTCCACCTTCTCTACTTCATTCCCACTTACTCCTTGCAGGTAATAATCTCATTAGTTTCTGGATTATCCTTCCTGCATTTCTTTTGTGCTAAGGAGCAGAAAGAGGTATATTTTCTTACAGAATCTTTTTTTTTCCCCTTTTATTGAGACAGTCTTACTCTGTTGCCCAGGCTGTAGTGCAATGGCACAATCTCGGCTAACTGCAGCCTCCACCTCCCAGGTTCAAATGATTCTCTTGCTTCAGTCCCCCGAGTAGCTGGGACTACAGGCACCCACCACCACACCTGGCTAATGTTTGTATTTTTACTAGAGACGGGGTTTCACCATGTTGGCCAGGCTGGTCTCGAACTCCTGATCTCAAGTGATCCACCCCCCTCAGCCTCCCAAAGTGCTGGGATTACAGGCCAGTCTGGCTCAGAACCTTCTTTCTTACTTGAAGGGTAGCAAATTGTATATACTCTTTTTTATTTTGCCTTTTTTCATTTGGCAATATAGCCTGGAGATTACACCCTTCCAGCTCATGGAAATGCTCCCCATTCTCTTTTCTTTTCTTTTCTTTCTTTCTTTTTTTGTCGGAGTCTTGCTCTGTCACCAGACTGGAGTACAGTGGCACGATCTTGGCTCACTCCACAGGTGTGGGTTCAAGTGATTCTCCTGCTTCAGCTGCTCAAGTAGCTGGGACTACAGGCACGTGCCACCATGCCCAGCTAATTTTTGTATTTTTAGTAGAGACATGGTTTCACCATATAGGCCAGGAAGGTCTCCTCTTGACCTCGTGATCCACTTGCCTTGGCTTCCCAAAGTGCTGGGATTACAGGCATGAGCCACTAAGCCCAGCCTCCCATTCTTTTTTTACAGCAACATAACACTCCCTTGTGTAGATACATCATAGTTTATCCAATCAGGGTCCTAAATATGGGTGTTTAGGTTGTTCAATATTTTTCAGTTAACAGTAATGCAATAAATATTGCAATAAAAATGCAATATATATATATATATACACACACACACACACATATACACACATGTTGGACATGTATCTTCAGTGGGATTGCTGGTTCAAAAGGTAAGTGCAAATGTAGTTTTGTAATGCACTGCCAAATTTCCTTCCAGGATTATTTTAGCAGTGTGTATTCCCACCAGCAATGTATAAGGGTGCCTGTTTCCCCATAGTCTTGCCAACAGAAAGTGTGGTCATACTCTTTCATTTTTGTCAGCTGAGAAATGGTACCTCTTCAAACTCTGACTTCTGTCCCCTCAATTTGGCAAGATTGCCAAGTGAGTTCTGTTTGGATAACCTTTCATGCACTGGGGTCTGGAAGCTGCCTCCAGGAAGTAAGATGGGGCAATTGTAAGGCTTACCTCATTTGTTTCACTTTTCTCAGGGATGATAGCCCTAAGTCCTATTACCCAATGTCTAAAAACCATCCTTTCACATATTTTGTCTAGTTTTCTGGTTGTTTAAGGAAAGAGCATAAAGCCTTTCCCTGTTACTCAGTCATGGTTAGAAGTGGAAGCTGGTTCAACATTCACCTAAGATTTCCAGACAGAGGAAATAATCAAAGATTAGCAAAGCAATAGAAAAACAAAATAGAGAATGTCTACAGAGGAAAAGAAAAGAGAAAGGGAAGCTTTCTCTACAAAAGGAAGAGTAGTTGAGTAGTAACAGACTTCTTGTTGGTGGAACACTAAAATACAGTGGGCCAAATTTTCAAAAGCCTGAGGGAAATTGATTTGGAACCTAAAATTCTGTATCCAGGCAAATTAGAATACAACTGGTAGTAGGATTTTAAGAGAATATTGTGAACAGCTTAACAGCAACAAATTTGAAAATAAAGTTGAGGCTGGGCATGGTGGCTCACACCTGTAATCCCAGAACTTTGGGAGGCCCAAGGTGGGCGGATCTCGAGGTCAGGAGATGGAGACCATCCCGGCTAACATGGTGAAACCCCGTCTCTACTAAAAATACAAAAAATTAGATGGGCGTGGTGGTGGGCGCCTGTCGTACCAGCTACTCGGGAGGCTGAGGCAGGAAATGGCGTGAACCCAGGAGGCGGAGCCTGCAGTGAGCCGAGATTGTGCCACTGTACTCCAGCCTGGGCAACAGAGTGAGACTCCATCTCAAAAAAAGAAAAAGAGAGTTGAACTGGATAATTTTCATAGAAAATACAAATTACCAAAATTGACTCAAGAAGATATAGAAAAATTGAATACACCTACATTCATAGAGGAAATTGAAAATTAATTTCAAAACACACCTATTAAGGAGGCACTAGGTCCAGAAGTATCTATAGGAGAGTTTTACTGAATTTCCAGGAACAGATGAGAAACTATGGAAAGCTTTGTAACTCATTCAAAGAGGCTACCATGGCCAGGTGCAGTGGCTCACACCTGTAACTCCAGCACTTTAGGAGGCTGAGGTAGGTGGATTTTTGAAGTCAGGAGTTCAAAACCATCCTGGCCAACATGGTGAAACCCCATCTCTACTAAAAATACAAAAATTAGGTAGGCATTGTGACGGGTGTCTGCAGTCTCAGCTACTTGGGAGGCTGAGACAGGAGAATTGCTTGAACCCGGGAGGTGGAGGTTGCAGTGAGCCAAGATGGCGCCATTGCACTTCAGCCTAGGCAACAAGAGTGAAACTCTGTCAAAAAAAAAAAAAAAAAAAAAAAAAAATTCTACCAGACTCTGTTACCAAAGTCAGACAAAGATAATGGACTGTGAAAGTCTAGTTCGGAAAGTCAAAGCTTGCCAGTTATCGAAAAATGGTAAAATACAGGAAAAAATAGAAAACTAGATATGTAACACTGTTACTCAGGTAACTGAAAGGACAGAAGGAGAACTCCCAGTTACCATAATTTTAGCAGCTGCAGAAAGCAGTTTCTACTTCAGGTGGTGAAGGAATAAAGGGAATAAGTTGGATTTCTTAGTATATAGAAGTTCGGAGGAGGAGCCTCATGAACTGAAACTCAGATCTCTGAGCAAGGAAGGGCTGCTGCCCTGCCTGTACTGGTGTCTCTGAGGGGAGGGGCATGATGAGGCTGGTTCTGCAAGTGTTGGAAAACCCCAAACTGGATTCCATTGTTGCTATGGGAAAAGCCACTGTATGGATAAAGAAACATTGCTGGGCTACCGCACTCAGGAAAAGGAAGCAGACAGAAGAGCATAGCAAGCTGTCAGGCAGGAGCAAATCCTTTCTTCCTCTTCTAGCCCTGCAGTCTCCTTTGTTAGTCTAATAAGAAGCCAGCTGGCAAGGCAGAAATACCGTTTTCAGAGTTCCAGCTCCAGCATCTCAAATCAAAGCATGGAAGGGCAGGCTTGGGTCTGAGAGACAATCATGGAACAAGTGACACAGCGAGCACACTCAGAAGGAAATTTATGTCCATCCCACTTATAAATGGATGAAAAATCTTAAGCAAATAATTTGTATAAAAATGGGACTTTTTTTTGCCCAAAGAAATACACTATAGACAAAGCTAAGAAATGGGTGACTGGCTGGGTGTGGTGGCTCATGCCTGTAATCTCAACATCTTGGGAAGCCAAGGCGGGAGGATCACTTGAGTCCAGGAGTTTGAGAGCAGCCTAGGCAACATGGTGAAATAACACAAAATTATAAAAATAACACAAAAATTAGCCAGGCATGGTGGCACATGCCTGTAGTCCCAGCAACTTGGGAGGCTGAGGTGGGAAGATCGCTTGAGCCCTGAAGGTCAAGGCTGTAGTGAGCCATGATCATGCCACCTGGGTGACAGTGACAAAGCTAGACTCTGTCTCAAGAGAAAGAAAAGAAAGGAAACGTGTGACTGATTGGGAAGAATGTTTTTGCAACATGGTTAACAAATACTTAGCCCCAATGACCTTTTCCAATATTAAATCTATAAATGTATGGATTTAGGACTTTTAGTTATTTATTAACAATGTGCTATGAGCCAGGCACTATGCTAGCTCTTTGCAGACATGATTTAGTTCTCAGAACTACCCTATGGAGTTGATATTATTATCTCCATCTGGCAGATGAAAAACGGACACTCAGGAAGTATAAGCAACTTGCTTAATTTCTCACAGTTTTTAAGTGGTGAGGCCAGCATTCAATACCAACTCTGACTAACTTCAGAGCTCTTTCCCATGCCCTTTCCTCTTCCTTGTGCTAAATTAGTTTACCTTGAACATTTCTAAAATTGCACTATTATCTCACATAAAGTATTCTCTGACCTCATCTTTTATGCTATGATACAAGACAGTATTATGCCCTTAAATTATCACTAGCACAAGGAAAGAATAAATGCATTATAAGGATAGTGTAATGTCACTGAGCCTACAAATATTTATTCTAAGTGCAGGGAGAGGGATAACTTATCACATCCATTCACAATTAAACACTTGGCAAAAACAGTCGCTCGTAGAGAAATTTGAAGTTGGCCAGTTCACTAATTTGGTGCACGATGCTGTCAGAATTATTCATCAGCTTGGCTTCATGCTGACAAGCAATTATTTCTCCAAGGCCAAGTGAATTTCATGACCCAAACCCATAGGAAACTCTTAAGCATGGAATTTAAAGATGTTCACTTTATCAACAAATGACTCCAAACTAATTCTTGATTTGGAATAATGGGGTGAAACAAAGAATGAAGGTCCCAGAAATTAAGAAATCTTTATTTAGATTTTTAAAACCTATGGTTTCTGTTTTTCACTTTATCTTTGGCTAAATATTTGAACAGATTTGGAATTACACAGCCAAATGGATGGTTTTGAGTTACATTCTTTTTAAAAAAAAAAAAAAAACTTTATTTTTTAGAGGAATTTTAGGTCCACAGCAAAATCGAACAGAAAAGAGAGTTTCCATATACCCCTGCCCCACAAATGCACATCCTTTCCTACTAGCAACACCCAGCACCAGAGTGCTACATTTTTTACAAACAGTGAACCTACACTGACACATCTTTATCATTCAAAGACCATAGTTTGCATTAGGGTTCACTCTTGGTGTTGTACATTCTATGAGTTTGGACAAATGCATAATGATTTGTATCCACTATTGTAGAATCAGAGTATTTTCAGAGTTACATTTTAAAACATTTATCTCCTCATGGTACTGCTATATTGTCAATTACCGTTAGCTTTGTGATACGGGATGGTTAATATCTCTTGGGCTAATTCTTCTCATACCGCTTGGCAGATTCCTCTATGTCCTTTTAACATTGGCATTTTTCTGAGTTCTATCCAAGACCTTCTCTGCCAGCCTCATCTACTTCTATGACTCCATTTCTCAAGGGTATGCAGAAGATATCTGTATGACGTTGGGAAACTCGCCGCAAATGTTAGCGTCCCCAATAACGGCTTAACAATGTTGATATTTAAGTATCTCAGAGAACAATAAGTCTGGAGATAGTCTGTTCCAGGGTTGGCTCAGGGGTTCAGAGGTGTCATCAGAAACCTGGGCTGTTTCTGCCTTTCAGCGCCGCCATTCACAGAGCTGTCTCATGGCTTCAAGATGGCGGCTGGAACTCTAAGCTTTAGATTCTAGCGTAACACATTTAAAGTGAGAAGGCAGGAAGTTTTGAAGGCGGAAGTGAGATTTCTTCTCATGCTGTTTTATCAGGGAGGAAAATCTTTCTTCTTCCCTTGCCTTAGACATGGATTATATGTGCACCCTCAACCAATCAGTGACAAAGAGAAATGGGGTTACCATGATTGGCTTGATTTTTATTCATCACATAAACTGAGTACATCACTGCCTGAACAAAACTGGGGTTCTGTTAGCAAGGCAGATGAGAGAAGAGGTTGTTCGTCAATTAGCAGTGTTCATCATAGCACTAAAAAATCAATGACTCCAACTCAGAACTACATGTTTAGACCCACTTGTGCAAATGCCTACAAAATATCTCAGACCCCTCAGATACCATGAACTCATCATCTTCCACGACAGTCTTCAACCCAAATCCAGTCTTCGGCCCTCCCTGACAGTCTTCGGCCATCCCTGACAGTCTTCAGCCTTAACACACACACAAATCCCCTCCTTCTGCTTTAATGAAGTGAATGGGCTTGCCATTCATTCAGGTGCCCAAAACAGAAACCTAGGGGTATCCTTAATATCATCCATCCCTTAACCTTCACACTGAGTTTATAACAAATTCCTATTGGATGTATCTTCTAAACAGTACTCAGATTGCTGGACTTCTCTTTGTCTTCCCTTCTACAGAAGCAAGCCAGTTCTCCAAATGATTGACTTGCCAATGAACCAACTCATTTATACAGTATTTACAACATTTATTGATCATAGTTTTAACATCTTTAATAGAACTTTTTACCAGCTTTAATAAATATTTTGAATTTTGTTTACTGATAAATAACATTTTAAAAAAAAATTTAAGCCAATTCTGTTAGTCTGGAGTCCCTAGAAGGAGAGCATGAAACAAAACGTACATGCTATTGCTTTTTGAAAAGAGGGATACAATCCTACAGAAGACAAAGAGAGGGAAAAGGGCAGATAAGGAGGGAAAGCAATACAAGCTGGTATGCTGCCAAGTTTAGGCATGGCTTCTTAGGAAAACATCACTGACTAATGTGGGATTTCTCCAGAGTGGTCACGTGGAGTCACTGATTCTCAGAACAATATGCTGTGGAAGAAGAATAAGGGCAAGAAATTTATTTGCAAGTTTGTTTTCATCTTCTGTCTCATTGGTGAAAGTCAGCTCTTCAGGCCATTGAGTCTCCCTCATTTGCCAGTCCCTGCGGGTAATTGTGAGCTGGGAAAACTAGAGACTCCATGGGGTTAAGTCTGGTTGAACCTGCACAAAGGACGTGCTGCGGTTCCGTGCCTAAGCCCAGTCCTCATTCCTGAGGAGGCTAAGAAAATTGGAGACATTAGGATATGAGGTGACGGTGGCAGCAGCTGAGATGTGAGCCTTCTCTGGGATTGCTCCAGCCTGGGAAGAAAGGCAAGTGGCCAAGGCTGGAGAGTGTGTGAGGATGAGCAGACCTGGAGTGGTGCACCCACTGAGCTCAGTACATAAACCAAGGATCACACGCTGCATGAGAAATTAATGAGAAGATCCTAAAAGTACTTAAAATTTGACCCCCTCCCCTGACATATGACAGAATTCTTTCAGCTATTTATGATATTTTTCTGGATACTTTTGAATGTTATTTCTACTTTTTCAAAATCTGGCTCCTTTTCTTTTCTTTCACCAATCCCTCAAATGCCATAAGACCCATAATTTGTTATTCCTAGAATTAAAACATTTAAATTCAAATGATATTTACTTCTCCATGGATTAAAGATCTGCATTTGAAAAACAAAACTTTAAAATTATTAGCTTAAAATATACAGGGATGTTTTAATTTTTTCAGGTAGGAGAGGATTCTTCATCAGAAGACAAAAGCACAATTCATAGTCAGAAATAATTAACATTAAAATGTTTAAATTATGTACATCAAGATTAAAAGACAGCTTATAGCCTGGGAGATGATAGTATTTGCAATGCTTATAACTAAAAAAGGTTAAGATTCTCAAAATATAAAGAATAGCTATCAATGAACGAAACAGCCAAATAACCCAATAGTAAAATAGGCGAAGACGTAAATCACAGTAAGAAAACTAAGTGGTGAGTAAACCTAGCCAGTAATCAAAGAAATGCCAATTAAATGATAATGAGATACCATTGAATACCCATTGTATTGGCAAAAAGTAAAAAAATCTGACAATATCATATACTAGTAAAGATATAAAGGAATGAGAGTATAAATTGGTAGAGCAAGTTTGGAGAGCAGTTTAGCAAAGTTTTATTAAAATTTAAAATATGCATACACTATAACACTACCATTTCATTTCTAGGCACACATTCTAGAAAATGAGCTTTTGCGTCTGGAGTTACAAAGTTCACTGAAGCATTGGTTGAAATAGTGAAAAAGTAAAAACAACCTTAATGTTCATTAATGGAAGAATGAATACATTGCAGAATAGTTATAAAATAGAATTAAAATTAATGAACAAGAATCTAATGTTGAATAAGAAAGCAAGTTGCAGAATGATATTCTTATAATTTATTTATTTAAAATTTGAAAACACACTGATACTTATGATTAGATAGTAAAAGTGTAAATATATATGTAAGAATGATAACACACAACACACAACACTCATGCGAGTGGCTACCTTAAGGGAAGAAGGATGGAGAATGGGATCCAGGAGGGTCCACAGGGCTTCCAACTATATGTAAAGTTTTATTTCTTTAAAATAAAAACCTGAAACAAATCTGAAAAAATCCTAAGGTTTCTTGAATTTGATTGCTAGTGATTTTCCAACTGTATGTAGGGTTTTATTTCTTTCAAATAAAGAATTGAAACAAATTTGACAAAATCCTAAGATTTCTTGAATTTGATTGCTAGTGGTTTCTTGGGGTTAAAAAATTCTATTTTTTTCTGAACATTTGAAGACTATACTTTTTTCAAAAAAATTTGAAAGAAATAAAAGTTATAAGCTTAATAAAATCTACATAGAAATTTTAAATTGAACTTAAATGTAAACTAAAGTTAAATTCAGCAACATGCAAGATTAATTGGAATTGGTTGAGAAAAATCCCATCCCACTGCATATAAAATGCTAACTTTTTAAATTTATAACCGAAAACAATAGAATTATGT
The DNA here is from genome assembly GCF_002776525.5 of Piliocolobus tephrosceles. Lineage (NCBI taxonomy): Eukaryota > Metazoa > Chordata > Mammalia > Primates > Cercopithecidae > Piliocolobus > Piliocolobus tephrosceles. The sequence goes on from NC_045443.1 coordinate 98,068,051, forward strand.
TAACTTGATAAGAGTCTGCTGAATTATTCTACATGAAAGAAGAAAACAATAACGCAAGAGAAATGAGCAGGGCTCACTCTAATGGATAATCTGATTAGAATGCCTGTCACATAACTGTTGATGCTGCTGATGTTTGCCAATATCTGAGTAAAGAGGTATATTTGGCAGGATACAGTATTAGTGGCTGTCACCAAGAACCAAAACAAAAGTAGCTTAAACAAGGGAAAAGTCTATTTCTCTCTCACGTAATAGTCAGAGTATAAATAGTCCAGGACAGGAACAGCAGCTCTGTAGTGCTAGGGACCCAAGCTCCTTCTATCTTTTTGCTCTGTCATTTTCAATACATACCATTCATTTATGGTCCAAGATGGCTGCTCCAGCCTTCACCATCAGGTCTACATTTCATCCAATAGGAAGGAGGTAAAAAGAAAGTGGAGTACGTACTCCATGGCTAGTAAGTTGCTCACATGAGGTCTGCTCATATTCCATGGCTACTCCTAGCTGCAAGAGAGGCTGAAAAAGACAGCCTTTATTCTGGGTGTCCATATACTCAGCTAAAATTCAAGGGTTCTGAGTGAATATAGCAAGAATGGATATTGAGAAACCATTAGGAATCTCTGTTGAGGTGGCAAAAATAATTCTTTAATAGTTGGTATAAGATTCATCTTAGGGAAGGAAGTGCCTTTGTTTAGGAATATATCTTTAAGAGCCATTTGGGTGTGAAAATATAAGCATTGGCAGAGAGAAGTAGAATAAAAGGAGTCTGGATGTTTCCCTGTATAGGTAAATAAAGATATATATATTTTTTTCCTACGAAGAGGAGAGAGGAAGGGGTACCAAGTTACTTGACAGAAATCTTGTCCCCCCCAAAGTTTTTTGTCTGTCACACAAAAATAGGTCTTGTGACATTGTGTTTTATGTATGGGTATGTGTGTGTGTGAAAACCCAGGAAAGGAACTGAGGTTCATGTGTGTGCCAGGATCATGAGTGACAGGCAGAGCACTTGAGTAAGTAATGAGTGCACAATTGGAAAGACGTAGAACCACCCCTCAGCTTTACACTGGCTTGTTACCCTTGAATCCAATTTTGGAAGAGTTATTTCCCTAGAGTCTCCTGGGTTTCTGTACTAAATGAACTCCTGGCCAGCTTCCTTTAACAGTCTTCCAACTGTGCCAAGTCCTAGGAAGAACACAGCCCAGGCTCCAGCTGTGGGCCCTGCTAAACTCAGTCTCCATCTTGGGGACTTGGGGGTTCATTTACCCTTCTCTGCTCTCTGCCCAAGCTTCTCCTGTCACTAAGGAGAAAGTACAACACCAAGATTCCACACCAAAATATTATGTGAACTTGATAATTTTGTATTAGTAGTAATGTTTGAGAATTTGGTGCAAATAGTCATGAAGAAAATAGTCAATCTCTTAAACACTGGGCGTGGCTTTGAAAGTTCTCTAAACATTGACTCTGAGATTTTAAAACGTTCTTGTTTTCTGGCTGAAGGTAAAAAATCATGTTTAAATTGTTCTTATTTTAAAAGTTATTTGTATCTCAAGTGGACTTGGTTAAATGATATTCATTTGTTCATTCATTCATTCACTCACTATGATAAGTGCCCCAGAAGACAACACACTACATTAGATATGGTCCTTGTCTTCATGTAGTTTTCATTAATTGACTGGTTCATTCAATGATTCAACAAATATTTATTGAGCACCTACTATATGCTTGCTACTGGGCTAGGAACAGAGGATGAATGGGGAATGAGATGGGCTGCCAGACTTCAAGAAGTTTTTGGATGAGGCAGCCATGGAAATAAACAATTATAAGACAGTATAATGTGTGCTATAGAAGAGACAGGCTTAATGTGCTGTGCTTGTTGATAACAAATACACAACTTTTAAAGTCAGAGTCATTTGTGGTTCTTTAAGACAAAAAAAAAAATTGCAGACTGGGAGAGCCCTCCTGGTTTTCAAGGCATCTGTGATTTCTCTGGTATTGTTTATAGAACAGAGCCTGAGAAAAATCTTTCTTGCTAACAAGCCAGAATTTAGTTTATAATTAGACAAGAGGACTCAACAACAAGGGGTGATGGAACATGGCCGAGAATCTTGGAGAAGACCAAAAGAAAATAGTTTAAAATTAATTCAAAATGTGAGGCTTTAAAAATGTCCATTTATTTTTCATGGAAAGCAAGCTCAACCACCTCAGAGACAAGGTATTTATGCACGGAATTATTTGCTGTATGTTTACCTGCTTTAACACAAGTAGTGACTATTAAACATTTACCATCTGCCAGGCCATGCTAGGTGCTTTTTATACATTATCTTATTTAATCTTCATAAACATCTCATGTGGGAATTCTTAGCCCCATTTTACAGGTGGGCAAACTGAGGTTCAGAAAGCATAGTTTGTCTCAGTTTATCCTGCTAGTGGAGCAGAACTGAGATTTGACTCTAGAGGCTATGGGATTCCAAGCCCTGTGTGCTTAGCTCCTATGTAATTGTATGTCCCAGGACTTACCATATTTACGATAGAACTATTTTAGTTATTTATTACTTACATTTATTATTTCCTGGCTACTTCCAAAAGATGCATGTAATAAAAATACATTGTACTAAACATATAATCGAAAAGCACTTACAATAATGATAAAAAGAAATCAAAGTTCTATGAGACAGGGAAAAGATAATAAAACTAAAATAAACATTTTCTATAAATGTTCACTGAAGGAATAAACAAATGAATTAAACTACAATTAGAGGGTCCAAACTTGGAAGTTTCTAGAAGCTAGACCAAAAAGTAGAAACATGATGAGTTACATACATAACATAAGAAAGCATATAAGCTTAGCGAAACAATTTTTTGTATGGACTTTAATAATGAGGGTAACATAAATGACCATGTCTTCCTGGTCATTTCAACTGTTATATTTCAGAAGAAACAAAACTGATTTGCAGATAAAAGTTGTTTATCCAATGGTCTCTAAAAAACAGATGGCAAATCCTTACAGAACATTTCTATGAGGAACTAAGCGAATATGCTCTAGGTATGTCTCCTTCAGTTATGCCAACATGATGCAGTACTTGAGCTTAGAGATTGTAGCATTGTAAGACTGTGTTTGATGAAAAATAGAAACCCCGGAACACCTGACAAACTGTGATGGAACCAGCTGTGAGAAACTCAGTGAGACTAGATGACCAAGGGCCAGGCCCACTCCCACTTCTATTTGCCTTTGCTTTTTTCTTCACCCTCTCATCTTATATTTATTGAGCACCTGAGCTATGTGCAAAACCCGATGGTCAACCCAAGGATAGAAACTAAGATCAATAATAGTGGCCTTTTCACTTAAGGAGCTTATATTCTTTTCTGCTACGTAATACAGAAAGAAATATTCTTGCCTTCTTACAATGCAGCTAACACTAACGGTTTCCTTCCAAGAATCTACTAACTGCACACCTGAGTGGATCCCATCTCATTCTCCCTACTCACATTCCTGGAAGGAAACCCTTAGTGGTAGCTGCATTGTGAGAATGCAGTAATATTTCTTCTCTGTTCTTTGTATTAGTTGTGGTTTTTGGTGCCTAAACTGCCAGAAGAATAGCTATGTTTTCATGTCCAGCAAGCACTCCCAGATTCCTCGGATTCTTAATGAAGGAAAAGTCCTCTGCCCAGAGATTCCCCTGTATAGGGAAAGAGTGTAAGTGTTGGAAGACTGATGGGCCTTGGTTCACACCCCACTATTTGGACTTTCTAGCCTTGGCTTTAGGCAAGCTCCATAGCCAGCTTCAGCTTCCTTGGCTGTACAGAAGGAAACAGGATCTACTTTGGAAAGTTTGAGTAAGTATCAATTACATAAAAAATGGCAGGTCAATATACGACAAGTATGATGATTATCTAATTTTCTTTGATTCTTCTATTTGCAGCCATAGAGGTTTATATTAAGATTTGTCTCAATTACGTTCAAACGCTTTTTACTTTTATGCATTTTTTCATTTTTAAAAATGTGAAATAGGTTTAGAGTTTGCTAGATAATATGCGTCATGAAGATAGAAAATGCATCAGCCTTGTGTTGTATGACAAGCGGCTGGCCTAGCATCATGACTCAATAAATATGTATTGAATGAGTGAATTAATGAATGAATTAGGGCAAAGTAGGGAGTGCTTGTGCCATAACTACAGTCATCCTCATTACACTATGCATCAAGGTTTCTGATGTGGAAAATGTAGTCCTTCTCATATTACATTGTACCAGAAGATAACTTCTGTTTTTGAAGGGGCTGAGGGATCTAAACACCCCCCACCCTTCACTGGCCTGATTGATAGTCACATATTCCTTTTCCTGCTATTGCTAAAGGTCGGTTTGATTTTTGTAATCCTCTTCATCTTACGTCTTTTTATACCTTAGTAGGAAAACAATGAAGTCCAGGTCTGATAATAACTTTAGACTTTGTATGTGGTTGCTATAGACACGTTTGCTCATTTTACCATGTAGATAATATCTTTGCTTTCAATATTGTGCATTCAGCAATCAAGTCCAGGGAACTCACATTTGCTGATAGATGATTTAATGTTATGCTATAAGAGCAATACTTTAATAAATTAGCCATTAATAAAAAATCCCACAGTTAGTTGTATTTTATCTTTGGCCATGGACTCACAGAGCAGATATTACCAAAGTGATTCATAGAGATTGGTGTTTGGAACTGAGTTCTAAAAATCAATTAAGGAAAAGTGTTAATAAACCAGGAATGTGTACTCACGGATATATAATAATAACATCAGAAGGGATTTTACTGAGGAAGAAACACGAGAGTTTTCTTCGGAAGAAGAAAATTAAAGTAGGCATCAACAAAATTAAACCCAGTAATTAAAACCCAATGAGTAATGATCTAGCTTTCTTTATAAAATAATGCTGGGCCTTGTTCTGATGATAATCTGATTCTCCTTTGATAAATACAGTAGCAGGGAGGGATAACCTTTGAAAACGAACCTTGATGAAATAACAAAGCATTCACTCTTCTCTGCTTCATGCACAATATCTGATCCTCAAGCCTGATACAGACACACTCACTTCCTTTGCCTAGAGACCGGAAAGAGAAGGCTGGGATGACAGTGTCTTATGTCTGGAATAATTCATCATCCCACAGTGAGATGTGTCTCCCCACAGTATTATCTTGTCTTATATCTTCCTAATATGATACATGATGATGAATCGTTGTAGTAGGAGGATGAGTTTATTTCTAAAACATAAAATCCCAGAGATTGGTGTAGATCTTTTGCCTATTGTCCCAGTCCTGCTTGTAAGACACCAACCTGGGAGCATATACCCAAGGGGTAGAGTCTGATTGGCTGGGCTGGACCAGGGGAGAAATTTTTCTGATGTGGCAGAAGCAGTGCTCTCAAAGACCACAGTCTGCATGGTCCAGGAAGGAAGATTTCAGCCAGAGCTGCAGAAGTACCACCAAGGTCCAGGAGTGAGCAGGTTTAAAACTCAGACCAGAAACTCAAGTCTAGGAAAAAAATAAACCAGTTGTCTGTTTTGTTAAGCTGGCTAGAAAATAAATCTAGATCATCATTTAAGACTCTGCTCCAGAGTTGTGTCAAGACCTTACCTGTAGTCAAACTTTGCCCACCACAGAACACCATCCATGGTGTTCGCAATTAGACTATCCATTGTCCCAGTCTGCATGAGACCTTGCAGTTCAGTGGTTTCTGCACCATACTTGGCATGCCCAAATACTTAGCAGGACTTGGAATCCCTGGGAGTAGAGCCCAGTCTTTCTAGAAGCCCCATGCAGCTATTTCTTGGAGGTCCTCCCCACTACCCAAGGTAAAGTGGAGTACGCATTCTCACTAACCTATTTCTACTTCCCAGTCTTAGGAATATCTTTCCTTTCAAACACTAAGTGGCAGATAAGTTCAAAGGCAGAATAAACAGGGCACTTGCCTGGCAGGGGTGCACACACGTATATAAACACATACAGAAGCTTTTAAAATAAACTTTTAAGAGTAAATAAAATAAAATCATAATATTCATCAAAAGGAAAACTTTGAATGTAATTGCACTTCTTTTACTGATTTAGATAAATATTGTTTCACGAAATCAATCTAGTGGGTCAGCATAAGTGTTTTTAAAAAATGAAAGAGTAAAATAAAATCGAAAATATCAAAATAGATGACACATAGAAAGTCTAAGTATTTTCTTGTAAGCTTTCATTTCAGTTACAAGTATACAAATGTGTGTGTCACTGTGCTGTGATATGAAAGTTATTACTGTAAGTCATAGTCCAAATTCTTGAAAAACTCTGCTCTGTATGATATGCATCCAGAGAGTGAGGCTGTTAGAAATGTGATTTTTGGGAAAATGACTGACACCGGAACTTATAACCAAAGCAGATGAAATGAATGATTTAATATTTGTTCCAATCTTAGCTATTCAGGAGGCTGAAGTGGGAGGCTCCCTTGAAGCCACGTGTTCTAGGCTACAGTTAGCCATGATCATGGCACTGCACTCCAACCTGGGTGACAGAGCAAGACCCTGTCTCTAAAAAATAAAGTGAACAAAATAAATATTTATTCCAGAAAAGTCAAGATTTCATTATATATATATATTATATATGTATATAATATATAATATATATATGTATAACATTATTGATGATGCACTTGGGATATTTTCTTGAATCAAAGAGACCTTCAGACCTTCCCAAGTAACTGTCTCAGTCACTTAAAACCATGGCTAATAGCCACTGTCTCTTTTGCCCTAAAGGGCACTAGCTGCTATTTAATGACAATTTACTATATGTAAGGCCCTGTTCTAACGGCTTTATATACAGGATCTCTTAGTCCTTATGACAACTTTATGAGGCTGGTATTCATTCCCAGAGTTTAAGATGAAGACACTGGGAAGCAGGCAAGGTGACTGACTTGTCCAGCAGAAGAATTCAAACCTGATTGACATCCACATCCCCAAGTCTAATCTAGAGGGAGGGATAGTGATACCACATCTTCCCTGAGAATCTGTCCCTTCAGTGCTTAGCAACTTAGCTTTATTCTGACGGAAAGGTTTTCTCTGGGTCTAATTTAAATTGCTCATGCTGCGTCGAAGCCCTTTCCCTCTTTGTCTCCTTTGTGGCGGCCAAGAACAGCTGGTCACTGTCCCACTAACAACGATGCGTCGTCTAGTAGGGGACAGTAATTTTCCTCCTTCAGAACCAACAATCCCAGCTTCTTGAACTGCTTTTCCTTGGCCCTATTTTCTCCCGACCCTTCAATTACTTCTTTGTTTTTTGCCCAGTTCCTTGGGGATAGCTCCACAGCTTCGTTCCTTGTCAGCAATGGATGTGGGGGCAGGATGAGGTTTGGGCACTTCTAGTTTTTATTCCTCTGAATTTCCCTGGCTTCTAAACTCATTCAGCCACTGGGGGCCCTGACAGCCCCTCTTAGACTCTCTGCACACACAGATCTTTCTTGGTTTCCACGCATCTCCTTGGAATTGTGCAGGGCGCGGGTGCCTCCAGGGCCCTTCACCTCATGTGT
>NC_045443.1:98080583-98102972 GCF_002776525.5 Piliocolobus tephrosceles
CATATATATGTTATCCACACATCAGATATCTACTGCACACAGTTTTCTGTGCTTTATTTTCAATTATAAGTATAGCTTGGTGAGTATTCCATCATGTTTATAAAGAGCTTCTCCATCTTCTTTATGGCTGTATAATACTCCGTTCCATGGATAAACCCTAATTTATTTCATCAATCCCTCCTGAAGGACTTTGATTTTAGGAACACAGACTTTGGAATCAGACTACCTTGACAGACTTCTGGCTTGATCACATATTAGCTATATGATCTTGGACAACTTACTTTACTTCTCTGTGCCTCAGTTTTCTCACTTGTAAACTGGCAATTACAATTGCACCTCCTCTTAGGGTTGCTGTGAGGATTAAATATGTTAATTAATGTCAAGTGCTTAGAACAGTGAATGGCACATAGTAAACTCCAGTAAACATTAGCTATTGATTAGGTTATTTCTCAAGTTTTGCCTCTTCCTTTTTGTGCTGCAGTAAATAATCTTGAACATAGGAGTGATGCCCAAATATTTAACAACTATTACAGCATGGGCACTGACGAATCAGAATGATGCTGGCCATAGTGCTGAAGCAGGGTTCCAGAGGAACCATGTGGTCTCGGGCATTTACCTGTTGATTTGCTGGGTTGCAGCAAAGGCTAGGAGTTCTTGGCGAGGGATTTTATGGCAAGACAGCAGCATTTACTCATCAATAAGTAAGCATTTTTTTTTTTTTTTTTTTTTTGAGACAGAGTCTTGCTCTGTCACCCAAACTGGAGTGCAGTGGCACGATCTTGGTTTACTGCAACCTCCACCTCCCAGGTTCAAGTGGTTCTCCTGCCTCAGCCTCCTGAATAGCTGGGATTACAGGTGTGCACCATCATGCCTGGTTAATTTTTGTATTTTTAGTAGAGACGGGGTTTCACCATGTTGTCCAGGCTGGTCTTGAACTCCTGACCTCAGGTGATCCACCCATCTCGGCCTCCTAAAGTGCTGGAATTACAGGCATGGCCCAAGCATTTCAATATTCTAATAACCAGCTCTGGAGCATACCAGAAAAGGTGCAGTTAGTTAGCTATGCATTCACATATCACTTCATACATATGTGCGTATATCTTTTAGGATAAATTCTGGGAAGTGGAATTGCTAAGTCAAAGGTTATGAACACTTGCAATTTGTCCTCCTTGGAGATTGTACCAATTTGCGTCATTTCCAGTAATATGTGTGGGTAGAACTTCTTTTTATCTTTGCCCATCTAATAGGTGAAAAATGATACCTCAGTGTGGTTTGCATTTCTCTTATTGTGATTGAGTTTGAATGTCTTTTAATAGACTTAACAGCCATTTAGGCTGGGCACAGTGGCTCACGCCAGTAGTCCCAGCACTTTCGGAGGCCAAGGCAGATGGATTGCCTGAGACCGGGATTTCCAGATCAGCCTGGCCAACATGGCGAAACCCTCTCTACTAAAAATACAAAAAAAGTTGCCAGGCATAGTGGTGTGTGCCTGTAGTCCCAACTACTTGAGAGGCTGAGGTATGAGAATCGCTTGAATCCGGGAAGCAGAGGTTGCAGTGAGCTGAGATCACACCACTGCACTCCAGCCTGGGCAAAAGAGCAAGACTGTCAAAAAAAAAAAAAAAAAAAAAAAAAAAAGAAGAAGATTTAACAGCCATTTACACATTTTCTTTTTTGTCTTTTATTACGGTTCATATTATGATTGAGTTTTAATGTCCTTTTATGTGTTTAACAGTCCTTTACACTTCCTTTTCTGTGTACTGCCTTCTCATATGCTTCACCCATTTCACTTTTGTGTTGTTGGTCTTTTTTATATTGATTTGTAAGAGCTCTTTATATATCATATGCCATTTGTTCTTTTACTTAACTGTACAAATTTATCGAGCACCTACAGCAGGCTTGGTGCTGTTCCAGGTCTAGAGATACAGAGATTAAAAAAAAACTATAACACAGTACTTACCTTCAAGTAACTTGAAGGCTAGTGAAGGAGACAGGTAAAAAAATAAACATTCACAATAAAGAATAAAAAATAATTTGAGAGGGTGAGCATGGGGTGCTTTGAGAGCACAGAGGAGAGAAAACTCACATCAACCATGTCTGATTAGGGAATTCTGCAAAGGGTGTTCAAAGCCTTTGAGTGGAAGATGCTTGATAAATACTTGTTCTGTGTGTAAAGACTGATTGGCTCCTGTGGAAAAGTACCTGGTTGGCTCCTCTGTTTCAGACTCATTTATAAAGGAGGCCAATATTATTTCTGACTGTCATCATATCTGACTTTGCTCCATAGTTACAACCTATTCCCAGCCCCTGAAGCACACAAAGAATAGTGTAAACGTGTCATTACAATCACTGTGAAAGCTCTAACTTCACACTTTTCTGATAATAAGTAGCTTTATCTCTGTTGAAGAAAGATAGTTTACCATTGAGCTATCAGCTAGATTTCACAAATAGATGGGGGCTTTTCCAAATATAAAACAGGCCATATCCCCAAATATGGTAATTTGTTCTAACTATTAATCATTTAGCAACCTTTGGGTTTTCAATGCTGGTTGGACATAATATAGCACTCAGGCCCAACAGTGACCTTCATCTTTCTATTATATCTTTTATTGAGGACCTGCTGTGAATGTTTCACATCCAATTAACCCATACAGTAGCACATAGTATTAAGTGGGTCATCCTATTTTAAGACTTCTTTATAATAGTTGAATGCAGTTTGGACAATCTATTCCAGCTGGGACTGAAACAATTGAATGCAAGCCTTGGGCAGAACGAAAGTTCTAAACAGCTACAGACTGCCTTGTGTGTGATCTAGTGCACAGCTGATTCCTTGCAATAGTGTATGTCATAAACCATCAAAGCAGCTCCTACCTTATCCACCAAGGCTATGAGTTCTTGCTTCAGCTCTCAGCATTGCCAAATAAATGAATTCCACTTTTCTGTCAGGAAGACGGCATGTTGTCTGAATGAATGGATAAGAATGGCTACATAATTTGTAGGGGCTCAGTGCAAAGTAAAAATATGGTACCTCTGGTTTGAAATTATTAATAATTTCAAATGATGACTGCAGAATATTATACACATCTGGGGAGAGGCAGAGGCAGATCGACAACCATAGATGTAATGTGACTAAAATACATGGAGAAGGGAGGTGCAGATTATTTTCCATGCCCTGAAATGTATAATTTCCTCTATTATAAACCATAACTTATGGTATATATTTTTCAGTAGCTAATTTTGTGTGCCTTCCTTCCCCTTCAAATTAGGCCCAGAATCAAAGTCTTTTGGGCCCCAATTCAATGAACTTTTGACTCACCAGTACTTTTCAAACTTTCTAAACTGTGACCTTACAACAGTGTTACCTTGAAATCTAGGTCTCATCAACACACACATATACAAGTAAATAAAAGCTCTGTTAATGGATGTTTTTACTCACAATGCAAATATTTGCTCTGCTGTTCTTTTATATACCATTTCATTGAACACAAGTGCCAGTCATGACCCACTACATTGATTTTATGAACTGCTAATGGGACATATCACACAGTTCAACAAATACTGCTTGTATGTCTATGTTGCTTATCTCCTGGGAGTTGTAGGTGAAGCCTGAAGTTATTTCACCGAAAACCTCCTCTAGAAAAAGAACCACCAAGGCCCATATGAGCTGCTAATAGGGCAAGAAATAGAAATATTTGAACTCTAATAGGGGAATCTAAATTGGGACAATCTCTCTAAAAGTAGTTTGTTAAGTTTACTATAGAGTCTTAAAAATGTGTTCACTCTGACTCAGTGATTTCACCTTTAAAAATCAGGCCAAGGAAATAATCATTGATGCAGGCAAAGACTTAGCTACAAAGGATGATCAATGCAATATCATTTATATAGTGGAGGAAAATTGGAAACAACTTGAATGGTCAACAGTTGAGAATTAGTTAAAGGAGGGCCTACATCTATGAACTGAATGTACTGCCATTAAGTCATATATGTAATGAAAGGTTTAGTGATAAAAATATTTATGATATGTTAATTGAGGAAAGCAGATACAGAACAGTATATACTATCAGTATGAAAAAGATGAGGATTTATATACGTTTATATGCATTTAAGGCCAGCCATGGTGGCTCACACCTGTAATCCCAGCACTTTGGGAGGCCAAGGTAGGTGGATCACTTGAAGTCAGGAATTCGAGACCAGCCTGACCAACATGGTGAAACCCCATCTCTACTAAAAATATACAAATTAGCTAAGTATGGTGGCGCATGCCTGTATTCTCAGCTACTAGGGAGGCTGAGGTGGGAGAATCACTTGAACCCAGGAGACAGAAGTTGCAGTGAGCTGAGACTGCACCACTGCTCTCCAGCCTAGGTAATAGAGTAATACTCTGTCTCACAAACAAACAAACAAACAACAACAAAAAAAACTGTATTTAAACATTTAGAAGAAAACATATCAACTATTAACAGTGTATTCTCTGAATCTATGGTGTATTAGTTTGCTAGGATGGCCATAACAAAATACCACAGACTGGGTGGCTTAAACAGTAGACATTTATTTCTTACAGTTCTGGAGGCTGGAAGTCCAAGCTCAAGGTGTTGGTAGGTTTGTTTTCTCCTGGGGTTTCTCTCCTTGGCTTGAAGATGGCCACCTTCTTGCTGTGTCCTCACATGGTCTTTCCTCTGTGCATGCATACTTCTGGTACGTCTTCCTCTTCTTATAAAGACACCAGTCCTATTGGAGTAGGGTCCAATCCTTACGATCTAATTTAATCATAATTGTCTCCTCAAAGGCCCTATCTCCAACTATGATCACATTTGAGATTAGGGCTTCAACTTGTGAATTTTGAGGAGATTCTGATTCAGTCCATAACACATGGGTTGTAAGATTATGGGGGAATTTTATTTTCTTCTTTTTGATTTTCTGTATTTTCTGCAGAAAACTTACAGACTCTACAGTAAACTTAACAAACTACTTTTAGAAAGGTTGTCCCAACCTTTCTATAATGACCATTGTGTAATTTAAATTTAAATGACTTGTTTAATTAAAAAAATAGGCCGGGCGTGGTGGCTCACGCCTGTAATCCCAGCACTTTGGGAGGCCAAGGTGGGCAGATCACAAGGTCAGGAGATCGAGACCATCTTGGCTAACACAGTGAAACCCTGTCTCCACTAAAAATACAAAAACTAGCCGAGTGTGGTGGCGGGCGCCTGCAGTCCCAGCTATTCGGGAGGCTGTGTCAGGAGAATGGCGTGAACCGGGAGGCGGAGCTTGCAGTGAGTCGAGATCATGCCACTGTACTCCAAGCTGGGCAACAGAGCAAGACTCTGTCTCCAAAAATAAAAAATAAAAATAAATAAAATAACCAATATAGGGCTCCTCTAAAAAGAAGAGTGGGGCAGGGAAGATAATAAAAGCAACATGCATTTGATGTAGGATAAGTGAAGAAACTCATTTGAGACTGTCTAACTACAATATAGTTATATTTTATCTCCTGGGTCACATAATCAATAAAGCAGTTTGTGGATATTTTCTTTTTAAAGAGTCCTAATCATTAGCACTGGCTGTCCAAGCTCTGATGAAGCTTCAGCTTCATTCTTCATCCACCTGTAGAAGAGTTTCTCCACAACATGGACCCAGGGACTTCGATGAGTCACTTAAAATAGCTTGATTTCAGTTACTTAAAATAGTGCAATGGCTCATGCCTATAATCTCAGTGCTTTGGGAGCCTGAGGCAGGAAAATCTATTGAGGCCAGGAGTTCAAGACCAGCCTGGGCAACAAAAAATTTAAAAATTATCAACAAGGGCCGGGCGTGGTGGCTCACACCTGTAATCCTAGCACTTTGGGAGGCCACGGTAGGCAGATCATGAGGTCAGGAGTTCGAGACCAGCCTGACCAACATGGTGAAATCCCTTCTCTAATAAAAATACAAAAATTAGTCAGGTGTGGTGGTGCATGCCTGTAATCCCAGCTACTCAGGAGGCTAAGGCAGGAGAATCACTTGATCCTACAAGACGGAGGGAGGTTGCAGTGAGCTGAGACGGTGCCATTGCACTCCAGCCTGGGCGACAGAGGGAGACTCCATCTCAAAAAAAAAAAAAAAAAAAAAAAAAATCAACAAAAAATTTAAAAAATAGCCAGTCATGGTGGTACAGGCCTGTAGTCACAGCTGCTACTTGGGAGGCTGAGGCAGGAGGATTGCTTGAGCCCAGGAGTTCGAGATTATAGTGAGCTATGGTCATGCCACTGCACTCCAGCCTAGGTGACAGAGCAACACTGTCTCAAAAAAAAAAAAAAAAAAAACACCCAGCTGACTGCAGGGGTGGATGGGGCTCCCATATGGCTGCTAGCTTCTGGAAGATTTTATATCTAGTGGAGTATGCCATTTTCTTCTCTTCAATGTTTTTTACCACACATTTTCATGTGATATTTCAGGTTGATCCTAACAATAACCTTATGACATAGGAATTCATTCCCTACTATTATATATATTTTTTATATGAAGAAACTAAGGTCCCAGAGATTGACTTGCTGAAGGTCTCATGATCAGACCCAGAGTTCAGACCCAGGCCTCTAACCCTAACATCCATGCTTTCAGTACCACCCCTACCATGTTGCCTTTAGGTCTTGGAAATTTTGTCTCCTTCTGAGAACTCAGCTGCTGGAGTGCTGTGTTGTCTAATAAAAAAAAAAGAAGTGATTGAAGGCTGCAGCCACCAAGCACTTTCCAATAGATTGATTACGTGTTGGGACAAAGACTCACACTCACAGCCAAGCCTGAGCCAATGGGGACAGAGGCCAGTTGGATTATCCATGCTCTTTCTCCTTCCCTTTCCTTGTCCATTTCAGTGTCCCCTTCGTGGCCACCCTTTGTGAAGCTGAATGCCCTGACACTGTACTCTGACTGTAGTGCTCACTCAGGCCTCAGAGTCTGGCATAGACCCCTCCCTTCATATACTAATATTCAAGGTTTACCTGTTTTGTTTCCTGTTTGTTTCAGAATCTCACAGTTCCTGACCTGTTGTGAACTAATTCACTGAGGGGGAGAGGTGAGGAGTGCAGATGTTTAATTGAAAAGAGAGAATCCTGGAAAGGGTAAGGAAGTAAAAATATTAATAAAAATAATAATAATTTCTAAGGATGCAAATCTTATTTGGCAGGATGGCCTTTCTGCTATATTTGTAATATTATACCAGAGTTGATCACTAACAATATGTTAATGACTGCTATCTCTATTCTATTCAGCAATTAATTAAAATGTCCCAGTACTGATAAGCATTTCACAGAATAAATATTTTGATCTCACTTTCCCTGGGTTGATAGTGGAGTACAGGATAGGAGAAAGTCTATCAGCTTTGGAGAAAACACACCTGTATTTAAAGCCCCTGCTTTGTCTCTTTTGCATAAGTCTTTGTCTCTTTGCCTGAATCTCTCAGGCTTAGTCTCCTCATTTGTTAAAGGAGGATAATACTGTCCGGCTCCTAACTTGTAAGGACTAAGTGAAAGAAGCTTTCATTCTCCCAAGGCTGCCCTGGAGCCAGCTTACCCTGGTTCATGAGAGTCCCTTGTTAAATTTTCAGGGCCTTCTGAGCTGGTTGTTGTTAAACATAGCCCTTATCAAAAATTAAATTATATAAACTTATAATTAAAGACATTAAAACAAACAAAAGTAATAAATACTCAAAACTTATCATGCCCTAATTATTTTGCTATTTTATGGTCATCTATGCTCTTGTGGTTATTTATGCCTAGTGCATCTGTGTGGTGGCATATAATGGTGTGCCAGTTTACATCCTCCCCAAGTCCATTGGTAGGTGACATTACATTGGTAGTTTGAAATTGGCCACAATTAGAATATTTATGACATGAAAAAAATTTACAAATCAAGACCTGATTTATTGTATTGTCGATTTTCTAAGGCAGGCTTGTTCAACTTTGGCACTATTGATATTTGGGGCTGCATAATTCTTGGTTGTGGAGGGAGAAGCTGTGCATTATAGGATGTTTAGCAGCATTCTGGTCTCTCTTTACTAAATGACACTCCCTCCGAGTTGTGACAACCACAACTGTATCCAGATATTGCCAAATATGCCTTGGGGAGCAGAATTGCTGCTTCTCTCCATTGAGAGCTACTGGTCTAAAAAGTTGGCAAATTAAGGTCAGTGGGCAAAATTTGGCCCATGGATGTTTATATACATCCCTCAAGCTAAGAAGTTCTACATTTTTAGAGGATTGTAAAACATAACAGAGACTAGGTGTGGTCTGCAAAGCCTAAGATATTTACTTTTTGGCTCTTTAAAGAAAATGTTTGTTGACCGTTAGTCTTAGTGATAAAGACACTGTTAACAAAGAGATTAAACTTAAAAGTGCATGATGTTAGTAGCTGTCACATTGTGAAGAACACATACCATAACTGAAGAAATGTTCTCCCAGTATATGAAAACTATTATTTGATTCAGCAAAGAAGCTACTCACATCACTCACGAACAAGTGAATTTCCAACATACATAAAGTTGGAACTCAAAGAGGGTTCAGTTTAACAAAAATAATTTGTATGAAAATCATAGTTTAACAGTAGATCACATATAACATTTTAGAACGATGTTTATATTGGGGAAAGGATTGGTGGTCTGGAATGCGATTCCATTTGTCAAACCATGGTTGTACGGCAACCATAAGTTGGCTATCAATACAAGAGTTTGGCAAAACTCAATGAAAACATTCCAGTTGACTCATTGGCTACATGGAATTTACAATATACAGAAATTGTATATTTATTATTATTTGTAAAACATGTGTTACTTATCTGTTCTATCAGTAAAATTTAAAATAAATGTTTATATGTATATATTCACACACCTCTCTGAGAGCTGGTAATCACTTACCAGCACTCCACTGCTCCCACCTCCTGTTCTACCCCATTTCTTTGTTCCTCCCCCACATTCTTCCTTGAAAGACATTATCCTCTTTATTTCATGGGATTCTCCAATCTCCCTCCTGTCTTAGAGCCTTTGCTGTTGTCTTTTCCTTACCCTGAAATGCTCCTTTTTCTCCTCCTCAACGCCTTTCACTCCCAACACATCAGAGATCCTTCCATTTTAGCTAAAACATCACTTTCTTAGGGGAAGGCTTTTTAAACCCCTTTGACATGGTGGGGGCTCCCTGGTAAATACAATCACAGAACCCTGCACTTCTCCTTCATAACATGCTGTCACAAGAGAACTTACAAGATTATCTGTGTAGTTTTTATTAATTGTCTGTCTCCCACAGCAGGCTGTAAATTGCATCACTGCAGGGATCACATCATTTTGTTCACTGCTGATTCACCAGTGCTTAACTTACTGTTTGGAAAATATTAGCTTCTCAGTAAATGCTTGTTCCTTTTCCCCTTCTTTCTTTCTGTGCTAGTTAGAATTAATCCCACAAATACAGAGCACATTTTCTGTTTGTTATGATTAATGGAGAGTATTGTGACACCCTGAACTTTTCCATCTTATCACATAACACAAGTGAATGTTATTCATTCTTTATGGGATTTACTTTGTTATTATTATTGCTGTTGTTATTTTACTGAGTCTCCCTCCTTCATGGGATGGTGAGCTCTCAGAGCTTGGGTTTTGGGCCTCTCCTACTCAGCACTAGCACATTGCCTGGGGCATCCAGTTATCAGGGACACAGTGGTGAACAAGATAGGTGTAGTCGTCTATTTATGTTTCATATAGTGAGAGAGACATGAAATATGTCCATGTATGCCAAGTGGTGCTCAGTGCTTAGTGCTACAGGGTAAAATAAAGCAAGGTAAGAATGAGAAGAGAGGCCAGGTGTGGTGGCTCATGCCTGTAATACCAGTGCTTTGGGAGGCTGAGATGGGAAGATCGCTTGAGCTTAGGAGTTTGAGATAAGCTCAGGCAACATGACGAAAACCCATCTCTACTAAATACAAAAAATTAGCTGGGTATCGTGGAATGTGCCTGTAGTCTCAGCTACTCGGGGGACTGAGGCAGGAGAATCGCTTGAACCCGAAATGCTGAGGTTGCAGTGAGCCAAGATCAAGCCACTGCTCTCCAGTCTAGACTATAGAGCCAGAGCCAGACTCTGTCTCCTTAAAAAAAAAAAAAGAATGAGAAGAGATATCCTGGACTGCGGAGAGAAATGGCATTGTATTTGGTGTGTCCAGGAAAGGCCTCTCTGGTAAGATGAGTAGAAACCTGTAGCATGCAATGGAAGGTCTGTGGTCAAAAATCAATCCAGGCGATGGAACAGAAAGTACAGGGGCCCTGGGGAGAGAATGTGCTTTATGAGTTCAGAGAACAACAAGGAGGCCTCATGACATGTCACATGTCACTCATGACAGGGTGAGTGATAAAGTTAGAGCTATGGTGGGATGGGGTAGGATTCAGGGTTATTTAGATCCTTGGGGTCACTGTAAGAAGTTTGGCCACTACTCTGAGAGAGATGAAAGCCAGTGGGGGTTTCGAGCAACAGAACGATATGATCCTTTGGTTTTGGTAGGATCACTCTGGTTGCAATGCTGGGAACAAATGACAGAGTGCAAGCATGGAAATAAGGAGACCACTTAGGAGGCCACGGCACAAACCCAGGTGCAAGAAACCTGGCATGGACCAGACGGATGACAGTGGAGGTGGTGGGAAGGTATCAGATTCAATACATATACTGTGAAGGTAAAATTTAAACATTTGCTATTGGATTGATTGTGTGGTGTAAAGAGAAGAAAAATAATTGTTGAAATTTTTGAATGGGCACTTATGTCATGCCCAGCACTACATGCTACATCTTTGGAGATCCAAAAGGATGAGAAATACATGCCACCCTCAGGGAGTATCCAGTCCAGTGGGCAAATATGATTGTTAGTGTGAAGGCCCAGAGAAAATAACAACAGTTAACCCCTACACAGCACTTTCTGTGTGTCAGGTACCAGTACTTTGCATAGATTAATTCATTAAATCCTTACAATAACCTCATATGAAGTACATAGTAATTATACCTTTATTTTACAGATGGGGAAACTGAGACAGATGTTAAGTAAAACCCAAAGGTCTAAGGTCACACAGCTGCCTGTAAGTGGCAGAGCTGGGATTTGAACCCAGCCAGTCCAGTGCCAGAGTCTGTGTCTTCAGTCATTGTCTCCTTCTCTGCTGGAGAGAATGAAATCACAGTACAAACTCATCATCCAAGAAGAAATGGGCCTGGTGTCACATAGGAGTCACATAGGAGTCCCTCAGGCAGCCCATAGCTGCAGAGTGCAGTGAGTGTCAGTGCAAACTCTCTTCAAATGAAAATGTACAGGCCTGGGGTGCCCCTCTTCCTTGTGCCAAAGGTGCTGGAGGATGCACCACAGTGCATTGGGAAACCCCAGAAGTAGGTAGGAAGTGGGAGCCTGTAGGACCTACAAAAAGGCTATTTTATAAGAGAAGCAGAATATAACATTTCTAACAGGTTTGAATGTACATCTTCTACCAGCTGACGTTGTGACGGGAAACAAATGACACACATCACAGATGGGAAATGCACATATCACACACACACACACACACACACACACACACACACACACGCATGTGCAGCCATGCTACTTTGCAAAGTTGGTTCTCAGCTCACTCATTGATTAACAGAGAGTTACACAATGCTTTTTCTGTGACAGGCACTGTGCTAAGCCAGGCAGTGGATACAAAGACAAGTCTACTACCATGCCTGGTTTTTGTACAACAGATAAAACAAGTAGAAAACTATAATATATAAGGTCAGAGGAGTTAAGGGACAACAAGGAAACTATAAATGAAAGATCAGGGGAGTTTGGTAGGGAGAGTAGGGGCAGATGAGGAATGGGGCTGGCTTCCGGGAGCACTCTGCTTCTGTTTCATGCCTGGAAGATGTGTGAGTGTGCAAAGAAGGTAACTGAGGTAGAAGGAAGAGTTTGTGCAAAGCAGTGGAGGTGGGAGAGCTTGGTACAGGTTGGCAGAGATTGGGATGTCTGGAGACAGAATGTGAGAAAATCCTAGAGACATTAGGGCTAGATCTTCAGGGATGGAAGGGGTTCTAAATGTCACGCATTTTTGTGTTTGTTTTTTAGGCATAGAGAGTGCATTGGGGATTTTTGATGAGGCGAGCGCCTAGCAAGTTGCTGGGTACATAGTAGGCTGACAATCAATCAATGATGGTTCAACTAATGAAGGAAAGAAATAATAATGGCCACAAATTGTTGGGTGATTGCTATCTGCCACACTCTTTTATAAACATTTTAACTGCTCATGTAATTCTCATCACAGCTCATGAGATGGTTTCTCCATATCCATTCTACAGATGAGGAAACTGAGACTCAGAGAGGCTAAGGGTCTTGCTCAAGGCTGTGACTAAAGAATTGGCATCTAACCAGAGTCCATGCTTCCACACTGCTGTACAATTTGGAAAACAGAAGAAGGGAAGAGAAGAAAAAGGGGTTATGGGACCAATGTCATCCAGAAAGGAAGCTATGATAGGCCCAAATTAGGAGAAGAACAACGTGGGTTGGAAATAAGAGACATTCCAAAGATACAATCAGCCCAAATCTATTATTGTTTGATATGAGTGGCTGGGCAGAGGGAAGAGTCAAAAAATCTCCCAGCTTTCAGTCCCTGGGAAGTGATAGAGCTATTCAAAGAAGTTGGAGTGAGAGAGAGGGAAGATGATGGTTTGGTTTTAGTTAATGTGCACAGAAATATGGGTTCCCAGTAGCCCCCAAAATGGCCAGAGGAGAAGTGTTTTCAAAGGCAAGCTGCAGGGCTCCTTGGTTTGGTCACATTCCTCATTCTGGGACTCTGCGGGTTTGCCTTGGGAATCTCGAGGCTCTCCCAAGGTTCCTTTCTATGTTTACATCATTTAGCAGGGAAGGATTGTTAATGACTAATCTGTGTCCATGAGGCACAGAGCCAAGGAAGAGATGCTGCTGCTAGCCCGGAAGGCCGCTTGTGATCATGCACAGCACACTAGAACTCTCTCCTCCTCCTCACCTCATTGTCTCCCTGACTTATCCTAATGTGAAATTGGATTCTGAGCATTTGTAGCAAAATTGCTGGAATCTGGAGAGGAAGACTCGATTCAGAATCCTCCCAGGGCCTTGAAAGTCCATCTCTGACCCAAAACAATCCAAGTAAGTACCTAATTCCTTTGGGAGTGGGGTGTCTATCTCATGGCAACAGAGAAAAAACAGTCACTTAAAAGTTTCTCTTTGACATCAGTAATTCATGTCAATAAATGAATTCTAAGTTAGTAGAGTTTGATATAAAGTCCTGAAAATTAAAAAAAGAAAGAAACTCAAAATGAAAAGAAACAGAAGTAGAAGTTAATGAGTCTTAGCAGTTGCTTACCTATTGAAAACTTATTTAGAAATATTCTTTTAACATTGTGGTCACCTGAGTAAATCACTGGAGACAGTAAATTTCAGAAATGTTTCCGTTCTGATTCCATAAACAATTTGACCTGTATAGCGTGCTATATTTTGGTGATTTATCAAATCTTGAAATGAGTTTGGGAATATTGCTAATGTCAGATGACTTGGGAAGTAAGAATAGGACATTTAACCTATGCTTAATTGAAATGAAATTTTTCCCTAAAAGAAGGGTAGGTGGAAAAATTCTTCTTTCTTGACTTCAGTTGTAAATTCTTCTATTGCTTTGCACTTTGAATATTAATATCAAATGAAAATATTTTTAAAAGATAGAAATGTGAGTATGAGGAAGAACTTTAGTAATGAAATTGTCCAAGGACTAAATCTATAGATAAGATATATCTTTGTCTCCTTACTGACAAAGTGAATGGGGCAACTGTGGAGCCTCACTTACTTCTTTTAATTGGGTTTTTATTTAGAAGGGAGGGGCAGGAGGGAATGACAGGTGACTCACCTTGAATTCTTCCTCTAAGAAACACCTGAGCTTTGAGCTTTAAAGAAATCTGATGCTGTTTCTGGTGCTGTTTTAGAACCACTTCAGGAGTACTGACAAGAGGGATAGGGACCCTTAGAAATAATATTAGTGATAAATAAGAAGGCAGGAAGAAATTTTTGGAGGTGATGGATAGGTTTATGGTATAGATTGTGATGATGATTTAATGAGTGTATACCTATCCCCAGACTCATCAAAGTGTATACATGGAATATGTAAAGCTTTTATATGTCAGTCACACTTCAATAAAGTGGTTTATATATATATAATTTTTTTTTGTTCCTAAAAATAGGAAGGGAGAAGAGAGGGAAAGATGTACATGGAGCTACCATTTTGTTTCTAGTTGTGATTTTATAAAATGATAGATGCTTTTATCTTTGTGTTACCTTCCTACCCCCAGTCCTCCAAATTATGGATCTGTGCCATTTGTACCATGGACTTTTCTGTTTTCTGAGGATGTTGCAACAAATACTGATGCAATTCCTGGTTAACTGATGAAGTACTGGCCAGGGACAAAGCTGTCTTGACCCTTCCTCAAGATTTGCAGCAATTTCCCTGTGATTAGGGACATCTTAGAGGAGCTCAGAACTGCCGTGGCTCACAGTCTCTGGATTATGAGTGCCATGAGAATGCATATCATGATGTGATAGATTTTCAAAGGCTCACATTGTCGTTAGGAGGGTACATAAAGGACAGAGAAGGTTCTTTTCTTCATAGAAAGAGATTTCCCTTCTCTTTGCTCTCAGTCTCATTTTTATCTTAATCTGTAGCAACATAGATTATAAAGGGAAATTAAAAAATATAGGAACAAGCCAGACACAGCGGTGAGTGCCTACGATCCTAGCAGCTCGGGCGGCTGAGGTGGAAGGATTGCTTGAGCTCAGGAGTTCAAGGCTGCAGTGAGCTATGATCATGCCACTGTACTCTAGCCTGGGTAACATAGTGAGACACCACCTCAAATTTTTTTAAAAATAAGAAGTAGGAAAAATTTTCCTCCCATGTATTTTTTATTGTCACAGTCGTTTCTACCAGTGACGATGTAGCTAACAGGCATCACTATATGAGTGTCCTTAGTCACCAAGCTGTATGAGGAGGCAAAAATCATTACGTACAAATATCCATCCTTCTCTCTTTTCTCTCCCTTCTCTCTTTTCTCTCCCTTCTCTCACCTTGCTCTGGAATCCCCTAACCCCTTTGCTCTTCACAGTGAATTATTTTCTCCCTCAGTTTGCCCATTTCCAATTTTGGCCATAAAGGAACATCTACTATTCCTACTCTATCTGCTTTGTAAATTTGTGATAAAATGACACTAATATAATGCAACTTGATTGCAAAGTAAATTTGCAAATATTACACAGGACAAAAATAAGATTGGTTATTTGTTAGGATTAAGAAATATAACAGGGTTGTGATGATTAAAATAAATATGTATAAATATAAAATAAATTTTTATTAATTTTTATTTTTTTAAGATAAAATCCTAACAAAACTTTGAGATGTTGCTTCCCATTTTAAAGAGATTTAGATGGCCTTTTCCAGGTCTCAATGAACCTGAGATAATCTGGGTCTCTTACACTTTAATTAATGTTATGAATGTAAAGAAAAGGAGAAATGGTATGGCTTTGCATTTTCAAGTCCTGTAGATATATTTAACACAGTTATCTGGAAAACCTGGTAAATAATATAGCTGGGCATGGAGAAGACAGTGCTGCTGTGGGATGTTGCTGATTACAGAAAATAAAAACACTGCTCTGGGCTGAGACTGTTCCTAAGCAGAGAGCTATTTGCTGCCATGTCCTCGAGAGCTATGGAAGCTGCCAGTGTAGATGACGAGTTGATACCAGCCTGGGCTTTAAGGAACAAAAGCTGGTTGCTATCCAGAATTTGCAGGGCAGAGACGGGACAAAAAAATGTCATTCCAAAGTGGTCATGTAAAAGATTCTTGTTCTCCTGGAGCCCCGACTGAATGTGAGGCTATAATTGGGCTTCAGAGGGCCAGGGTCACTTGAGACTACTTTTAAAAATCCATGCATTTTACAGAGAATTTTCAGGGCAGTGAAATCATTCTATATGATATTACCAATGGTGGGCACATGTTATTATACACTTGTCAAAACCCATAGAATACACAACACCAGACTGAGCCCTAATGTAAACTATAGTCTTTCACTGATAAAGATGTGTCAGCATAGGTTCATCGCTTGTAAAAAATATGTGCCACTCTGGTGCTAGTTGTTGAAGGTAGAGGAGGCTGCGCATGTGTGGGGGGTTGAGGGGAAGAGGTAGATGGAGGCTGTCTGTACATTTTGTTCAATTTTATAGTGAGCATAAAACTTCTCTTAAACATGTATTAATTTAGAAAAATTTCTGTATTTTGTATATGTCTTTCCTAGAGAGAGGTTTATAATTTTCATTGAAGCTCAAAAATGCTGTACAGTCCTAAAATTGTTTTAAGAAAATGAAGCAAACCCTTCTCTTCTAGAGAATATAAATATATCTGCTTATAGCATCTGATTATATAATTGGCAAAATTGAGGGCAGGAAATGATACCCTAGGAGACTGACAAATCTTACTGTAGTCACTGTGTTAAAAGTTACAACATTATAACTAAGTCTAAAATATTTTTTGACCTTCCCCTAGCCCCATTCTCCTCTACTTTACTGTTTCAATGTTAATACAAACCAAAACACTTTAATCTTGTTTAACCACTTCCTAATATTTGATACTATAGAGCATAGTTCATTTAGTCATTCCACTGTTGATGGTTTTTTAGGTGGTTTGTTCCCTTTCTGCATTACAGGCAATGTTACAATGAACATCCTGGTGCACACCAGCAAAGATTTCTCTAGGAAAGATATCTAGGAATTAAAATTGCACTTTATTTTAACATACACTGCTAAAGAGCCCTCCAAAAAGACTAAAATCTATGCCCCCACTAGCAATACGTGAGAATACATATTTTCATACACTTCGAATATTATCAAAGTTAAAAATTTTTGATAATCTGATAGGTGAGAATGGTATTTAGTTATAGTAATTTCCATTTTTCTAATAATTACTAGTTTCAGATTATTTTCTGTGTTCACTGGCCACTTGTGTTTCCACTTTGGTGAACTTCCTTTTCGTATCCTTTGCCAGTTTCTCTCTTGGATTGTTTATCCTTTCTGTTTTTATTTATAGGAATCATTTATATATTGTTTGTACTAATATTTTTGGTGTTATTTATGTTGTAAATATTTTCATCCATTTTAATATATTTAGCTTTGTTTATAATGCCTTAATCTCTGTCTTACATTTCAGTGTTCTCAAATGTATTCTTTTCCTATTTACTTCTTATTTAATAAAGTCCTTCTCAATCCCCAAATCCATAAAGATCATAAATATATTTTCTCCCAATAATTTTATAATTTTCAAAGTCTTTAATCCATCTGAGATGTATTTTCCAAGAATGATGCATAAGGATATCTTCATTTTTACCTTCAAAGCATAGGCAATTTTCCTGCCACGATTTCTTGAATAGATCATCCATCTTTCACTGATTTGAGCTGAGTCCACTAGCTACAGCATAGACAACTATTTAGGGTTGCTCAGAACACAGTATGCTATTTTCCCTTCCTAGAGCCATCCCTGTTGCGTGCCATTTTCCTAGCCTAATGCCTGTTCCTTCAAGATTTGGTTCAGGAATCAACCCTCCATGCTCAGAAATATTTCCCTCATTCTCCTCGCTACACCCTTATTTAAAACTCATCAATTACTTCCATTTAGAACATCCAAACTTCTTACCATAGCCCATAGGCCATACAAGAGCTGCCTACTCTCAGACCTCACCTCCTATACCACCTCCTTGGCTCACTCATTTCCAGCCTCGCTGGGCTTGTGTTGTTCTTCCAACACTCCAAGCCCAGGCCCTTAGCTTTTGCTGATCACTCTGCCTGAACTTATTTTCCCTTTGCGTGACTTATTCATTCTTGTCCTTCACATCTCAGTTCCAATGTCCACTTTTCAGAGAGCTCTTCTCTGACTGCCCTCTCCAAAATAGTGTTCAACTACAACACTGTATCCTTCTCTTTTACTTCCTTATTATCCTCATTAGAAATCCTATTATTTGTCGACTTGTGTATTATTCACTTATCCCTCTAGAATGGAAGCCCTCTGTCTTACCTACCACTGTATTTCTAAAACCTAGACCGAAACTTGGTATACTGTAGAGAATTAATGAATATTGGATGAATGAATGTCCCTGCTTGGGCTCCTGATGGCACCTGTGCTTAGTTCTGTTGTAGCAATCCTCACACTACTATAATTGGGTTTTTCTTGCCTGACTTTTCTACTAAGCTTTCTGAAAAGTCATTATTTTTTTACTATGTCCAGTGCCTGTCAATACATGTACACTGACTAAATAAATGAGTAAATGAATGGGAAATTGATGTTGAAATGCCATTTTTAAAGAGTAAGTACCTTACCACACATAGCTAAAGAGACCAACAGGCACATCTACCATACTAGAGGGAAATCTTAGATCTATGAGTTTATTAGAAACATTTCTATCTTCCAAGTTACTACAGGAGACAGTTTACAGATGGTTTCATGATTATAAAAGGACTGCCACCTTCCCACCTCCTATGGGAATTTTCTTACTGCTCTTCCAGTTTCCACTAACGTGTCTCCTCACTGCCCTTCTAGCCTCAGATCATCCCCCCAATCCCAAAGCCCAGGCTATATATATTAGGGGTTTTCTTAGACAGCATTTCACTTCTAGGTACTGATTTCTCTGCCAGTTATTTATTTCTTTGTAACAACCATCCCAAAGCTTAGTGGCATAAAACAGGAATGATCCATTAATTCTTATAGTTCTGTGGGGCAGTTGAGCAGCTTCTCTGCTGGTTGTGCCTGGGTTCACTCATGTTGCTCATTCAGATGTGAGATCAACTGGAATGAAAGGACCGAGATGGCCTCACTCATATCTGGGGTCTTGATGAGGCTGTCAGCTGCGACAGTTGGAAGAGCTGGACTTCTTTCTCCATGAGACTTTAAAATCTGGGATATCTGCAAACAGTATGGCAATCTCAGGGCAGCATTCTTAGATGTGGAAAACAGAAGCTGCAAGGTTTCTTAAGGCCTGGCTTGGAAGTCCCACAACCTCACTTCCACCACATTCTGTTAGTCAAGGAAGTTATTAGACCAGTTCAGGTCCAAGGGCTAGGGAAACAGACTTCGTGCATTGATGAGAGGAGTGGCAAACTCATATTGTAAGAGCGTGTGGAAAGGAAGCAGTTGTAGTGGCCATCTTTGCAAACAATTTACATGAGTAAGAGGCACAATATTTCAGAAGATCCAATGAAGTATTTGAAAAAGATGACCAGTTAGTCATGGAGAAAGCATTAAACAAATAGCTTCTTGACCATTTTGACTAATGTACATACATGAAAAAAGAAAAAACAAACTTTCCTGATTATGAAGAGCCAACATTAAGAAGACAACCACAACAACAAAACTATTCCTGGCAGTTCTAATGGAAGAGAAATTAACAACGGGAAATTTGGGAGATTAATTAAAACTATTCTGGCCCAGCATGGTGGCTCACTCCTGTAATCCCAGCACTTTTGGGAGGCTGAGGTAGGCAGATTGCTTGAGCTCAGGAGTTCTAGACCAGCCTGGGCAACATGGTGAAATCCTGTCTCTACAAAAAATAAAAAAAATTAGCTGAGGCCAGGCACGGTGGCTCACGCCTGTAATCCCAGCACCTGTCTCCACTAAAAATACAAAAAATTAGCTGGGCATGGTTGAGGGCGCCTGTAGTCCCAGCTACTCGGGAGCCTGAGGCAGGAGAATGGTGTGAACCCGGAGGTGGAACCCAGGTTGCAGTGAGCCGAGATCACGCCATTGCACTCCAGCCTGGGCGACAGAGTGAGACTCTGTCTCAGAAAAAAAAAAAAATTAGTTGGGCAGGTGGTGCATGCCTGTAGACCCAGCTACTCGGGAGGTCGAGGCTGCAGTGAGCCAAGATGGCACCACTGCACTCCAGCCCAGGTGAAAGAGAGAGACCCTGTCTCAAAACAAACAAACAAAGAAACAACAACAAAAACCCTGAAACAAAACAAAACAGTTTCTGGGGTGGTCGACTCATGTATAAAATGGTTCCCATGGGGAGACTGAAAAGGCTATTACTTAAGAGATTTCCAGTAAAAATGGTTACCGTTCACTAATTAGTCTACACTGTGGGGAAGCAGACTTAGTTGTTAGGTTTTTTATGTGACCAAAAAAAAAATCCTTCTTCGGCTCTTGTGTGTGTTGTGTTGTATGCCTCTATTCACTAATTTCTGTCCTATGGCCCAAACAAGACTGATTCTAAAGGTGGTTATCTAGTAGGGTATATTATTCATTCACTCATTTATGTATTAGTTACTTTATTTATTTATGCAACCATTTGTTCATTTACTCAATTAACAAGAATTTATTGTGCATCTAAGATGTACCTGGTTGGCATTGTGCTAGGCATGGGAGATCCAATGTAATCTCTCCCAGAGCTGCTGATCTAATGGGAGAAACAGAAAACCAAATCCACAAAAACAAAGGTTGAATTACCGTCGTAACACCACTACAAAGAAGAGATACCCAGGGTTATGAAAGTCTCCTGGAGTTTGTGCTAGTCAAGGAGTTGAGAAGCAGGGTTAGACCTAGAGCTAGGCAAGTGAGGCACTGAGGGTGCAAAATTTAAGAAGATATTCACTTCTGGGTTCCTGGTCCTAGAGGCCTCAACTCCAGGTGCTTCTTCTACATCTAGTTGCAAATAAAGGTCAGCTGTTGTTTGGGCACCATTGTGTAAGCTCCAGAGAGCAGAGAAGCTTCAAAAGCTGTGGATATCTGGTTGATGCAGGTACTTTTATTTATTTATTTATTTGTTTGTTTGTTTGTTTGAGACAGAGTCTCACTCTGTCACCAGGCTGGAGTGTAGTGGCACAATCTTGGCCCACTGCAACCTCCGCCTCCCTGGTTCAAGCGATTCTCCTGCCTCAGCCTTCCAAGTAGATGGGACTACAGGCGTGTGCCACCATGCCTGGCTAACTTTTGCATTTTTAGTAGAGATGGGGTTTCACCATGTTGGCCACAATGGTCTTGATCTCTTGACCTCGTGATCTGCCCACCTGGACCTCCCAAAGTGCTGGGATTACAGGCATGAACCACCGTGCCCAGTCGATGCAGATATTTTTGATGTATAGACCTGAAGGAAGTATGCCTTTCAATGAAGATTTTAGAAACAGCAAAAGAAGTTTGAGAAGAAACAAAATAATACTGTGGGTAAACCCTGTTCCAGCTTACCTGATTGATTTGTGCATGTGAACAGCTAATGCTGAGTGCCTTAGCAGAAGCAACCTTACAGAACTGCCCAGTGACCTTCACTAAGGATTCCTTAAGAACATATTTCCAGGCCAGGTGCAGTGGCTTATGCTTGTAATCCCAGCACTTTGAGAGGTCAAGGAGGACAGATCACTTGAGGTCAGGAGTTCGAGAGCAGTCTGGCCAACATGGTGAAACCGTGTCTCTACTAAAAATACAAAAATTAGCTGGATATGGTGGTGCATGCCTGTAATCCCAGCTACTCAGGAGGCTGAGGCAGGAGAATCGATTGAACTCAGGAAATGAAGATTGCAGTGAGCTGAAGTCACACCACTGCACTCCAGCCTGGGCAACAGAGCAAGACTCTGTCTGAAAAAAAAAAAAAAAAAGAAAGTATTTCCACCCTTTGGGCAGAATCTAAGACTTCCTCTGAGCATAAAAAGATGACGGTTAGAAAACCTTCATGTTTTTTCCTGCCCTTTAAAAATGGATTACATAGATATCCAACAAAGTGTATACTTTGCTATCAACAACTGAGTTCATTTGAGACAATGTCACCATGAATGATGGCTTGATGTGTAGAGTTCATAGTGAACTAATGCATGTAATCAGTTTTTATCTTCATCCTCCAAAAACTAAGATTCCTCTATCATCAGAGTCAAAGTTATTTAATTGCAGCGGTGTCTTTCCAAGGTCTCCGATTGCAAGTGGTTTATGCTAAATCAGAGGAGCTCCATACACCATGAACTTCCCGTGACACACAGTATCTAAATAAGTAAATATTGATAACCAGAAAGTGGGAGTCCAAGCTACCAGTAACTATGTGTCTTATCACAATAAAAACAAACAGTGCATACCATTTCTGAAATAATTCCTGAGTCCTTAAACGAAGACTTAGGTTACAGCATTTTAGAAATAAACATTTTGTTCCTGCTTTCACCAATACCCAAGGCTTAAACTTTGTATCATCGGGCTGCTGCTTCTTCTTCCTCCTTCTTTTTGTATGGCGTACACAAGTTCCTTCCTTCCCACCTGTACTGACGCCACACAAGTTCCTTCCTTCCCATCTGTACTGACGCCACACAAGTTCCTTCCTTCCCACCTCTACTGACGCCAC
>NC_045443.1:98102982-98183353 GCF_002776525.5 Piliocolobus tephrosceles
TACTGACGCCACACAAGTTCCTTCCTTCCCACCTCTACTGACGCCACACAAGTTCCTTCCTTCCCACCTCTACTGAAGCCACACAAGTTCCTTCCTTCCCACCTGTACTGACGACACACAAATTCCTTCCTTCCCACCTCTACTGACGCCACGCTGCTATGCACTCTGGTCATACCACAATAACTTCCTGAATGTTTCTCCTTCTTTTACTGCTTCCCCTCCCCAGCCCACCTTCTCACTAGAGTAATCATAATTACTGATTTCATTGTGCCACTCAAAGTTTCCAGCAGCTCCCCACTGACCACAGTTAGGCTCCCCAAACATTTTATGGGAAGGAATTACTTTTTCCTCAAAGCTTTAAGAATAGTATGTAGCAAGGGCGAGGATGTGTGAGAAAGAGAGAAGCCCTGTATGAACTTATGTATTTTTACATAGGAAGCTTTCCATACATAATTTCATTCGATCTTTTTCATTGTGAAATATTTTCAACATGCAACAAAATAGAGTAATATAATCAAATTCCTTGTATTTATTGCTCAACTTAGAAGGAGAGTATTACAGATATTATAGATACTCCCTATGTACCTGCCCACTCACATTCTGCAGTTCTATTCTGAATATGAGGCTCATTACTTTCATTCACGTCTTTACAGTTAAGGCAAGGATCACAGGCGTTTTCTACAAAGGATAGACTGAATATCTTAGACTTTGCAGACCATATGGACTGTATTGTAGCCACAGTAGTTAACTCTGTCACTATAGCTTAGGAAGGAGCCATAGACAACAAGTAAACAAAAGGGCAAATCTGGTCTTGGGCAGGCTGGGTTGGGTCTGAGAGTCATAGTTTGCTGAACCCTGCAGTAGAGTAACAGTAATAATATGTAGCACTCTTTTGCATATCTTTACATCAAACTGTATGTATTATTCTGCAACCTGATTCTTCTGCTCAATATGATGTTTTCCCATTTATTCATATGAATACATCTAGTTCTAGTTCATTTTATTTTAGTTTAGTTTTTAATGTTTTTGAGGTGGAGTTTTGCTCCGTTGCCCAGGCTGGAGTGCAGTGGCGCGATCTCGGCTCACTGAAATCTCCGCTTTCTGGGTTCAAGCGATTCTCCTGCCTCAGCCTCCCAAGTAGCTGAGATTACAGGCGTGTGTCACCACCCCCGGCTAATATTTTGTATTTGTAGTAGAGATGGGATTTCACCATGTTGACCAGGCTGATCTCAAACTCCTGACCTCAGGTGATCCACCCACCTCAACCTCCCAAAATGCTGGGATTACAGGCGTGAGCCACTATGCCCAGCTGCTAGTTCATTTTATAGTCATTTATTTTAGTTCAGATTATAATTATTTTAATTGCTGTATAGTATTCAACTGTGAATGTGTAATTTATTTATTGTATCCATTCTCTTTTTGATGGACATTATGCTGTTTCCAATTTCTTACCATTGGAAACAATGTGGTGAACTTTTTTAATACATGTCACTGTGTACATATATTTGAAAACCTATGAAAGGTTCACTTTTTAATCTTTACAGCAACCCTATTATTTCGATTTAACCCCCCAATCAGGGGAGCCTTTTGGTGGTAGTGTCGGAAGGAGGTGCTGAGTGAGCAGTTACAGGTCATGCGTGAAGCTACGGAAGGTCAGAACTGGCACTCCACCCTTAATCTTCTCATGTCTCATCCCCAGTGATATTTACACTAGACCAAAGCTATTATTTCTGCATACGTAAAACATTGCTAGCTATGCAAAGAGAACACAAAATAAATATAAGCAATGCTTCCTCTCTTCTAGAAGTTTACAATCTGGTGATATAGTAAAGACAAAAGAGATGAAGTCAAAGCATTAATTACTGTACAAAGAGGAGGGAGAGAAAAACAACAAGGAAGCATCCATCAATAAACTGGGACATACAGGGGAAAAATTGATAAGACTGAGAGGTATAAGAGCACATTTGAGCAAATGGAGACATGCTGTGCCCTTGAAAGGCAAAATTAAATATCAGAAATGAGCAGATTTTCTCCCTAAATATCTACATTTGGCACCATCTCAAACTCCCAAAGAAACTTTCCTTTTTAAGAGTGTGATACAAGATGTGATAATTTTATCATAGAAAACAAGCGAGAGTATCTTAGGAAATGTTGAAAGAGAATGATCAATAATAGGAAGTGATGATATTGATACAAGAAGTAACTGCACGATCAATGGAAAACTAAAGTCTTAATCAAAGAAGCATTATAAACCAATGGGTAAGGGAAAATGTACTCAAGAAGCAATTCTGAAAAAAAAAGTTCCACTTTGTACCATAAACTAAAAATAAGAAGCAATAAAAGTAACCTTAAAAAAATCTGATATATTTAACTACATACAATGCAAAACATTTTAGGTAAAGGTAATTTAAAGGCATATAGTAAATATAATAGAATGCTAATACATTCAACATACAAAGAACTCTGCTAAGTTAATAAAAAAAAGAACACTTCAATAGAAAAATGGCAAAGGAAGTAAACCCAAAATATAAACTGTCACAGATAGCCAATATAGTTGTAAAGACATGTTTTTCACACTTACTGCTAATCAGAGAAATGTAATTTAATACAACAAGATAGGATTTGTCACCTAATAAATTAGAAAAAATTGCTCAAAGTGAGAGTGGGTGATGCTCATAAAGGTATGACAAGAAAGGCACTCTTATTTACTGCTGGTGGGAGTGTAAATGGAAAAAAAATGATAGAACACAATTTGACATTTTTTATGCTTTGCTATATTGCCTCAATTTTCTGCAATGACCCTTTTATTTTAAAAATACTTTAGCTTAAAAAGTAAATTTTAATAACTTTTCAGGAAAACAGTGCATGAAGGAATTCTTGAAGTTGGGGTTTTATTAAGTTAACAAACTATTAATTGAGACTGATTAAGCTAATAGAGGCGGCAGCTGGCTAATCCATCCTGCATCCACCCTATCCTTCTTCCAAGACAGAGGTGGGGAGTAGGGGAGTCAGGCGGAAGGTAGGGAAGTGAGCATGTTCAAATCAGATCTTTTTCTTTTCTTTACCCGCTAATTTTTTTTTTTTTTTTTTTTTTTTTGAGATGGAGTCTTGCTCTGTTGCCCAGGCTGGAGTGCAGTGGTGCGATCTCGGGTCACTGCAACCTCTGCCTCCCAGGTTCAAGTGATTCTCCTGCCTCAGCCTCCTGAGTAGCTGGGATTACAGCAACCTGCCACCACACCCAGCTAATTTTTGTATTTTTAGAAAAGACGGGGTTTCACCATGTTGACCAGGCTGGTCTCAAATTCCTGACCTCAAGTGATCCACCTGTCTTGGCCTCCCAAAGTGTTGGGATTACAGGTGTGAACCACCATGTCTGGCCTTTAGCTGCATTTCTAAAGAGATTTGCTTCCTCTGCTTCATGTGTTCTGCCAACTATTGACCATGGCTATCACCTGACAGTGTTGTTTTCCTTTCTTTCTTTTCTTTTTGAGACAGAGTCTCACTCTGTTGTCCAGATTGGAATGCAGTAGTGCAATCTTGGGTCACTGCAACCTCTGCCTCCCGAGTTCAAGTGATTCTCCTGCCTCAGCCTCTCGAGTAGCTGGGATTACAGGCCTGCGCCACCATGGCTGGTTAATTTTTGTATTTTTATTATCCTCATGTTGGCCAGGTTGGTCTTGAACTCCCAACCTCAAGTAATCCACCCACCTCAGCCTCCCAAAGTGCTGGGATTGCAGGCGTGAACCACTGCACCCGGCCATAATGTTGTTTTCCTTTCCGACCTGGTGTTCTCTCCTCTGCAGTAGACTGCTTTCTCTACTTGTGCCTTTTGGCATGGAGAATGAGTTGCCTCATTTGTAGAGACAGTCTAATGGACAAGGCATAGTTTTGATTAAATAGGTACTCATAATAGCTAGTCATAAAGTAAATCCTGAAAACTTAAAAAAATGTTTAAAATCTTAAAGTCACTAGAAATAAAAAAAATCAAGTTTATATATGTATTTTAGTGGCAGAAAATATGATAAAATGTCCAATAACAGACTCTTACTGTAGACATATGCTACCTTAGGATAAAATTCTGCCGTGAAGTGAATGGAATGAAATATAAACTTGAGGAAGAACAGGAATGATTAAAAAGTTTCCAGCTGTTAGAGAATAACTTCATCTATTTCTTAAAAGGATAAGGGAGGGTATAAAGTTGCTGTGATATTGAGATTTAATCGAATTATTTAAAAATAATGCAACAATAGGTAAAAATGTCAATTTTTATATGTCAGAAATTATATTTCTTGCAACTATTTTATTTTTTAGTGAAAGACATTAGATGTCAACCCAAAAAAGTGTGTTGAAGGAGCATATTGTTTTTCAAGGGTCTTTTAAAGGGTAAATGAGCTTATTCTCAACCTGTAACATGATTCCTTTTATGGAAGGGAGGATTTGAAGGAAAAAAGAAAGACTTCAGAGCTAAAGTCAAGGGTCTCCTAGGAGTTCTTCTACTGCAGTTCCTTCCCCGACATGAAAATGAAGAGTATTAGAGAAAGAAGGGCACCGAAGTAACCGTAATTAGATAAGTAACGTATATGGAAGCTCTTGGCAAATAGGCTAAAGCTGCTAATCTCAGTAAGAAGCTGTTAAGAGGTAAAGAAAATCTGACTATTATGAGATGTATTTAATTAAGTGGGTTTATATCCCCAAGGTACTCTTTACATTTATTAATAGTTTACCTCTAATACTACTTTGATTGTTTGAATCCCTTCTGTTATTTGTTTAAGACAGGGATTAACATACTTTTTCTGTAAAAGGCTAGATAGTAAATATTTGTGGGTTTCTGAACTGTGCAGTCTTATGTTGCAACTACTGTACTCAACTCTGCTACTGCAGGGAGAAAAGAGCCATAGATATTCCATAAACAAGTGGGTGTGGCTGTGTACCATTAAACTATTTATAGGCACTGAATACGAATTTCATATAATTTCCATGTGTCATGAAATATTCTTCTTTCAGTTTTTTTTAACCATCTGAAAATGTAAAACCATTCTAAGTTCTCAGGCCACACAAAAACAGGCAGCTGACCGGCTTTGGCCTGCAGGCAATAGTTTATGAACTCTGGTTTTCAATACAGTATTTAAAGGCCCTTTTATACTGAAGAGTGAGAATATTCTGGAAGGATACACAAGGAACTAGCCATTGTAATAGTATTTGGGTAAGGGAAATGGGTGACTGAGCTAGGAAGACTTTTTTTCAGTATACTATTTGAATTGTTTACCATGGGCTTGTGTTACCATTTCAAAAATTAGAGTTTTTTTTTAAAAACCCATTCAGGAATTGTAAACCCAATGAATCTGACCTGAGTGGACCCTGCTATCTGGATTCTAGAGAGTTCTGCTGTTAGCTAATCAGGGGCATTCACATGATGCGTCTCCAATCAGGGATAATAACTTAAATGATGCAGAATTAGGGGAATTGGATTTTTCATTTGGAGCGCAAGTGATAAATTATGTCCTAAGCTTTTTTGCCAATAGGGCTTATACCATTTCTCCAGGAAGAGCAAGTCAAATGTCATAGAATTTGGCAGAACTAAGCAAGAAAAACAATAAATGCAGGTAATTTAATAGAGCCAACATTTCTTGAGGGCTGACTGTATGCCAGGCACTTGATTTGAAGGTGCCAAGTTTATATATGAATGTATTGAAGAAAATATATCGCAGGAATCCAAAATGAAGATGAGTGTGCCTGGAAAATATTAAAAAGCTGTAACGTGCGGTGGAAGTACGGGGGAGCTTGCTGAACATGGCTCAAGGTTAAAAAAGACAGAGACAAGGAGAGCACAGAGGGAAATCTAAAGTCAGAGTCACCGAGCTGTGATATTCTATTTTTAAAGACCAGAGGAAACGGGTCTTAAGTTACAGAGTATAAGCTTGGGTTGAATATTAGGGAAACTTTCTGACCGTTCACATTGTGAGTTCCTGGAAAATATTATTATGGGAAATTGTGGAATTTCCTATTCCTAAGATAGGAGAAGCTCTAGAACAATAATTGCCTAAATTTTGATGCAGAGTGGGAGTGTTTAAGTCCATTTATCATACAATATACAGGCACGTATACACATGTAGTATCATGATTCATATATGTATTTATATATACACATTATATATATCCTTATACAATTGATATGTACATACTGAAATTTGAATTTCCCTAGTCCTCAACTAGCTTATGAGTATGAATGAGGTCCTGTCAATAACAAAAACTCAACATTTTTTTTTTTTTTGAGACTTTAGCTCTGTCGTCCAGACTGGAATGCGTAGCATGATCAGAGTTCACTGCAGCCTCGACCTCCTAGACTCAAGTGATCTCCTGCTTCAGCCTCCCAAGTAGTCTAGCTGGGACTACAGGTGTGCATCACCATGCCCAGCTAATTTTTAAATTTTTAGTAGAGGTGAGGTTTTGTCATGTTGCTCAGGCTGGCCTCAAACTCTTGGGCTTGAGTGATTCTCCTGCCTTGGCCTTTCAAAGTGATGGGATTACAGGCAGTAGCCACTGTGTCTAACCAGAAACTCAACTTTTACTGAGTTACTCTTCAGGACCTTCAGCTCCCTATCAGAGCGTCCCTCCCTGACAACTCCCCAGTTATTTCAGGAGTGCCTTGGGGTCTCTTCATGTTTATAACTAGGTCTGCTCTGGCTGTTCCTTCCACTCCATTTTGTGTCCATGGGGCAGAGCACTGTCCAACCAGTAGTCATGATTCCCCTGCTGGGCACCTCTGTTGCCCAACCCTCTTGGGTTCAAAGTTCCACTGTGATATATGGCAGAGTTGTTTGAGGATGAGGGTGAGGTTGAAATGAGCTCTCTCTCTTCTGCTTGTTGCATTGGAAGGATCTGCCTTATACCTCAATGTTTCCAGACTTCATTTTTATTTAAAACCCTTTTCTTCTCACCTCTGGGTGGTACGAAGGTCTCCTGAATCTAGTCTGGGTTGGTCAAACACAGCTACACTGAAAATTACACATGTCTCTAAGGCTAAGGCTTTCCTTTGGGGTGAAGTTCATGGTCCTTAGCTCCCCATGAGTTTAGAATGGATTTTCTCCCACGAAGCCCCTTATAATAATGGATAGTAGAGTTTGGCAGTAGGGCATGGTGGAATTTGATAGGCTATACCACTGGTTTACCAAAGGGACCCAGATATGCTTGGACCCGACAGTGGACACAGTTTGTGTCTCTTCTCAGGAGACTCTCCCTCATTCTTGCTTCTTCAGCTGGTTCCCTTCTGGTGTTTTCCCATCAATGCAGATTGCTCTAGTATCACCTATCTTTAAAAATTGCCCTTGAAACTGCATTCTCCTTCAGCTACTTCTCTATCTCTTGACTCCCTGTCTCTTCACATCCAAACCTCTCTGTTACAGCATCCTGTTCTTTGCCCTCATAAACAGCTTTCATGACAATATATAATCATCTGTGTATTTGTGTGATTATTTGTTTAATATTTATTCCTAATTAAGCTTGATGTCATGGATCATGAATGTTTATTTTCCTGTTGCCATTTTATCTTCTAATATCTAGCACAGAATTTAGTGCAGAATATATGCTCACTGAATATTTGTTGCAAGCATGAATAAATGAATGAATGAAGCAAACAGTTTTCTGGTGCACTACCTTCCCAGAAGCCAAGTGCATCTGAAACTCACTTCTGTTTGAGCTAGGACATTTGGTGAGTGAGAGAGAAAGAGAGACATGAATAGTGGGGAAATACTAATGAAATACATACTTATCCAAAAAACCCACTATATTCTCTTCCTGGGCAGCAAATAAGTCATGTCTTGGTGGAGACAGAAAAAAAAGGTTTGAAAATCATCATCAGAAAACAGCTTGGGAAAAGAGATTCTGATAGCACACATTATCACTTTTAATTATTTATCCTTTCAAATTACTTCTTTAGGGAGGTAGAAAACATTGTGGAAGGAATGAAAGAAGAAAAGAAGACCTAGAGACATAGCTCAAAGCGAACACTGCTTCTCTTGGGTTCCTGGATTTCTTCTGGACATTTCCTCAAGATGAAACTTCAGACACTTTGGTGAGATTTACCATTATTTTTCTTTTTACTGTATCTTTTTAAAAAGCCCCAGATCAATACATGACCAAGGTAGATCATGACAGTGAAAATGAAAGCCCTTGAAATGTCCTCTAAAAGGCAGATATAAGGAAGATCTCTGATTTTCTGATCTGCTGACATAATGCCTAGATAGTAAAAAAAAATTCCAGTAGGAAGTGGCTTTAAATCACTATTAATATTTACAAAAACCTATTCTACTTTAGAATAAAGTTTAAGATAATGAATCATGGATTCATCTGATTTTATTTTATTTATTTTTATTTATTTATTTATTTTTTGAGACGGAGTCTCATTCTGTCGCCCAGGCTGTAGTGCAGTGGCGCGATCTCGGTTCACTGCAAGCTCCACCTCCTAGGTTCACGCCATTCTCCTGCCTCAGCCTCCCGAGTAGCTGGGACTACAGGCACCCGCCACCACGCCCGGCTAGTCTTTTGTATTTTTCATAGAGACGGGGTTTCACCGTGTTAGTGTTTCTTTTTTCTAATAAAGACATAGTCAAAATGTCATTGTATCTTGCCCAAATCTCCCAAGGGCTGAAATTTGAATGAAAACATATGATTTTTTTTCAGATAAATTAGAGAGTATCTCTTATAAAAGCACATATCTTGGGCATTTTTAGGTCCAAATGAGGTATAAAAATGATAACTATTGAGAAAAGAGATATACAGAAAGGCTATAGTAAAATGCATTCAAAGGGAGCCATTTGTACTCTTGTAAATGATCTCTCTCTCCTTCCCTAGCTTTCCTAACCAACCTGTCCCCCATTCCCACAGTCACAAACTCTACTTATTTATTTTCCTTTCAGGAGTTTTTTTTGAAGGCCACCATAAAGAAAGTGCATTTCAATTGAAAAATTTGGATGGGATCAAAAATGAATCTCATTGAACACTCCCATTTGCCTACCACAGATGAATTTTCTTTTTCTGAAAATTTATTTGGTAAGTTGTCAAGTACATTTGAATGTCACTAAGAACAAACTACGATTTGGGAATACATGAGGAAATGCCTAGATGATGAGTCCAACCCAGGGTCAAGAACATGTTTTTGTTCCTTCTAAGTACTCAATCAATGTTAGCTGCTCTGCAAGGTTAGAGGTAGATCGGACCTTGGATTCATAGAACCTAATGGTCTTCGTTTTTATAGATCAGGACTGCAAAAGCTTTGTGAATTGCTCAAGGCCATGAGGCTAGATAATTAACAGAGCAGGGAGTAGAAAGCGATTCTTGCTCTAAGGCTAATTCCAATATTATTATAGCAGGTACTAAACTATGAAATCATGATTCTTATGGCTTAATATGATACCTATTAAAGGCTGAGTTTACTTAGGTTATGGCTGGGCAGATTTCCTTTTGCAGTTCCTCCGGTCCTGGGGGATCTATGGCACAGTGTCAGGATTAGTCATTTAAGCAGGATTGAGGATGAATTGCACTAAGTAGTTTTCAGTAGATCTGTAACTAGATGATACCATAAAATGATATATTGCTCCACTTTATGCATTTATGAAAAACATCTCATTATAAAGAGTTTCACCTGAGAACATTAACAAAGAGTCAGCCAAGGCAATATTTTGGGTGGGGCAGGGAGCCTTTCTGCCAGTGTTAAAATAATTCCCTTCTGCATATGGCCCTGCTGGGAGCCTAGGATGCTCCCAGTTTTCACCCTATGTTAATATATAGGCCATGATATACCATAATAGTGAAAATGCAAACACTAGAAGTTCCTCAAAGTTCAATGTATGAAGGCATGACGACTTATTTGCTTGCTGATATTCCTAGGACCTGTTAATTAATAATTTGTGCTGTTACCTATTAGTCATTAATACTTTAGTGTGTGATAGTTGATTAGGCCATTTCCAAAAAGGGGTCATTATTTGTAATAATTATTTACATGTCTACCTGCCTCCATACAGTACAAATGCATTTAAGGGCAGTGACCATATTTCATTAATATTTTATTATTCAGTGCATATTTAGTAGGAACTTGATAAATAAGAGTCCAGTAATAAATAATAGAAAGGAAAGGAAAAAGAGGTTTAGGGAAAAAACAGATGTTGATCAGTAACTCTCAGAGAGACCAAAGGCAGCAGTAATTATTTATTAAATGCCAGTTCTCCCAAGTATTTGCTGCATCTTATT
This sequence comes from Piliocolobus tephrosceles, assembly GCF_002776525.5. Taxonomy (NCBI): domain Eukaryota; kingdom Metazoa; phylum Chordata; class Mammalia; order Primates; family Cercopithecidae; genus Piliocolobus; species Piliocolobus tephrosceles. Next base: position 98,113,228 of record NC_045443.1, read on the forward strand.
TCTTCCAGTTGGCTTATCTTCATCCTGTAGATGCAGTCAAGGGCAGTGGCAGGCCCTGCCTCCATGTCTAGCCACTTCACCATTTGCTTCTGTCCTGCCTCCCCTTCTATGGTTCCTCAGAAAGAAATCAATGTATAGACATCTTAATGAGTTTTTTCTTCTAGCAATCAGAACTCACAGAATAATTAGGACTGTTGGCACGTACCATAGATAAAGAAAAATTCCACTTAAGATTTTTTTTTTTTCAAATAAAAACTGCCATTTCCTGCTGGAAAATTTTGTGACTGTAGGCTGAGATTTCTGAGCTTAGGCTTCATGATTCGTAAACCAATCTATTCAGCTCCAGTTTGTACACAAAAGGAAAATTGTAGGGTTTTCCTTACAAGCTAGCCCAATTTTTAGCCAGCACACAAGATTTCAGGGTGATTTCCGCAGCCATAAGGTGAAAAAGATGTCAGTAAATATGGAAAAAAACCACGAAGATGCCGTCAGGTTAGAAGCATCTAAAAATGATTGCCAAGGAAGCACTGTGCCTTCTGCTTTTATGGTGTGGTTCTCTCCTCTCTCTCTTTTGCTGGACCACATTCTTATTCCATTTCCTGACACTACATTTAAGGTTTCTGAGAATATATAGCATGAGCTGCATGAGCTGCAATGCACAGCTATCAATCTTCGCTGGAGCAATTTCCTCAACTCTTTATCTGGTCCCCTCTTCTGATAAGCTAATCTGACCATGTGTGACCATTAGGACTCCTTTTCCTTTTCTCCACTAGGCTGTAGAACCAAGTCTAAGCATTATTTTCAAATCTCTTTTCCCTAGGCCCTCAGTCTCACTCCACTTAGCATACCTGAGCTAGGCTGGGTGTGGTGGCTCACACCTGTAATTCCAGCACTTTGGGAGGCTCAGGCAGACAGATCACAAGGTCAGGAAATCGAGACCATCCTGGCCAACATGGTGAAACCCCATCTCTACTAAAAATACAAAAATTAGCTGGGCATGGTGGCGCATGCCTATAATCCCAGCTACTTGGGAGGCTGAGGCAGGAGAATCACTTGAACCAGGGAGTCGGAGGTTGCAGTGAGCCGAGATCGTGCCACTGCACTCCAGCCTGGTGACAGAGCGAGACTCCATCTCAAGAAAAACAAAAACAAAAACATACCTGAGCTAAAGGTATGCCAAAGGGGAGGATGAAGAAAATGTTGATTCCTTTATTTCTCTTCCTCGTCTTCTTGTATGTCATGATGACACTGATGGCTTCTATGGCCCCTTCATGTGTTTAGAGTGGAAGGCACCAGGGAAAAGACTGGCCCATGAATGAGTAGCCCACAGGCCTAACTCAGTACTCCTGGGTCTAAGCTATGCCAGGGGTTCAGAAGGGTTAATCCATGGGTTCAACTGCCCAGAAAGCTGGACTCTTTTCCAGTGGTTAACTGTGTATTCAAAACAGCAGTCATGTTGTTACAATAAAGGCAAACAAGGTTAATGGAATAGTCTACGGATAGCTGTCATTTCTTCTCTTCAAATATCAGGCACTGACAATATGCTGGGCCTTAGAATAAAGCAGGGAATAGGACAGGCAAGATCCTAGTACAGAACAAACTCACAATAAACTTGTAAATAAATCAATAAACGAAATAATATCATTTTTATATCTTATTTGGACCTAAAGATGCCCAAGGTAGTGATACATGCTATGAAAGCAACAAAATAGAGTGATGCCCTAGTGTCTGGAGGGATGGGCTGCTCTAAGTGGTATAGTCAGGAAAGGCCCCTGAGGAGTCCACAGTTGAGCTCAGCCTGAAGAGAAGGCGATACCAAGTGCAAAGGCCCAAAGTCTGGAATGGACTCAGAATGGCCTTGTCTTCTACTTACTTGTTTTTATTTAGAGGTAGACAACTGCTTTCCCATTAACCAGCTGTGCAGCCTTGAACAACTCACTCAAGTTCAATTGGTAAAGGTAGATTATCAGGCTGGGAATTCTAGGACCCCATCTAGGTTAAACATTTGAGTCCACAAAAATGCTACCGTTGTCCATGTCAGGAAGTGGTGACTCAAGGGTACTCACCTGGTACATGACTCAACAAGTCCTTTTAAGGTGGTCCTGGGCATAGTCCCCTTTACTGCAGGTTATTATAAAGGCCGTAATTCAATGACATCTTTAAGGCATTTAGAAGGTGACCTGAAGACAAATACTGACAAGCACTCACTATTGGGTGCTGGAGACACTAATGACCTTTTCAGTGATAACTTGCAGCTTCTTCTAGAGGTGACCATGGGCCTATCACTCTTCAAAGGCTTTGCTTAGAGTGAAGGGGAAATGTCTTCACCCCTGTAATGTTTATTCCAAAAAACAAAGCCCAAATGAGGACTTGTGTGAAGGCAGTTTATGTGAGAGGTGATGGGGTAGTGGAGGCGAGGGAGTGGGTGATGCGACAGGGAAGGAGGGAAAACAAAAGAGGTCAGTTGTCAAGATCCCTGCTGTGGGTGAGGCCAGCTTGATGCCACTGGGAGTAGCACAGAGAACTGTCAGCAGAGGGGTCAGGGACTGGAGCATATATTAATATTAACTGGCCCCTGGCTCCCGTTGGTTGAGCGTCACCCCAGGCGGCATTAACTTCCCGCACTTCTGGAGTGTTTTTGAGCTCAGGCCAAGCTGTCTCCTGTGAGATTAGAGAAGTCCTGGGCAGAAAGCATAGGGATGGGCGGCATGCTCTTGAAATGATAGGCGGTCAGCCTGCGGTCATCATCTGAGCTCGCAGTTGCCACAGATATGGCCCAGATCAAAGATGGGCTGAAGGGATGTGACAGCACCACTAGAAAAGGAAGAAAAGAAACTTGGACAGAATGGAATTAGAGAGACGGGGGTTGGAATCACCTCCGTGAAGTCCTTTAATTTATTCTGTTGCCAGACAACCCTGATAAATCCAGATGGGAATCTAGCCCGTCGGTAACTGAATCCACATAGAGGCCTGGGGGTGGAAGGACACAGTTACCACACAGAGATTCGTCTCTTTTCCTCTGGGAGATCCTGCAAGCCAGGAAGCTTGGTCAAAGATTAATTTAATGGATTAAAAAAGGCGTCTCTGTTGAATGAATAAGGTAAGGTTTTATGCAACTAGTGCATAATAAAAAGTAATAATGACAAAGTCCACAGCTACCCACCATTTGACAGAGTGAATACGATAGGAGATGGTATATTAACTAAAGTCTATATTTACTTTTAGCAAATTATGGTTTAAAAACTCAAAACTTATAAAAGCTTAAAGACTAAATTAAGAGACAAAGCATTCCAACAATAAGAGAAGAAGCAAGAGAAAGTACAGTCTTATCCTCCCACAACCAATGCTCCTGGCACAGTGGTTCCTGATTCACGTAGCACAGTGACACTGGGAATGGAAATAAGGAATAAAATAGAGGGAAATGAAATCTCAGAGGCAAGTGAGATTCTCTGAACTTCAGTTTTCGCTCCTGTAAAATGAGGATAATAATGTCACACTTCACAGGTTGTTGGGAGGAAGGAATGGGCTGTATGGAAAGTGCTCTGTAAGCTGCAAGGCATCCTAAACCGTTACAATTAATCCAGAGTTTGAAATGTAGTTGTTACATTTTAAATTGTTGATAAACACCATTCCACTCATTAAAAGAAGGAAGTACTGCTAACCTCAACATTGTGGAGTGCAAAGAACTTTCAAGGAGCCAGAGAGAATCAACAATATGTAAATAAGGCTGGGCACTTTGGAAGGCCAAGGCAGGCGGATCACCAGAGGTCAGGAGTTTGAGACCAGCCTGGCTAACATGGTGAAACCTCATCTCTACTAAATATACAAAATGAGCTGGGTGTGTTGGCGCATGCCTGTAATCCCAGCCACTTGAGAGGCTGAGGCAGGAGAATCGCTTGAACCCAGGAGGCGGAGGTTGCAATGAGATGGGATTGTGCCACTGCACTCCAGCCTAGGCGACAGAGTAAGACTCAGTCTCAAAAAAAAGAAAAAGCAAACAATATGTAAATAAATTTCTGGGTACCCTAAGGAGGGAACACATATTCTATCTCACGTTTGCATTATTACATTGTTAACAACAGCTTTGGAATCCACGTCTTGTATTGCATTTAATATTGTATCTAATAGTCTTTCCAGAACCCCATTCTGATTGAGGCCTAGCAAGTGTCAGGAAGTAGATCCTATACAATCCCTTTTACTTCTTTTGGCTATTTTTCATTGCCTTATGCTTCACTCAGCTGTGTATGTCCATTTTCTCAGGGTGCACTTTATTTCTTTATTTTTATTTTTATAGAGAAAGGGCCTTGCTGTGTCACTCAGGCTGGAGTGCAGTGGCGTAATCAGAGCTCACTGCAGCCTTGAACTATTGGGCCCTAGCAATCCTCCCTCCTCAGCCTCCTCATGCTTTCTTTGTATCAGAATACACTCACTTTGAAATCTGCTTCTTCTCTATGATTTATGCTTAAATTAAAAGAATCTTCCAGATGTTACAGAATCAGTCAGATGTTTTAAAATGCAATTAAAGGTTTTGAGATGCAGTTTTGTAGAATATATCTGACATTTGATTTCAGGTATTTTTCCATCTCACTGAGTTCAACTCAAGTGAATGTAGTTCTGACTTCTTGGGTGAATTAAAGTTGAAAGTTTCCAAAAGATGGCGAGATACCGTTATCTCAGATAAAATGAAGCTTTGCTTTAGCATACTTGAAATATTTTGTCACTGCTGTTTCTTCTCCACAGCTCTTCCATAGCTGCAAGCAATCTCTAAGGTATTTAATTTACTGTGACTTTGGTTTTTTTCTTTCCCAAGGAATCTCAGATCTGGTTCTCTTGTTAGTGGAGTAAAGAAATGGGAGAAGGAAAGAAATACTGAATGAGCCTTTTCTTATTACAAAATAGATTACTGCTTCTTTCAGCTAGGGCTTGCAGAGTTTGGAAAAGGTGTGCAGTGAGTCAGAGAGTTGGCCAGTTGGTGGGTGATTCCACTGCAGTCTAGGCCTTAGCTCTCAACCTTGCAGGCTAAGAAACAGATTCTTAGGGATGCAAGTTGAAAAGGATTGATTATAAAATCATATTGCAAATATATTAACTTACAACAATAAAAATAACTGTAATGATAACAGCTAGTATTTCTTGAGTGCTTTATAGAAATTCATGTGTCAGATATCAAGCTAAGTACATTTTAGATTTGTTAACAGATTTCCTGGGTTGATTTCAATCTCTGCCATCTACTACCCTGTGGTCTTGAACAAATTCCTTAACTTTGTGCAAATTACTTGCCTTATTTAATAGGGTGATAAGAAGAATGCCTGACACATCACAAGTACTCTATTTGCCACTAAAATTCACTCTCACAACACACCTATAAGGTAGGCACCATTAGTATTCCCCTTTTATGGTGTGAAAATGAATATTTAGTGATGTTAAATAATGTGCTAAACATTCCATAATTAGTAAGTAGGCAACTGAAATATAATCAGGCAAGGAAACAAAATCAAATGTTTAAGTCTCCAGGCTTAGAGAATACTTCTATTCACCTTCTCAACTGGGAAGGTCTTTCAATAAGATTATCTTCCTTTAAAGTCTGCTGACCATGTCTGTTCTGAGGGATAGTTCTCAGAAAAAAGGCATTGCCAACATTTACTCTGGGACCTCCCTTTTTTCATGCCTTCATAACTGATGCCCGACTCAGCATGAGGGATACAACATTCACAGTGCTCCCAAATATTGTGCCAAACAGTGCCATCAGATAGAACTTTCTGTGATGAAGGAAATGTTCTAGATCTACTTTGTCCAATACGGTAGCCACTATTCACATGTGGTTATTGGACACTTAAAATGTGACTGGTGTGACTGAGGAACTGACTCTAATTTAATTTAATTTAATTTGAATAGCCTGATATGGTTTGGCTCTGCGTCCCCACCCAAATCTCATCTCAAATTATAATCCCCACATGTTGAGGGAGAGACCTTGTGGCAGGTGATTGGATCATGGGGGTGGTTTCCCCATGCTGTTCTCATGATAGTGAGTTCTCACGAGATCTGGTTGTTTTATAAGTGTGTGGTGCTTCTCCCTTCCTACTCTCTCTCCTACTCTCGCTGCCTTTTGAGGACATGTTTTGCTGCCCCTTCACCTTCTGCCGTGATTGTAGGTTTCCTGAGGCCTCCCCAGCCATGCAGAACTGTGAGTCAGTTAAACCTTTTTTCTTCATAAATTACCCAGTCTTGGATAGTTCTTCATAGCAGTGTGAAAAGAGACTAATAGACATACATAGCTAGTGGTTATTGTTTCAGACAGTAGATATATTCAGGGGAAAAAAATCAATTTTTAGGGAAAAAATAATATGAGGCAGTTGATCATCCGTAAGAGAAATGCAAAGGGACCCAATCTGTCTTGTTATGAGAACATTCTGTGTGAATTTCACTCAGCAACAAGGGTTTCCTGGGTCAACTAAATAGTCCTGCTCATTTCTTATCTAGTATAGATGTTTCTGAGGGCAACCAACAGGTCCGTTTATTTTGGCCAGTGAAAAACTCAGTGGAGAATTCTTGAAATGGAAAATTCTGAATCATTCGTCTAGCTTCATATCCTTTGGGTAGCTCTTTCACCTATGATCCTCTCAGGGCAAGGATAGCTCTGGGATTGTGAGGAGGGGAGAATGAGGTCAGAAGTAAACTGAGGACTGAAAATGGCTTTGCAGATGGTGACCATTGATCAAGCAATTCAAACTGAAATATACCTATAGACCACCACTCTTTTCCTCTTTCTTGGTAATTATGGCAAGTGTACCTTAGTTTTTCCACCACGGGATTTTGAGTCAGAAGACCTGGGTTAAAGTCCCAGCTTCATACCTTACTAATGGGATGACTATAGACAAATCATTGAAAGACACTGTGTTTAAAATATATATATTTAGAAATAGGCTTAAAGATAGTGGAAATTAGAAATAATACCTCCCTCAAAGGGTGCAAGTGAAGATCTGATGAGATAATGCATATGGAACCACTTTGGAAACTTGTGAAGGCTATAGAAATGTCTTAGCAATGATTATTCCACTTGTATAGCTCACCTTTGCCTTTTAAAACTGCTTTCATATTTACTATCTCATTTTATCTTCAGAACAGGCCTAAGTAGGGCAAGAATTATTATCTGTGTTTTACCATCTATTGATGTGGACAAATGGGGCCCACAGAAGCTGAGAGACTCACATAAGGTTACACAGTGCGTCTGGCTACATTATGCCTGGGCTCTACCCTGGATCAACTGAGTCCCTTTCTAAAGCCCTCATTTTTAAAAAACAACCAGTAGACTTGAACTTGATGTCCAAAAGTTATGCTGCAGAGTAAAAAATAGAATTATTCCTGTTCAATAAGCAACCCAAGGTACAACATGAGTCCAAAGCTGAGCAATCATAACATCAACATAGTGATGACGGGTAGCCACCTGTTGTGCTACGCATTTTATAAATACTATTTTAGTTAATAATCACATATAATTCTTTGAGGTTATATAGTTATCAACCTCATTTTAAAACCAAGGAAATCAAGGCAGAAAATGGTTCAGGAATTTGTCCGTTGTCCACAGAGCCAATAAGTGCCAAGACAGCCTGGATGTATTAGTTTGCTGGGGTTGCTGTAACAAAGTAACATGCACTGGGTAGCTTAAACCACAGAAATTATCTCATAGTTCTGGATGCTGGAAGTCCAAAATCAAATTATCAGCAGGGTTGGCTCCTCCTGAAGGCTGTGGGTGGAGGATCTGCTCCAGGGCTCTCTCCTTGGCCCACAGATGGTCGTCTCCTCTCTATGTGTTCACATCAACTTCCCTTTCTGTGTTTCTGTCTCTGTAACCAAATTTCCAATTTTTATAAGGATACAAGTCATATTGGATCTTAATTTTAATTTGATTTTCTCTGTAATGACCCTATCAACAAATAAGGTCGCATTCTGAGGTACTGGGGTTTAAGGCTTTAACATATATACATCCTTATCTTACAATGGTTCAACCTACTATTTTTAGACTTTACAATGGTGTGAAAGAGACACTTTCAGCATAGTTTTCGATACATTACATGAGATATCCAGTTCTTTATTATAAAAAGGCTTTGTGCTAGATAATTTTATCCAGCTGTAGGCTAATGTAAGTGTTCTGAGCATATGTAAGGTAGGCTAGGGTAAGCTATGCTGTTTGGTAGGTTCGGTGCATTAAATGCATTTTACTTACGATATTTTCAACTTATGATGGGGTTACTGGGATGTAACCCCATCATAAGTCAAGGAGTATCTGTATTAAATTTGGGGGGTGGGAATAATTCAGCCCCTGTAACACTATACAACAGTGGGCCAGGTCATCTGGCCTGCATGCATCATGCTGTTAAGCATTGTATTAGTCCATTTTCACACTGCTGATGAAAACATACTTGAGGGCCGGGCGCGGTGGCTCATGCCTGTAATCCCAGCACTTTGGGAGGCCTAGGCGGGCGGATCATGAGGTCAGCAGTTCGAGACCATCTTGGCTAACATAGTGACACCCCGTCTCTACGAAAAATGCAGAAAAAATTAGCCAGGTGTGGTGATGGGCGCCCGTAGTCCCAGCTACTCGGGAGGCTGACGCAGGGGAATGGTGTGAACCCAAGAGGCGGAGCTTGCAGTGAGCCGAGATCCCACCACTGCACTCCATCCAGCCTGGGCGACAGAGAGAGACTCCGTTTTAAAAAAAGAAAACGTACCTGAGACTGGGTAATTTATAAAGAAAAAGGTTTCATGGATTCACAGTTCCACCTGCCTTGGGAGACCTCACAATCATGGTGGAAGCTGAAAGGCATGTCTTTTTTTTTTTGAGACGGAGTCTCACGCTGTCGCCCAGGCTGGAGTTCAGTGGCCCAATCTCGGCTCACTGCAAGCTCTGCCTCCTGGGTTCACGCCATTCTCCTGCCTCAGCTTCCCGAGTAGCTGGGACTACAGGTGGCATGTCCTACATGGCGGTAGGCAAGAGAGAATGAGAGCCAAGCGAAAGGGGAAACCTCTTATAAAACCATCAGATCTTGTGAGACTTACTACTTAAGAGAACAGTGTCGGGAAACCAACTCCATGATTCGATTATCTCCTACTGGATCCCTCAGACAACACATAAGAATTATGGGAGCTACAATTCAAGATGAGATTTGGATGGGGACACAGCCAAATCGTATCAAGCATTATGCTTTAAAATGTTTCCATTTTAAATCATACCATCCCATTTTAAATCATACCATTCTGCCACCTTTTGATGGGAACGAATGTCAGGACCTGGAGCATGGCACTTGACCTCCAAATCCAGTTTTAGAGCCACTGAACAGAAACCTACCCTCTAAAAGTTCTTAAACTGGAAAAGTGCTCCCCCAAAATGTTTATCTAAGAGACTTGTTTCCAGCTTACTAGGCAATTTGGCATTGAGGACTTTTCTCATAAACATTTACAAATATTCTGCTCTGTAATGAAGTTAATCAGTAAACCACACAACCTCTGTCCTCTTTCACTCCTTACCTAGTCTCATTTTCAGTTGCTGTGAATAAGCTAAGAATGGTAATGCAGTTTCAGGAGTTAGAAAATCCAATTCAAATTAGTCCTCACTGCAGCTGTATACCGTCAGGATTTTTCACGGAAATGATGAGCATGAAGCCCGCAAAAGGTAGGACACTGTTCACAGGTGCTCTCAGGTCGAGCTCTTGCAACTGGACTGAGGAAATCTGGGGACTTTGGTTGGAGATGACAGTAACAGATGTCTGTCAAAGATGGTGGCTCAGTCAGACCCAGAAGACTGGGGTGGGAGTTTGGGTTGGAGTGATTTTTATTGGATTCTAAACAGACAAATATCTTATTGGGATGAAATCTAAGGATGCTTCCTTTAAAATTATTCATAGACTATTATGTCAAATTATCACTATTCTTCCAAACCAAACAGACAGTTCTAACATTGATATCAATGGACACTTGAAAAAACATTTTAGCACACATTGTTTAATGCAGTGTTCCTAAAATGGCAAGTCTCAGTTCCCAGGGGATTACAAAATCTATTTAGTGTCTTCTGACCAGCATTAAAAACTGGATTAGAACATAATAGAATAGAAATATCAGAGTGTCCCTCAAGGAGTAAAGACAAGTGGTATTTCATGAAATTTTGTTTCAGTTACATATGTATAAGTATGTACAGGGGATATGAGATAAAATGTATCTAAAACTGTAGGTTGTGGTAAAAAGAAATGAAAAGAGTTTGGGAAACATGAATTAACGAGGTAGTTTCACAACAGGTTTCTTCCAACAGTCCATGAAAAATCAGATAAGCACAGAGTTGAGCTTTAGGCCCAGGCTCTTGGTTTTCTCTGAATTAAAACATAGATTATAATTAAAACAGTATAATGTAAATCATATTTTAATATTTTTTTAAAACAGAAATTAATCTTTTAAATTTCTAGCAAGAAAAAACTCGAATCATTTTTATAAAAATGATCATTGTGAACATGTTTTTGCTCATAGACTTGGTAGCATACCATTTTGTTTAAATGTGATGTTTAAAAATGATCGACACCATATTTAGAAATGGAAATGAGTTGGAAGGCCATGGAAGCAAATTTCCCATTTACTTCAATTTAACCAACATTTAATAAACATTTACTCTGTGTCAGGCATTGAGTTAGATGCCAGGAATATAAAGAAGAGAATATAATCTAATATTTTCCATCAAAGAGTTGACAGACTAATGATAACAATCACAAAAGTATGCATGTTTATGTGGTGTCAGGCACTATGCAGTTTATATTCTTTGTCTTAGTTCATCTTTGTTATAGCCTCTCATGCAGGCACTACATTATTTCAGCTTTGTAAAGGAAGGAACAGAAGCTTAAAGAAGTTCCATGTCTTTCCCAGGTTCATATACCTAACAAGTTGTGGGTGAATTGAATCCAGAGTTGTCTGCTCAGAGGGCACTCTTAGGCAGTATCTCATACCATCTCAAGTTCAGCGTGGAAGATAAGCCTGTAAACAAAAGAAATGATTGTATATACTTCCAATACGTGCTATAATAGAAGTGTGTGCAGAGGTAGGAGAGGTGAATTCCACCTGGGGAAACTGGGGCAGGCCTCCTGGTGTAGGTGACCAGAAGTAGGTGATCAGCTGACAAGGCAGGGAGAGGCACTAACATCACAAAGGCCCAATGCCAGGAATAGCAAACAACTTTGCGGTAAAGCCCTGCCGTTTAGTGAAGAAACCATGGATTAAGAAATAAAGTAAGGCAGAAAAAGCAACTTTTCTAGGCACTGCAATTCAACAGAGACATTCATTAAACATTTACTATGGTCAGCATTCTGCCAGGGATGAAAAGCTGGATATAACCTGGACTCTTTCTCAGGAGCATCAGAAACTCACTGTGAGATTATGGGAGAGTGCCATTGTTTTTATGCAAACCTGATTTCCCATTTGGGGGTACAGTGGTTCTGGTCCCAGACTCCATAGAGCTGCACTGGCTAATATGCCACATGTGGCTATTCAACTTTAAATTTTAACTTAGAATTAAATAAAATTTACCATTCAGACTCTAAGTATCACTTGCCACATTCCAAGGGTTCAATATCCCTATGTGGTTAGTGGCTACCATATTGGTAGGCATAGAACCCTTCTATCACCTCAGGAAGTTCCCTCAGATGACACTCCTTTAGAGAAGGTGTTGAAACCTGGAGACTGTCTAACCAGAAAAATTTTACTTTATTTTCAGGGCTTCTCAGACTCCCCTGGAGTCCATCCCTGTGTTCTCATTTAAGAACTCTTTCCTAAACTTTCCTGGAGAACCATCACAAAGGAATCCTAATTCTCATACTCTTTGATAGACTAATTCCGAAATAAAAATTCCTAAATGTAAATTTTAATGTGTATTTTCCCTTTTAAATTGTATCAAAACAGAAATAAATTTACCTTTTCAGAAAGCATACTCTAAATTAAAGTCAAACTACCTCTACTCCCTCCACATCTTATTTTCTGCCAGACAATGTTGTATTTGTTTACTTGTTTACTTATTTTTGTCCCAACCATTGACATTCCCACTTCCCAAAACACACAAACAAGAGAAAGGCTGGGCCTTCATATGTGTCTTTTCACTTTCATATCGTCAGACCCTAACACAGTGACTGCTAAATAGCAACTGTTTATCACACACACATACACACACACACACACACACACACACACACACACAGAGCATGAGCATATGTTTATAAATATATATTTGTAATGAAGGAACTATCCCAATACTTATATCATCAAGACAGACTATGTGTTAATAATTACTTATTAACTATCAATTAACTATCACTAAAATCAGGATTTTGCTAGATTCTTTAGGAAACATGTCTTTTAATGACACTCGGCTTACCAAAACTGCTTCTCAACAACCGTATTTTACACTCAGAACTATCTTCTGAGATAGCAACAGTCCCGTTTTTACAGAAGAGATTGAAATAAGAAAAGCTTAGCCAGTTAAGATCTCACGGTCAGTTAATGGTGGAAGTTGTTCTAGTCCAACCATTTTGGAATATGTTGGCCATGCTGGTTCTTTGATTGTAAGGTCCCTGTGTAATTACTTCTCTATTTGTGGAGATTTAGGGGACACACTATGAAATGCTAGAAGTGAATGGGCTTTGAGTATAGAAGGGTTTTTTTGTTGTTGTTGTTTTGTTTAGTTTTGTTTTGTTTTTGAGATGGAGTCTCACTTTGTCACCCAGGCTGGAGTGCAATGGCGCAATCTTGGCTCACTGTACCCTCTGCCTCCCAGGTTCAAGTGATTCTCCTGCCTCAGCCTCCCGAGTGGCCGGGTTACACATGCCTGCCACCATGTCCAACTAATTTTTTTTTCTTTAGTAGAGATGGGGTTTCACCATGTTGGACAGGCTGGTCTCGAACTCCTAACCTCAGGTGATCCACTCGCCTTGGCCTCCCAAAGTGTTGGGATTACAGGCATGAGCCAATGCATCTGGCCAAGAATAGAAGTATTATTTAATATTATTGTGTACTTTTCTCATATTTTTACTGATGTCCTACTGTTTTAGCATGATATTATCTATATATTTGTGAAAACTTTCCATTTTGATCTAGATTATTCCAGAGAGTGATATGACAGTGATATTATCTGACTTGACTTGGGACTCCTTTGTGTTTCTTGATTATGAAAATAATTGTTTTGGCCGGGCGCGGTAGCTCAAGCCTGTAATCCCAGCACTTTGGGAGGCTGAGACGGGCGGATCACGAGGTCAGGAGATCGAGACCATCTTGGCTAACACGGTGAAACCCCGTCTCTACTAAAAAAATACAAAAAACTAGCTGGGCGAGGTGGCGGGCGCCTGTAGTCCCATCTACACGGGAGGCTGAGGCAGGAGAATGGCGTAAACCTGGAAGGCGGAGCTTGCAGTGAGCTGAGGTCCGGCCACTGCAGTCCAGCCCGGGCGACAGAGCAAGACTCTGTCTCAAAAAAAAAAAAAAAAAAAAAAGAAAGAAAGAAAGAAAGAAAGAAAGAAAGAAAGAAAGAAAGAAAATAATTGTTTTATTGAAATAATGCTGAAATATTTTAGAATTGTCATATGAGGAGAAAAAAACTGTATACATTTCCTTGGATGCTACAGAATCCAGATTCTATTGGTTTTTGATCTTGGGCAAACTACTTTTCCTGTTTTTTTTTTTGAGACAGAGTCTCGCTCTGTCGCCCAGGCTGGAGTGCAGTGGCCGGATCTCAGCTCACTGCAAGCTCCGCCTCCCGGGTATACACCATTCTCCTGCCTCAGCCTCCCGAGTAGCTGGGACTACAGGCGCCCGCCACCTCGTCCCGCTAGTTTTTTGTATTTTTTTTTTTAGTAGAGACGGGGTTTCACCGCATTAGCCAGGATGGTCTCGATCTCCTGACCTCGTCATCTGCCCGTCTCGGCCTCCCAAAGTGCTAGGATTACAGGCTTGAGCCACCGCACCCGGCCCAAATTACTTATCCTTACTAGAGCTGTGGCAGAGAGAAATTGGGCCGAGGGAGGAAGGGGAGTTAAGGGAATAAGATAGGTTAGAGGATAAAATCTAAGTGTAAGTGAAACTAAATGGTTTTAATACTTTTTAGTTTTTTTTCAATTCCGTTTACTCCAGAAATTTTCATCGTATTTGGTGATGAAATAGATCAGGATTTTGCTTATTTTTATCTTTTCTTTTTGTGTAATAATTCCATATTTTTCCCCTTCCATTTTGTGGTGGTAAGACAAGGCACCATTTCTAAAATATTTTGTCCGTTAGACATACTCTTTTTTATTGTTGTTGTTGTTTTTTTTTTTTGCTATTTTTTTTGAGACTGAGTCTTGCTCTGTTGCCAGGCTGGAGTGCAGTGTCTTGATCTTGGTTCACGGCAACCTCCACATCCCAGGTTCAAGTGATTCTCCTGCGTCAGCCTCCCAAGTAGCTGGGACTGCAGGTGCGTACCACCAAGCCCAGCTAATTTTTTTATATTTTTATTAGAGATGGGGTTTCACCATGTTGGCCAGGATGATATCAATCTCTTGACCTCGTGATCCACCCACCTCGGCCTCCCAAAGTGCTGGGATTACAGGCATGAGCCACCGTACCTGGCCTATGCTTTTTTTGTATGGATAAGTCAGACAGAAGGAAAGGAAATCGATTTTTGTACAGATACTGTATACCATGTGCTCTGTCAATCATTTCCTGGGTTAATGCAGAAAACATTATTTTCAACATGTAATATGTATATTCTGAACTTTGCCAGTGTAGAAAAGCCCTGAATTCTAATGTTCATAAACTATTAGTCATATACTTATGGAGACTTTTAGATATAAAGAAGATTTAGAAGATCATCTAGGGTGGAGTCTTTTCTTTACAGATAAACAGAGGGAGCCCAGGTAGGGTAAATAACGGTTTTTAAATGCCATAAAACTAGATTCAGGAACATGACTCCCAGGGACCTGGAAACCTCTTCTGTTGGGAAAATTTCCCAAGAGAAGCAATACCTACAGGGAATGTAGAGATAAGTGGACATTAGTGAGGTGAAGCCCTGGGAGGGGTTGGCTGTGTTGAGAACCATTCCAGGTTCAGGAATCAGCAGGTGGGAGAAATCCTGAGTCTGGAAGCAGCAAGGCACATTCAAGAAACAGAGACATCCAAACATGCAAAATGGCTGGAAAAGAAAGCAAGGGTAGGGTCATGCAGAAACTTGCAGGCCCGTTATATGCAAGTGGGGACCGAGAAGAGGGTAACAAACGCAAGTAGGAGGATGCAGAGAGGGGCTTTGAATATCATGTTTTTAAGCATCACACACCTGAAATTACCCCCAGAGAGCAGCAATTCAGTGAATGGACTTTGAGATTGGACTCCTAGAGCTCAAATCTCATCTACTTAGGTAGGTGGGAGTAAAGTTGCTTGACTTCTATGTGCCTCATGGTACTCATTTGTAAGTGGGGGAAAATAATGTTACCTAACTCATAGGGTTTTGTGAGAAATAAATGAGAACATACAAGTGCCTGCCACTACAAAGAACTCTATAAAAGTTTTCTGCAAAATATAGTGATAGTAATCATAATAATTATAGTAATCGTTTCAACTATCTTTTGAGCACAGCAAAGAGCATTGCCAATTCGAAATCCCCAAAGCCCCAAAAAACCACGTTTTTATAAAAGTTTGGCACACACTTTTTTGGTGACAGAACCTGACCTGAATGAATGTGAAACTATTTATGGTCTTTACTTATTGTACTGACTGTGAATATTCATATATTTCACTGTGGAAAATATTGCTGTATTTGATTCTGTGTTCTGTTCCAGACTGTGCTGGGAGGGATATATAAATAGCACAGTATTCTGTTCTAAAATCCTGAAAATTCTGACTTCTAAAACACATATGACTGCAAGGGTTTCAGATAAGGAACTGTGAATCTGTATCATCTCATTCAATCCTCAGCCTAACCCTTGATGTCGATGTTATCATCCCAAACTTGCTGCCATGAAAACTGATGTTTATCAATAGTTTGAATAATTTGCTCAAAGCCCCACTGTTCATAAGAGATGGAATTGTTCATAAGAGATGGAATTGTCTGACATTTGGAAGCGTCAGACACATTTGTAAACTTTCCCATCTCTTATTTATGTCTTTTTTCAGCATTTGCATAATTTAAATATTTTTATTTTCTAAAGAGCCATAGTTGATGTCTCCAGGAAATAGAAGCATTTTCATAACCTGATGGTTTTCTATTACCTAGAGGTTTTCTAAATAAGGGGCTCCTTTAATAATGATGGTAGTAAGAATAATAATTATTATTCCTATTTTAAGTCAGCTATAATTTATCGAGCACTTCCTGTGTGCCAAACATTTAGCAAAGCACTTGGCACACATTATCTCATATAATCTTTATATCAACCCAGCGAGGTAGGTATTATTATTCTCTGTTTTATTAGGAGAAGACTGCAACTTAAAGACATTAAGGAATTGCCAGCTGCACACAGATTGTAAGTAACAGAGCAGGAATTTGAATACAGTAGATAGATTGCAGGCACTGTATTCTTTTTTTAAAGTTCCTCCTTTGTTTTATAATGATTAAAATAACACATAGATATACACATGGCAAAAACTACAAACAGTAAAAAAAATTATGTAATCTTGTCTCCCAGAATATAAAGTAAAAATATCACCTCTCACAGTCACCACCACCTACTTTCTTCTGTATCATGCAGAAATTTGCCTTTGCGCGCATGCACCTGCACACACACACACACACACACACCCCATTGGTGTTTAATACCCATGTGAATATACACATTGGTCTATAGCTTGCCTTTTTTATATAGTACCTTATTGTAGAAATTTTCCATGACAGCACATAGAAATCTAAATAATTGTTTTACATCTACTTAGTATTTCAGTGTATGCATATAACAAATTTATTTAACCAGACTCATATGGATGAATATTTAGATTGTTTTCCAATTTATGGCTCTTGCAAATTTGCTGCAAGTGAATATTTTTACAAAACACTTTTTCATAGAGGTTCAAGGATATTTCTAAAATAAATTTTCAAGCAGTGGAAAATTTATGCTGGGTTAAAAGGACTTTGAAGTTTTAAAAACTGGAAAATATTCACAAATTTCCCCCAAAAAGTATTTATTTCCCCAATAGTGTGTATAATCAAACTTTTTAAACTCTCACACATTTGAAGATGAAAACGGTAATGTTTTAGTTTCAATTTAAATTTAATTATTGGCAAAGGTGAGCATATTTTTTCTGTTTACAAAACACTTACGTTTATATTTCTAAAACTATTCCTTTCCTTTATCCCTTTTTCCATAGCTTCTCAAATGTTTTCTTATTGGTTTTCAAGAGCTGTTTATACATTAATGAGATGACTCTGTCCTCTATGTTGCAGATATTTTTTCTGAATTTTTAATTTGTCATTTAATTATATTATGTATATATACTCTTAAAAAGTTGTAAACTTTTATGTAGTTAAATGTTTCAATCTTTTCTTAGAGCCCAAACTCCTAACCATTATGCCAAACTGTCTCTCTAATTTCCAGAATGATGACATTCATTCCAGTTTTGTTGTCACTTTTGTTCAGGTGTTTTAACAGAACAAGTGGCTGGTCCTCTGGGACAGAACCTGGAAGTGGAACCATACTCTCAATACAGCAATGTTCAGTTTCCCCAAATTCAACCACAGATTTCCTCATCATCCTATTATTCCAACCTGGGTTTCTACCCCCAGCAGCCTGAAGAGTGGTACTCTCCTGGAATATATGAACTCAGGCGAATGCCAGCTGAGTCTCTCTACCAGGGAGAGACTGAGGTAGCAGAGATGCCTGTAACAAAGAAGCCCCGCATGGGCGCGTCAGCAGGGAGGATCAAAGGGGATGAGCTGTGTGTTGTTTGTGGAGACAGAGCCTCTGGATACCACTATAATGCACTGACCTGTGAGGGGTGCAAAGGTAAGCATCTTTGAATGGCAGTTTTCTCTTTCAGATTTTACTGTATTGGTTGTTGAAATCCCTTAACTAGTTGCTTCCCTTTTCCCAGGCAACTTCCCATTTTCTCCTCCTCTGCTCCTACCTCCTCACCTTTGTTGTGCAGTCACAGATCTGTAGGAAAAGACTATTAGACTTTTTAGCTTAATGTTTAAGACTGTTAGAGTATCTAGCTTAGTTGGAGTCTTTAGCTTTTTTCCTTTTCACAACCTGACATATAGCTAAAGGGAACTTATGATTAAATTGAATTTGTTGTAGGTTTTGTTTGTTTTTGTTGTTTTATGGTATTTGTCTTTCTGTGCTTGGCTTATTTCACTTAATGTAATATCCTCCAGGCTCATCCATGTTATCACAAATGACAGGATTTCATTCTTTTTTATGGCTGAATAGTATTCCATTATGTATACATACCACATTTTCTTGATCCAGTCATCCATTGATGAATACTTAGGATGATCCCCTATCTTGGCTATTGTGAATAATGCTGCAATAAACATAGGAGTGCAGATATCTCTTCGACTTACTGATTTCATTTCCTTTGGAGATATACCCTGTGGTGGGATTCCTGGATCACATGGTAGTTACAGTTTTAATTTTGTGAGGAAACGTCATACTGTTTTCCATTATGACTACACAGGTTTACACTCCTACCAGCAGTAAGGGTTGACTTTTCTCTACATCCTTGCCAAAACTTATCTTTTGATTTCTTGATAGTGATTCTAAATGGAGTGAGGTGCTACCTATTGTAGTTTTGGTTTACATTTTCCTGATGATTAGTGGTGTTGATTGTCTTATGCCCATTTTATGGAAGTGGTAGCTGAAGCATAGACGTTAATCTACTTACCCAAGTTTTCATAGCTAATAAGAGCTTCAAAACTGTAGCTTATAATCTAACTCCAGAGCCTGTATGATTGACCAGCAGGCTATGATGCCTTTTATTGGTTGTCTACTAAGTGATCATTCTGCTCTTCAGTTGTTTGCTCAAGGGTAATATTGACTAATTCAGTGGCGAGAGGAAGAAAACCAAACAGTCCGTTTAGGTGTTAAGGTATCAGTGTTGTCTAAGCCAAGGGAATGACCCCCTGAAGTCACTAACCTTGGATGGCTTATCTCCTTAGGAGTGAATTTGTCTTTCTGTCTTGTGAACTGTGCTTACGACCAAGTGCAACTTGGTCCACCTGCAAAGAGTTCTGGGGCATGGCAGGGTAAATGGAGTGAGACCAGTGGGCCAAGGACAACCCTAGAAAACACTTACCTTAAAGGTGGTCAGGGGAAGAGAAACCCACAAAGGATATAGAATAGAAGTAATCAAGATAGAAGTCTACAAGAAAGTGCAGGATCACAGAAGGCAAGGAGACGGAGAAAGCAGTCAGAAGAGAGCCAACCTTTGGGGAGGTTTAGGAAGGAGAAGCTGGATTTGGACATAAGTATATTTTTAACAGCAGAGAAAGACAAAATTTTTCCATTGATTTTGATTTGAGACTTTGCCCCCATGGTGTCAGGAAAAGGACAGGATGTAAGGGAGAGGATGGGTTGGAGCCAGGCAGGGCCCATGTTCTACACCAGGGATTGGCACATTTTTTTCTGTAAACATCCAGACAGTAACAAGTTCAGGCTTCACACCATGGCAGCCTCTGTTGCAACTAATCAACTCTGCTACCGGAGTGCAAAGGCAGCCACATGGAAAACTAGCATAGCTATGTTTCAGTAAGCTTTACTTACAATAATAGGCAGGAAAATTAAAAAAAACAAAAAACATAAAACAAAAACGGCTGGCTGCAGTTTGCTGAACACTGTTCTTGACCAATGACTCTTTTTTTTCTTTTGAGACGGACTCTTATTCTGTTACCCAGGCTGGAGCGCAGTGGCAATCTCGGCCCACAGCGACCTCCACCCCCTGGGTTCAAGTGATTCTCCTGCCTCAGCCTCCCAAGTAGCTGGGATTACAGACACCAGCCACCATGCCCAGCTAATTTTTGTATTTTTAGTACAGATAGGGTTTCACCATGTTGGCCAGGGTGGTCTCAAACTCCTGACCTCAAGTGATCCACCTCTCTCGGCCTTCCAAAGTGCTACAATTGCAGGCATGAGCCACCACGCCTGGCCTTGACCCATGACTCTTAAGGGTTGGAGTACGAATTAACTAGAAGCTGTGCAGTGAGTGAGCACAAGACTCAACTCACAGCCCATATGTGAGAGAAATGTAACTTTATTTTTTTTTAATTGGATT
Source organism: Piliocolobus tephrosceles (assembly GCF_002776525.5). NCBI lineage: Eukaryota > Metazoa > Chordata > Mammalia > Primates > Cercopithecidae > Piliocolobus > Piliocolobus tephrosceles. Next base: position 98,133,478 of record NC_045443.1, read on the forward strand.
TAATTCAGTCTCAAGCTCTGGTGGAAACTTTATTTCATTTTATTCAGGATCATTCCATTCACCCCAGCCAAAATTCTTTTGGGGGTTTATCTAAGTACCAGGATTAAAGTAGGGTTGTGGAGGGATTGGACACTGGGGAGTGGGGCTCTGGTCTCACAGCTATGGGACTGGGTGGGGCTTGGTGCCACAGCTGTTGACACAGTCCGAGATCTGTTAGAGTGCTGTTCTATTTGGTCTTCAGTCACCAGTGGGAAAGGTCTCTGTGGCATCATCCTGGGGTCCTGAGCACACTCCTCCATCATGTCTGGCCCTGTCTGTCTCCTTCATTCAGCTCAGGTGGGTGGGTTCTGATGTTGCCTCAGTGCTGTGTTGGGATGCCTGGCTGCCCAGAGAAACCATGCCGCCATTTCATCTGCTCTATGCCATGCTGGGTGCAGAGAACCCTGGGGATTTTTACAGTTCTACCCAGGAAAGGGCACAAGAATCCTCGTCTTCTGGGATCCCAAATGACATAGAGTTTCTATCATCTCTCAATCCACCTATCCTAGAATTCTGTCTGGGGATAGGGAGTTGGGAGGGACAGAGCTCAGGACCTTCTCAGGTACCTAACATGTCTTAGCTCTTTGACTTCCTCTTTAGTTTTCTGCTTCCTCCCAACTTGAATAAGTTTTATCTGGTCTTTAGGATTTGGGGGCTTAAGCTCTGGTGACTGAAAAGCCAAAAACAGGCTCCTTTATCTTCCTTATGTGTTCTCCTATGAAAACAAATGAAAATTATCCTAGATTAGTGAATAGAGGCATGAGGAAGGGCTGTGAGGAAAACCAGAGGAGAAGGACAGAATAGGGTGGAGTGCACATCAGAGGACCGATGCCTCATGCCTGCAGGTCTTGTGAGAGCTGCTCAGCCAACCTGGTTTCCCCACTGACCCTCTCACCCACCTTCCCCATGCACATCTCTTGGATATCTGCACTCAGCAGATGCAAAGCAAATTTTCCATCAAAGGGAGCATGGGCTTTGGGGGCTGGCAAGCTCACATTGAATCTAGGCTCTGCACTTCTTGGCTGAATAAACAAATTACTTAATATTTACTGGTTAGAATTCAGCAAAGTAAAACAGAAACCAACAATTCAGACAGAAAGGAATTAATACAGACGTTGGAAGAGTCAGAGTAACAGGATCTATGCTAAGTTTCCAGGAGACGCTCAGAGCCACACTGCAGAACTGGCCTGCCGGTTGCTCTTCTGCCAAAAGCAAGAAGATGGGGACTCAGGAAGCCACCTCAGGACTGTTGGCTTCGGGAAGACAACACCTCAGCTGCCATCTAGGGATCAGGAAGTTGCCTTCACTGGCAATCACTAGCTCCAGAGCCGGGGCTTGCCTGCCAAATGTGCAGCTATAAACGATGAATACCCTGCCCCATGCCTTTCAATACCCTCAAAGCTAGCGACTAGAAGTCAGGATGCTGCCACAGCAAAACTCCACGATTCTGCTTACCAGTAGAAACAACAGAACAGCTTGTTTCTACTTTCCAAATGTCTTACAAGGGCATCTCTATGGGAGAGCTTAAATCATATCCACTACATTAGCTGCAAAGGGAGTCCAGGCAAGTTCCTGCCTCTGGTAATAGGATGTGAACTAGACTAGATGGGAGGTACAGTAGATTTAGAGCTAGCTAATCCTTAAAGACTATACAACACTTACTTTCTCTGAGCCTCAGATCTGCAAAATGGGGATATTATATATTTTGCAGGCCATTTTTGTGGATTGTACAAGATTTATAATATATTATATATTATAATTTACCAGCTCTCTTGCTTTAGGATTTCACTGGAGATTTGTCAGACCTGTGATACTTAAAACAAAGAAAACACAAGAGAATTAAAAAAAAAAGAAACCTTAGAAACAAAACAAAGATCAGGGTTAAATTTCCTCATTACATTAGTCTCTTTATCTGGTTCCACTAAAAATATTTTAATTTGCTTTTGTGTTTTTATTTGTCATAAGTATTTATGGCATCAATGAGAGAAATGATGGTTTTCAATTTTTTAAAGTAATAACTTTGGAACACAAGCATTGTGCACAGTGACAATGACTGCCACTTTCTCAGCATTAGATTAAATCAAGAGCTTTCTTTTGCCCTCAGTTATCAGTGAGGCATATGGAAATGTGCTAATGTCTGAATGAGTTTTGATTCAAACCTCAAACCTCAACCAACAAAACCGATCAGCATCTGACTGAAAATTTCAAATGGCTGCATTTCCAAATAGGTCAGTGTCTGTCACATTCATTTCAATGCCAAGAGAGTCTACACACATCAGAAAATGGTAGAATTCCTAAAAGATACTGTCTAAGTGAGTAACCCTACTGCCTTTCTGAATATATTTTTGTATAAGATTGTGAACCAGCATTGGACTTAGCTTTGAAGTTTTAAAAAAGCTTCCAAAATTATTGAAACTATTCCAGTATAGAATAGATGTAGTGTTTCCAAAGGATCTTTTGTTTATGGACATTTGTGAAAGCTGAGGAGTGCTGACCTATATATAAACTTGACATCCTATTTAAGATCAGGTGAGGTCTGATTTCAAACAATTTAATAATGATCCTAATGAATTCTAGAGGTCAAATTATCTCGGAGTATGGTGCAAGACGGGGTTCCAAACTATTTCACTGCATTGGAAGCCTTTTGTAGTAAGTGTTATGAAAATCATGGGAAGAGTAGGACCCTGAGGGCAAACAACATGGTTTCCAATCCCAGCTGATTGTCTTCCCAGGTGTCCTAAATTACTTAACCTTTCCGAGCTTTAGACTCCTTACCTGTAAGATAAGGACAACAATGAAGATGATGATAAGGATGAGGAGATGATGATGATGGTGATGATGGTGATGATGATGGTGATGATGATGATGATGATGGTGATAATGGTGATGATGATGGTGATGATGATGGTGATGATGGTGATGATAATGGTGATGATGATGGTGATGATGGTAATGTCGGTGATGTGGTGATGATGGTGATGATAATGGTGATGATGATGGTGATGATGGTGATGATGGTGATGATGATGATGATGGTGATGATGGTGATGATGGTGATGATGATGGTGATGGTGATGATGATGGTGATGATAATGGTGATGATGATGGCGATGGTGATGATGATGGTGATGATGGTAATGTCGGTGATGTGGTGATGATGATGATAGTAATAATCATGTTGATAGATAACCTATATCAAGTGATTACTATGTGCAGGAACTGTTCTGGGGGGCTTTATATGTACTAATTTATTTAATCTTCAGGACAGTCTTTTGTAGCAGGTATCTATAGATTGTCATGAGGATTAAATAAATTGATGTGTGTAAAGTACTTAACACAGTTCTTCCCAATGGAAAATCCTCAATCATTGCCTGCTATTATTACTATTATCATTGAGTTGTTGTGAATTTTAAACAATGGGATATTGTTTTTAAAATATCTTGCTCAGTACCTGGCACTGTTTTTAAAAAGTATTTTTTTAAAAAAATTTCAATAGCTTTTGGGGGCACAGTTGTACAAGTGGTGTTTTGTTACATAAATGAATTGCATAGTGATGAATTCTGAGATTTTGGTGTACCTGTCACTGGAGTAGTATACATTTTATCCAATATGTATTTTTTTATCCCACATTTCTCTCCCCTCCTCCCTTCTGAGTCTCTGAAGTCTATTATACACTCTGTATACCTTCGCGTACTCATAGCTTACATGGCATTTGGTTTTCCATTCCTGAGTTACTTCACTTAGAATAATGGCCTTCTGTTTCACCCAAGTTGCTGCAAAAGACATTATTTTATTCCTTTCTAGGGCTGAATAGTATTCCATGGTATATATATACCACAGTTTCTTTATCCACTCATTGGTCGATGGGCACTTAGGTTGGTTCCATATCTTTGCAATTGTGAGTTGTGTTGCAATAAACATATATATGCGTGTGTCTTTTTATCTAATTACTTTTTTTCTTTTGGGTAGATACTCACTAATGGGATTGCTGGATCAAATGGTAGGTTTACTTTTAGTTCTTTAAGAAATCTCCATATCATTTTCCATAGAGGTTGTATTAATTTACATTCCCACCAACAGTGAAAAGCATTCCCCTTTCACTACATCCACACCAACATCTATTATTTTTTGACTTTTTAAAAATGGGCATTCTTGCAGAAGTAAGGTAGTATCTCATTGTCATTTTAGTTTGCATTTCCCCAATGATTAGTGATACTGAGCATGTTTTCATGTGTTTTTTGGCCATTTGTATGTCTTCTTTTGAGAAATGTCTATTCATGTCATTTGTCCCCTTTTAGATGAGATTACTTGTTTCTTCCTTTGCTGATTTGTTTGAGTTTCTTATAGATTCTGGATACTAGTACTTTGTCAGATGCACAGTTTGCAAATATTTTCTTCCATTCTGTGGGCTGTCTGTTCACTCTGATAATTATTTCTTTTGCTGTGTAGAATCTTTTTAGTTTAATCAGGTCCCATTTATTTACTTGTTTGTTTTTGTTGCATTTGCTTTTGGGGTTTTAGTCATGATGTACCTGGCACTCTTACGTGCTCAGTAATCATTAGATGTTATTTTGTTGATGAATTCTTATTTGGTATTCCTCTGTTCATCCAGACTCCCCAGTTGGGGTCATACACTGTTTTCAAAACTCTCCCTATTCCGATTAATTAACCCAATTCTTTATTCAGCAAGTATTATTAAGTACCAATTTGTATGCCAGGCTGTATTCTAAGCATACGAGATGCCTTGGTGAGCAAACCAGACCAAATTGTTGCCTTCATAGTCGCCATTCTAAAGCAAAAGCAGAAAAACAGTCTACATAACTGAGCTAAAGTAGACAAAAAGAGAAAACAGTCAAGCAAACAAAAAGATTAAGAAATATAAAATCAGTAAAAGAGTATCGAAAAGAAGATAGAGAAAAATGCAATGGTAATAAGATGATTTCCAGGGGATATGAACTGATATTCCACATAAACACATAGGTGATGAGGCAAGACAAACTAAGATGATAAAAACTAAATTTAAACAAGAGAACATGTTTAAAGCAAACATATAAACAATATGTATGAGTAGTGATTAAAAGAAACGTCCTAAAGCATAAATTACTAAATGAGAAAAGTTACAAATCTATACCCAAGAGAAAGTGGAAATAGGCATTTAAGCAGGAGTTTGGAGGTGAAAGGTTTAACTCCACAGAACAAACGAATTCACTTGGGCTCAGGCAGCTACAAGCAGCATCAGGCACCTCCCAGTGCTGGAATTCACCTATTAGGAACCCAGAACACCCCTAGGAACCCCAGGAAAGATGCTGGGAGCAGGTACTGGTCACTGTGGGCCACCAGCTTCTGGGAGTTTGCCTCCCTGGTACTTTAAATAGTCGTTGAAGATATCCAAAGCCAAGCTCCAGGAGAGCATCATAATCCCTCTCCTCTCAGTAGACCTCCAGTAGGTCTGACGGTGTCGGTGGGTTTTTGCTTTCTACTCCTTTAGACTCCTTCATCACTTAATAAGCATTTTGTCAAAGCAATGAGTGCACGTGATTCCAAAGTCAAATGGTAAGAAAGGCATATCATTAGGAAAAAGCCCCAGCCCTACCCTCTTCACCTGCTCTTAGAGGCAACCCCTAAGAACCACTTCAGTTTTCTTTGCTTTTCTTATGTTTTTTTTTCTTTCCTCTTTCTCTTTTCCTTCCTTCCTTTCTCTTTCTTTCTTTCTTTCTCTTTCTTTCTTTCCTTCCTTCCTTCTTTCTTTCTTTCTTTCTCTCTCTCTCTTTCTTTTTCTTTTCTTTTTTCTTTCTCTTTCCCTCCCTCCTTCCTTTCCTTCCTTCCTTCCTCTTCTTTCTTTCTTTCTTTTTCTTTCTTTCTCTCTTTCTTTCCTTCTTTCTTTCCTTCTTTCCTTCTTTTTCCTGCCTTCCTGCCTTCTTGCCTTCTTGCTTTCTTGCTTTCTTTCTTGACAGAATCTCGCTTTGTCGCCCAGGTTGGAGTGCAATGGCACGATCTCAGCTCACTGCAAGCTCCGCCTCCCAGGTTCATGCCATTCTCCTGCCTCAGCCTCCTGAGTAGCTGGGGCCACAGGTGCCTGCCACCAAGCCCGGCTAATTTTTTGTACTTTTAGTAGAGACAGGGTTTCACCGTGTTAGCCAGGATGGTCTCGATCTCCTGACCTCGTGATCCCCCGGCCTCAGCCTCCCAAAGTGCTGGGATTACAGGCATGAGCCACTGCGCCCAGCCATTGTGTGGATGGTCTTTATTTATTTCTGTAATACCATTTTCCCTCCCAACAAACATGGAAGAAAAAAAGAAGGGACTGGTGGGAAGAAATGCCCTGGAGGACACACCTCTCCAATCTTTGCAGTTTTGAAGAGGGAGTGTTGAGGTGGAAGGCTTGGGGATATGGGGAGGATGGCCAGTCCCTCCTCTTGTCTCCCAGGTGGCTCTCGGCAGCCTTATAAAGCTTAAACTCATCAGTTATTTTGGAGACAATGCTTTTAAAAGGGTTGGAAGTCTGGGATATATGCTTAAATGGAAACTGGTTGAGATACCTCCAAAGCAATTTGCACACCTCCATCTTCCACTGCACTGAGTTCTCTTGGTCCCACCGGGACTGCATGCACAGCAGCATGCAGTTCTTGTACAGTCTCTGGAGTCTGAAGGAGTTCCATTTGGTCTTATCGATGATCTGCACAGCTACCTCTTTCCTAGTTAGGGTGTGTCAGGCCAACTTCATGGTGGCCAAGGTACCCTGGTTGATGGTCTTGATGAGCCAGTAGTTTCCAGAAAGGGTATCCTCAGCAGAGATGCCTGAGAGGTCCTGCAGTATGTTGAATGATAGGGTTTGGAGTCAGGGTGTCCCGAGGTAGGCTCAAATTTGGGAAACGCTGATTAAAAGCTTGGTCCAGATCATCTCAAAAGAATATAACTTCCAAAGCCTACCTGATGACCTAATCTTTATAATAGAATCAAAACACAATGCCAGAGAAAAATAAAAATAAACAAAAACAAATGCTAACACACTAAATTTAAAAAGAAAAATGAGAAAAAGATACGAATTTGTAGCTTTCCTTTCTTATAATGTCTTTGTATAGTTTTGGTATTAGGGTAGTGCTGGCCTCATAAAATAAGTTAGAAAGTGTTCCCTCTGCTTCTGTTTTCTGGAAGAGATTGTACAGAATGGTATCATTTCTTCTTTAAATGCTTGACATTTAAAGCCTTGACAGAATAAACCAGTGAAACCATCTAAGCCTGTTGCTTTCTGTTTTAGGTTATTAATTATTGATTCGATTTCTTTAATAGTATAGGCCTATTTTGGTGACCAATTTCTCCTTGTTGAGTTTCGGTAGGGTATATCTTTCCAGGAATTTCATCTAAGTTGTCAAATTTGCAGGCTTAGAGTTATTCGTATTTCTTTATTTTCCTTTTAATGTCCATGGGATTAGTAATGATGGGCCTCTCTTTCATTTCTGATATTGGTAATTTGTGTCTTCTCTCTCTCTCTCTCTTTTCTTGGTTAGCCTTGCTGGGCTTGGTTAGCCTAGCCTTATTAATTTTATAGATCTATTTTATTGAATCTATTAATTTTTATTGATCTATTTAAAGAACCAGCTTTTGGTTTCAGTGATTTTTCTCTATCATTTTCTTACTTTCAATGTCATTGATCTCTGCTCTAAAGTTTACTTTTTTTTTTTTTTTGCTTATTTTGAGTTTAATTTGTTCTTTTCTAGCTTCCTAAAGTGAAAGCTTAGATTGTTGAGTTTAGATCTTAATCAATATATGCATTTTAGTGCTATAAATTTCTCGTAAACACTGCTTTTGCCACATCCCATAAATTTTGATGAATTGCGTTTTCATTTCCATTTAGTTCATTTTCACTTAGTTCTTTAAGTAGTCACCTCTATGTCTTCTATATGCATTATGTGTAACCTTTTAGAAACGCTTTGTGATGTAAGATGTGTTATATTCCTATATTTCTCTATATCAAATTTAATCTCTTCTAAGCTCACAACTCTCCCGGTTGATGTGAAATTCATTTGGTCTGTGTTTGAGAATACTCCTTCCTCCAGGATCGTGCGCAAACCCCAGGACCATGTTCAAATTTTAACTGGTCCCTCGAATGTGAACAACTCAGCCACAGTCCAGCATGGACATCTTACCCCAGGGTTTTCGAGGCCATGGTTCTTAGTATCTTCCTGTCCTCATCTCAGAACTACATCATTGGAGATCTGTCACTCCTCTAGAAGCTCTTTATTAGTGCTGGTTCAATACTCACAGAACCTCCCAGACTCATCAATTCTACAAGCATTGACTTCCACCTCCAACATCTTTGAGATGATCCAATATAACCATTTCAATGAGAGGTTGAAAACAAAAATCATATGTGAGAGTTATCTTTATTTAGAGACAGAAACATTGCAGCTTTTGTGCCAGCAAGTGAACAAGAGTTTCCGCCCTCTTGGGATGGAAAAGAAAATGAAAAAGCAATAGAAGCAAGAACAAAGCACACATAAATACCTTGATCAGTTATCCGTTCATCTTAATGTTCCTACAATTATTGCAAAACAATCATTTATGAACTCAAATTGGGGAAGGTAACAAGTTTGTTATGGGCTGGGCACTTGCCATGCTGTGTAAAACCTGGGTAGATTCATGTCTCAAGATAATTTTTAAAAATGTAAACTTCCTACTAAAAGGACAGCATAAGGCAGTGGTTAAGAGCACAGAGTCAGCTGGGCACAGTGGCTCATGTCCGTAATCCCAACACTTTGGGAGGTCGAGGCAGGAGGATTGCTTGAGTCCAGGAGTTTGAGAGCAGCCTAGAAAACATAGCTAGACTCAGTCTCTACACAAAATTTAAAAATTATTAATAGCTGGGCATAGTGGGGTGCACCCGTAGTCCCAGCTACTCAGGAGGCTAAGGTGAGAGGATCGCTTGAGCCCAGGAGTTTGAGAGTTCAGTGAGCTATGATTGCACCATGTGCTCCACCCTGGGCAACAGAGCAAGACCTTGTCTAAAAAAATAAAAAATAAAAAGAGTGCAGAGGGTGAGCCTATCAAGGTTCACATCTGAACTCTACCGTTTGTTCTCTGCAGGACCTTGAGCAAATTAACCTCTTTGTCACTCAGTCTCCTCTTTGGTAAGAAAGCGATAATAATAGTATCTGCTTCATTGGATTGTTATGAATAGGAAATGAATTGCCATTTACCATTTTAGAACAGTGCCTGGCACAAAACAAGTGCTGTATAAGTGGAGACAGACCTAGAAGCTGTCTCCATTTAGGTCATCTTGAATGGAAAGATATCTAATTACTCACCTCTGTGTGTTTGCTGCTATTTTAAAAGCTTGTAGACCCTTAAAGTTTTACAACATCAACCAATATTTTATTGATTGCAAAGTAGTGGGTGGCCTACTACCAGTGGCTACCAGTATCAGTCACTGGAGTCTGGTACATGCATGTGTATGTACACATATGTGTGTATGACTTGAGAATAGGGTGTGGTATGTGGCTTCTACCAGTATAAAGAAGCACGAGAACTGCTTAAACCTGGGAAGCAGAGGTTGCAGTGAGCTGAGATCATACCACTGCACTTCAGCCTGGGCCACAGAGCAAGGCTGCATCTCGGGAAAAAAAAAGAAATAGAGGTAGAAAAGCAGTGTGCAATATTCTGCAGAATCGAGGAATCCATGTAAAAGTACCATCCTCTAACTATTTGCTTGCTACCCCAGGGATCCCATTGGTGCTACACATTCCCCAGATGGCAGTGCCAACTCTGTCTACTCATCCTGTATTACTAGCAACGCTCTGTTCCTCGGTGACTTTCCTTTCCATTCATTTTCAAATGACTTTTCTGATATGAGCATTGTTGAATATGCACAAGAAAGAGCAAGACAGAGGCAGAGTTATGTGTATGGATAGATTTGCATAAGTATAAATACAGTATATGTACCCATATTTAAATGATATAATGATAATATTGTGTTGCTGTCTCAGAGTGAAAGCTAATTAATTCAACTATTGAGATGATAATGATTTCTTTTTCAGTTAATACCAGAGTGAAAAAACCCTGCAGAATGATTCTACGCACTGTTCCTTTGACTCATCTTGGAAGAAAGAGTTTTATTCTGTTAACTATTAAGCTGTCTATCAGTATCTATGACAGTTTTAAAGGAAATCATTCCTGGGAGGGGCAGAAGATTATTAGTAGGAAGGCTGACTCATGTAGGCTCAAGAGGACATTGAGGTCATGATTTGGTACCAGGAAAGAAAAAGTCCTCTTTTTGCTTTTAGTCTCTTAAAATGCATGCTTTGGTATTTGCACTCTCAATATCAACACTGATCTGCAGCACAAAGTCTTTTTTTAGACTTTATTTGGTTGGATTTGACATTTAGGAAAATGTTAAGATCTCTCCTACTGAAATTTACACCATCTGAAAAATTCACGAGCAAGTCCGTGACTTTCTTAACCTTGACATCTCTAACTTTTCCTCAGCCTCTGTTTTCATATTTCACAAGTTACCAAAGCTTGATATTCTCTCTGTTTCCTCCTTTCTATTCTGTCCCACTTTAATTCAGGCATTGGTAGCCTCTCAGTTGTATTATGGCAATAGTCTCCTGTCTCTAGTCTCCAATACCCGTTCCACCTTTCTTTACCTTGCTCCAAGGAGCTTCCCAACATACAGGTTAGGTCGTAGTCTCCCCTGTCAAAGCCTTTAATGGCTTTCCTCTTTCAACATGGTAAAGACTCAACTCCTTTGCTTGGCATTCAAGGACACTTCATCAGATTCTGTTCCTACTACAACTGCTTACCCGTCTCCCACTAATCCTCTCCATACTCTACCCTACTGCCACCAAGATGGAGTATCTACCATTTCTTGGAATTTTCATAACACCCTGTTTGTTCATTTTTCTGAATGTCTTTCCCCCCTCACGGTCCATGTTTCTAAAACCTTACTTATTCTTCAAGGCCCAAATCAAATTCTATTTCCTTCACGGATCTCTCCCTGATTCTGGCTACTCTTAATTAATCAGGATCACTCCCAGTCTATACAATGCCTTTTCTTCGAGGCACTTGACTTCTAGCAGTTAGGAAATCATCATATTATACTTACCTTGTTAGAACAATTTTTAAGTGCCTTCTGCTGGAAAATTGTCATAAGAAATATGCAGCTCTACATGGGTGCAATGTAATTGCTGCCTCTCCTCCTTAAATGTGGCACAATCTTTACAAGCATATGGTGTGGACCTGCTTCTACATTTGAATTATTTATTCCTTGTTTAGCTATCTTATTATTTGTATTTTGTATTATTCCGTAAATTTACTTCTGTTTATTCCAACTCAGCATGCAACTCTGAAGACAAGGAATGTCTTATTCATCTTGGTATTTCCCAGGTCAGAGAATGCAGCTTTCAGACAGTTTTTACTTAACAGTAAATAATTTTACTCTCTTGTGACCCAAGGGTGGTAATTGCAAGAGAGTGGTTAAGAGTACAGGCTTTAGTGCATGACTGCCTGGGTTTGAACCTTCCTAGCCAAGTACTAACCATGTGATCATGGCCAAGGTACTTAAACTCTCTGTACCTTTTTTCTTCATCTATAATATGGGGACAAATAATACTACCTTCATCATAAAATTGATATGAGAATTAAATCAGTAAATGGAGGTAAAGTTGTTCAAACAATAGCTACTAAGTGCTTAATAAATGTTGGATATTATTCCAACAGTCTGTTAAAATAAGAAGGACCCCTCTCAGTTTTGATAGAGACATGAAGACACTAGATGCTACATTCCAAGGTGAGCCCATCTGGCAGAAATTTCACAGTGGATATTTAAGAACCAGTTAAACATGTCACTTATTTTGAGAGAATGAAGAGATCAGGAGTTGGAAATTATAGAGAGGTCTTGTAAAGATTTTGGAGCATGTGACTGGTGTGCTGTGTGAATCTTACATCCCTACTGCAAAGGAGAATGTTGGAAGCGGGAGTGTCTGTCCCTCAGGCCACCACTGGAACGTGTAGTGACTTTTTGAGAACTGGAAAATGGTGTCCCCTTGTGTCCCTAAAATGTATACTGAAGAGTTCCTATTGCTCCAAGCCCAATAAAAGAGTCTTCAAGATGATTACTTGAGTAGGTTGACATGTATCCCCTGAAGCTGATGGACATGGGGACTCTGTGTCTCACTTTCACCTGAGAAGTTGAAAGGCAGGAAGCCGGGTGGCTGACTGCTCCTGGATAAGTGGGAGAGATTTCTCTGCTCCACAGAGATTGCTAGATCAGAGAAAGCCATTATGGGGTTATCTTAGGTTCATGTCAAGAGAACCACAAGAAGTGACCTCAGTATAAACGTCGTGGAGTGAATCGCCAAATTCCTAGATGTTGAAGGAGACACATACCATGGGCTAGAATAGAGATATATTTGCCCTCATCAAAAAAGTTCAGATGAGGCTGGGCACGGTGGCTCATGCCTGTAATCCCAGCACTTTGGGAGGCTGAGGCGGGCAGATCACTTGAGGTCAGGAGTTTGAGACCAGCCTGGCAAACATGGTAAAACCCCATCTCTACTAAAAATACAAAAATTAGTCGGGCGTGGTGGGTGGCACTTTTCATCCCAGCTGCTCCAGAGGGTGAGACAGGAGAATCACTTGAACCCGGAAGGCAGAGGCTACATGAGCCGAGATTGTGCCACTGCACTCTAGCCTGGGTGACAGCATGAGACTGTCTCAAAAAAACAAAAAACAAAGTTCAGGTGAAAGTATCCCGAAGATGAGAAGTCTCTAAAGAACCCGACCCAATGGAGAGTCAACTTTGAAAACTTGCTACTCACAAACCAACTTACAGCAACACTAGTGGAGTAACTGCCTTCCTGTCATTTCTTGTCTTACCTCTCTCACAGTCCTCTCCCTATTCAACACTGCCTCCTTGACTCTGAAAGTGTCAGGAACTATGGTTAGTCAGATAGAGGAGAAAGCAGAAAGTGGGGAAATGGAGCAGCAGAGTTGAAGCCGGTTACCTCCCTTTTTCACTCTAGGCATCTTACCTGTTAACAGGCTGCAGCTGTGCTATGCCTTCTCGGGGGAGATGTTTTGCTCTGCCACCATGCAGCTTTCAGAGCCCAGACAACATGTAATTCCACTTGTTTAGTTGTTTGTGTGTCTTTGTCCGCAGCCAGCCTTTAAACTCTCAGAGCCCAGGGGTGAATTGTTTGCCTTTGTATGCTCGGCACTTAGTGCTCACTGGCATAGAATTGTACCCCAGTAAAGATCTATGAAAGTAATTTATCTTAGAAAACAAATTCACATTTTTCCTAAGAGAGGTTATAATTCAAACTTGTCTTTATTTCTGAAAGATAAATTTAAAACAACAGCCTTCTCAACAATACAATGTCATATAAAGTATTTGTCACTGGTGTGCTCAAGGATGGCCTGGGTGCTCTTTAGCAGTTTGTGAGAAAGTGTCCTGGCATCTCTCAATCCAAACCTGTGTTTTTCCTGAGAAACTGTAAGAGGACTTTTTACACTTTTCAGTGTTTCTCCCACAGGTTTCTTCAGGAGAAGTATTACCAAAAACGCCGTGTACAAGTGTAAAAACGGGGGCAACTGTGTGATGGATATGTACATGAGAAGAAAGTGTCAAGAGTGTCGACTAAGGAAATGCAAAGAGATGGGGATGTTGGCTGAATGTATGTATACAGGTATTCACTTCAAGCAATTACATTTCACTAAAAATCTCTTAAGGAGGGAGATGTCAGGTAACTCATCACGAGAGTGCTACTTCACATATTAAAGAAGGAACTACTAAGCCATCTAAGTTCTTGAAAAGGGTAATGAACCACTGAAATTGTCCAAACTGTCAACTAAAGAGCATTTTAGTCACCCAAAAGAAATGCCTGTTTTTTTTTTTTTGTTGTTGTTGTTCTTTGTCACAGTGAACTATACATGGAGCCCAGTGGCATTAGCATACCATTCAAGTAACGTGCTTTAATGAGCTACGAATGACAGTCTAACAGTTTCCTCTAAATTTGATTTTAATATACTTATTATTTATTGCTTAATTAGTATACAAATTCAGTATTGTGGAAAAAAATAAGAGTGCTTTATAAGGTATAACTGCCTTTGAATCGTCTAAATAGAGTTTTAAACCAAGTCATTTTATTAAGAATCTGTCTTCTCTTAGTGCAGCTTTGAACCAATTTGTATAGGTTTACACCGGAAATTAACTACTCCCAGTTTTAATATAATTTTGTCCTTCTATCTGATAAGGAGACACTGTATTAAACTGCTGGCTTTGTGAGGAACTATAATCTTCATCAAAAATTGGAATGCATGCTAGTATATAACATAATTAATTTTTCATTCTGCAAATTCTACAGACCACTCAGATTCTGAGATATGTCCTGTTTCTCCTCAAAACACAAATAGACAAACAAATGTCACCAAGGGGATGATAGCATTCAGGCAGGGAATGCCACATGAAATAAAAGCCTTCAGAAGGTGACTCCAGTTCTATTGTTACCAAACTGTACAGGCAACTGGGATGGACCCAGGGAAATAATGCGCGCAGGTTGGGGGAAAATAGGTCTGTGTAAATAATCCAGGTCTGGGTGGATGAAAGTTTTATAGTAGCTGATCACAATCTCCTCTTAGCATACATGAAACGAGAGCCTGCAATAGGGGCTGCTGCTGGAATCCAATCTCGCAATGGAAACACTTACTCTGACACTGTACAGCTCATATTGCTCATCACTTAAATATGAACTTGTTCCAGCTGGAGCTCTGAGGACATTTTGCATGAAGCCACATATAGCAATCTATAATATTTACGAACACAAACTCATCCAGTAACAGATGCAGATATTTCATGGTTCTATAAAATAAATTCCCTGTACAAAGAAATTCCTGGAACTTTGTTTTATTGGCATTGAGAGAAGAGTAAGGACGTTAAATGGGATGAAGGGAAGATTGTTTTACATTATTTTTAATAGTTCCCTTTAAGTATAAATCAATGAGGTTGATTGATCATTCAAAGACGTTTTTAAAGTCACCTTGTATTATTTTTAACTATATTCTCGGGAATTGGCACTGTTCTCAAAATTAACAGGATTTTAAAAATTTCCCTAAAGGATGCTAACATTTGTTTTTCTCAATAAGTTTATATATGTTTAATGTGAAATTCAATATCCTTCTTCTGGTACAATATGTAAGCATGGCTGAAAATAATATTAATGGCATGTTTTAAAACACTAATTTTCATGGTCCCCTAGAGCAGGAACAGGGAGAGTGTCATTCACCTTTTCATTGACTGAATCCCTTGCATTTGTATAATGCTTTCGTATCACAAGTTCTTTATATAAAGCCCATTTTAAAATGATCTGATTGCTTTTAATCTACACAAAACTCTATAAGGTACATATGATTCCCATTTTACAAATGAGGAAACTGAGATTCACAGAGGTTAAACTATTTGTTCAAGGTTAAGTCTCAAACCTTGGCCTTCCCTTCTTAAAATGCATAAAGGGCTAGCATTAGTTCTGTGTCACTGCATAGGGGATCTTCTGGGCCAGGTACATATCAGTGGTTTTATGACCACACACCCAACAGTACTTTCTGTGATTGGTGAAGTCTCTATGCTTATTTATTTTAGGCTTGTTAACCGAAATTCAGTGTAAATCTAAGCGACTGAGAAAAAATGTGAAGCAGCATGCAGATCAGACCATGAATGAAGACAGTCAAGGTCGTGACTTGCGACAAGTGACCTCGACAACCAAGTCATGCAGGGTAATAATATGCAATGGTGTCTGCCAAGACTGGCAGGAACTGAGTTTCTAGGTACATAGTGAACTGGTCAGGAGGCTTTCAAATTAAAGCCACAGGCACAGCTGAATTTCTAGTCCAATTGTTCATTAAAATGGATTCCTAATACATACTTTGATGTAAACATTCAAATAATAGCAGTGCATAAACTAAAAAGTGAAAGTTTTCCTTCTCTCTGATTCCATTCCAGTCCTACTACCTAGTGTTTGCCAGCAGGAATGATTTGCTGTATAAAATGGTTTCTTTTCCCACAGAGTATTGACCATTTTTTCCCTCTTTTTGAGAAGAAAGGCTCAAACTGGGAAGAATGTGGTCTCAATAGAGGCTGTGGATTAATCCTTATAAATGAGTAAAACAGGGTGAATACACATGTGTGGACCCATAGAGAAAAGTTCTACACACTGAGGTCACAAATTTCTCAAGAAATCCATTGAGCAACTCAGGACAAAATAGGGGAACATCATCCAAGATGTTTAGACAAACACATTGTGATAATGCACAGGATATTTGATGGGATTTTATTTTGCCATTAGCTGAAAAACCAATAAGCTATGATTGTCCAAACCATACCCTTCTCAATATTTATTCATTATTGACAAAGAAAACTTTATCCACATTTAGTTTTATAAATACATAATTTTATATTTATTTAAGAAAAAGTATTTTATATGAAAGCATTATTTTGCCATAGTGCTTCGTCAGTAACACTTTGGTATAAGAAAGCAAAGAGTTGACATAAGTATTCACACTCTTCAAAAGATGCTGTGGAGAGAGAAAGAGGTGTTTGGGGTCTGAATTGTCCAGATTATTGACTCTCTATTTTAGAGGTTGACAAACTTTTTTCTTTAAAGAGCTTTGCCCACATGGTATCTACAACAACTACTCAACTCTACCATTTTAGTGCAAAAGTAGCATAGACAACACATAAACAAATGAGTGTGACTGTGTTACAATCCAATGGATTTGGTCGATGGACCACAGTTTGTTGATCCCTCCTCCACATGAATACTCTTAGATGATTTCTCCAAGTGGAATTCATGTAGAATACTATATAAATGTAGTATTCATAGTAGTCATACTATGTGAGAACCTTTCATTAGTTACAATTAAACCTTGAACTTTCAGTGACCTTCAATATGAATGGGCTCAATAGTCTTCATATCCAGACTACCATTTATTCCTAAGAACTACACAAGTGGAATATTTTGTAATTCATATTTTATAGATAGGAAAATACAGTGAAATGTGATATGGCCTGCCCGAGGACCCAGAGAAAGAAATTATACACTCTATTAGAGCTCATAATTCCGGCTGTATTTATGGCTTTTTAAAAAAAATAATTTCTGCTATTAGGTCCCTCCAGATGAATGCACAATATAGAAAGAAGGCTTTATACACACCTTCCCTAACACCTTTTATTTTCTTGCCAGTGTAGGAGAAAACTGAACTCACCCCAGATCAACAGAATCTTCTACATTATATTATGGATTCATATAACAAACAGAAGATGCCTCAGGAAATAACAAATAAAATTGTATGTATAATATCTGAAAATATGTGGGTTTAATGTTAATATTTCCTGGAGATTTTACTGCCTTGAAGGTATAATTTATATGTGAATTTGTTACTTTGAAATGATTAGAGCTGAGAATTCAAGTTAGACTTTTAAACTCTTAGCAACATTAAACAATTCAAGAGTAAGAAGTCTCCCATCTATCTTCATAATTGCCCTTCAAAGATCTGAGAAACAGTAAGATGGGTTTTCAAATTTTATCATCTAAATCTAGTTTTTCTTTAGTCTAATGGTTTTATATTATCGTTTTCTTATCTACTTATTAATCATTTTTTTTTTCTTAAAATTTAGTTAAAAGAAGAATTCAGTGCAGAAGAAAATTTTCTGATTTTAACGGAAATGGCAACCAATCATGTACAGGTTCTTGTAGAATTCACAAAAAAGCTACCAGGTATTTTTTAAATAATCAAAGTTAATATTTATTGAGAGTTTAAATATGTGCCTACAGATTAGATTACCTATTTTACATACGGTGTTTTATTTTTCAAAACATTCCTGTGAGATCAGCTCTATTTTCAGTATTACTTTGCCAAGTATTTTCACATGTACTTATTTCACTGCTATTCTCTGCAATAGTCTTGTGACATTGAGAAAGGCAGGTCTGTTCTTTGTAAAATGAAAATAATCTAATATCTGATTTAAACTAACAAGTCTAACTACTATAGACATAAGATATTAGAACTAGAAAGGATATTTAAAATAATGTATAATAACTCTTCGAAATCAGTAGATTAAAAATTGAAACTCTGCAAAGTTGTCATTCACCCATTTATTCCTTCAGGAAGCAGTTGTTGATACCTACTCTATACTAAGTGCCTGACTATTACCTTCAGGGAGAGTGGTCAAATGTGATAATAATAATAATAATAAATACACATACATACACATACACACAAAGTGCTGTTTGAACAGAGAGGAACTGGTTGCTAATTGTGTCTAGGAAAGATGGAGAGACTTCAGGGATGATCATATTTGAGTTGAGTCTAAAAGAAAAAGAAGTTTTCCAGTTGGCATGGAGAAGCAGCGGTGTTCCAAGTTGAGAGATCTGCTTGTTTTTTTGTTTTTGTTTTGTTCTGTTTGAGATGGAGTCTCGCTCTGTTGCCCCGGCTGGAGTGCAATGGCATGATCTCGGCTCACTGCAACCTCTGCTTCCCTAGTCGAAGCAATTCTTCTGCCTCAGTCTCCTGAGTAGCTGGGACTACAGGCACATGCCACCACGCCCAGCTAATTTTTGTATTTTTAGTAGAGATGGGATTTCACCATACTGGACAGGCTGGATTCGAACTCCTGACTTCAAGTGACCTGCCTACCTTGACCAAAGTGCTGGAATTACAGGAGTGAGCCATCATGCCTGGCCGAGAGATCTGCTTGTTAAAAGGCACTGAGGCATGAACAAGAATAAGATTATTTGAGATGGGAGAGAAAATTCAGTGTGGTAATAGCATAGTGTCTGTGGTGGGCTCCTAGGTTAGACAATAAGGTAAGTTGGTACCAGACTGATGAAGGCCTAACTAAGGAATTTAATCTGTGCCCCCTGGTTATTAAAGAGATTTTGGTGGTTTTTGTAACAGAGGGAAATGATGAAGTTTTTGTTATACAGAAATGACTTAATCAGGTTCATGTAAGATGAATTTGAATGGAAACGGCCTGGGGGCAAGGAAGATCAGGTAGTATGCTACTGCACAAGTCCAGGCAACAGGGCTTGAAATAAAGCAATAGCAGTGGGGAAGAGAAGAAGAAACAAAAAGAAGAGAGATTCAAAAACTGATAGGGCTTGAGGAACAGTTGTATGTGTAAGGTGAGGGAGAGGGACTTAACTTATCCACACTCATTCTGATGGTGCCAGTATAGAAACTAGAATGTGGGAGTCTTCTTATATCCTAGCCTCAAATTATTTTTGCCACATCATTAATGCTATCTAAGCTAATGGATTTTAGTTGTTTCAATGTTTATCAAAATATTGGTGTATTGAAATCCCATGGTCTGGAAGTGTATAATAAATACCTTGTATAGCAGCATAACACTATAATATTAAATTACAGAAGATAACTTCTGATATAGGATGTTAATTAAACATGTTAATTTGCCTTCTTTTTGCCATCATTATGCTATTATTTTATTAAATGTGTCACAGATAGACATAAGCCTACATAAAACTCATAAAGTGTGAGGAGAAACTTCTCACTATCACTGAAACACTAATATGCTGTCATTTCTTTATTAACAATGAAAAGGGAACTTAATTTACTATATGCTAATTAAATGGAAGGCAGTATCAATAAAAAACTGGATGACATAAGAGTGAAAACGGTGGGGGAAAGAACTGGAAAAGGGAAATGTTTTTGGTTATTTATGGGAAGAGATTTTGTAAGTTCACATGGTCAGCTGGTCTTGAATCAAGAAATAATTGAAGACAAATAAAAACCTTATTCATAAGAAGGTAGCTTATCTGAAAGCAATAGTAACATCTTAGCATCTCTAATTCCCAGTGCCTAGCCTAATTCCTGAGGGAGTGAGTACAATTAGTGTGTGTTCAATGAGTAAAGCAGAAGGAAAAAATTTAAAATGTGGAAGGAAATAAAAGGCAAAAGACCCTTGAGAAGGGAAAAAAAAAGGACAATAATGACAGAGATAGCATTATTACAAGTAGTAATAGTAGGGATATAGTACCAATACTGAAGGAATATTTTGTGAAAAACTGAATTGAATTATTCCATTCAGTATTCATTGAGCACACCCTGTGCCAGGCACTGTCCAGGGTGCTGGAGTCCCTGAAAGCAGTAAGGCATGGCCCCTTTCCTCAAATAAGCTCTTAGATCCTCTAGGATGGTGGCTCAGTCTTTAGCGTTGTTCTCTTCTCTATACTCCCTTTGCTATTTAGTTCTTCCTAAGCCATTTAGACCCTGATGGTGTTATCTCTATTCATGTGAGTATATGTGCCAGCATGCACATGAGCTTGTGTTTTGTTTCCCATTCATTCATTCATTCAATCCGTCAATTATCCAACAAATAATTCCTAGGTACCTGTTATGTGCCAGGAAACAGGGATACAAAAGAAAATAAAAACAAAGCCTCTACCTCCAAGAAATGTGCACTCCAGTAGAGGTGGCAGATAATTAATGAATAAGCAAATAAATCTATAATATCATGTCAGGTGGTGATAAGTTCTATAAACTAAAATAAAGAAAGTAGATACTAGTAGTGGTGGGGAGTGTATTTTAGATTGGGGAATGCTGGAGCAGAGGCTTGATTGCAGGAGGGAGCGGGACATGGGGCTTGGGGATATCTGGGAAGAACATTCATCTCTGAGGCAAAAAGCGGCTTGTGTGCTCACAGCAGGGCCAGGGGGTCAGTGTGGCTGGAACACAAAAAGTAGGGGGAATAAGGAGTAGTAGAAAATGAGTTCAGAGAAGCTGTTGGGATTGTACCATATAAGCCTGGATAACGACTTTGAATTTTCCAGGCAGTGTTATATTTCATCAGGTTGGCAATTCTTACCATATTTTTCTGATTTTCCCCTACCCTGTGTGTTGCAGTACTGAGTTCAGAGCAGATACACCAATTTGACTTTCATTGGCTTTTTTTGGGAAATACTACCCATTCTTTAGCTTAACTAAAGACTCGTGAGATAGCTAAATATTCTGGGTGCATATAAAGTTTTTTTCTGGCTTGTAGATGCTTCCAATCTGCAGAGTTGACCCTGTCACATCAGGTGTGACTAACATAATGGCTCAAAGAAAATCTGCCTGCATCTAGTTTCTGATGGTTTCTTCATCTGAATCAGTGTATCTATGCCATAATATATGTATCTGCTTGGACTTGACATCTCCCTTTGCTCAGCTTGTTTAATAAATTCTGCTCAAAGAAGATAACAGCCTCTATTTTGTTGGCGAGTACAAATGGACTCAACTAGACTACCCAGTTGTAAAACAACTACAAAATCACTTGATGAAAATGTTTTATCAATGGCAATGATGGTTATCATAAAATATTGTTATTCCTTGATACTAATTTGATTATCATCATTGCCTAGGATTTCAAACTTTGGACCATGAAGACCAGATTGCTTTGCTGAAAGGGTCTGCAGTTGAAGCTATGTTCCTTCGTTCAGCTGAGATTTTCAATAAGAAACTTCCGTCTGGTCATTCTGACCTATTGGAAGAAAGAATTCGAAATAGTGGTAAGTGATTTGGCTAATGGTAAAAGAGTTTGTTTCTATGAGTAAAATTGGTGTGCTCCATGAAGGCAGGGCTCTTGCCCATCTTACGCAATGTTATATGCTTGTTGTGCCTAGCATGAAGAATGACTCTAAAAAGATACATGTTAAATAGATAAGACTTCTAGAGGCTTGGTTCAAATATCTCTGTTGTAATAGCAAAGTAGCAAAACTACCCCTTGACCGCACTAAGATGAAGAGCCAAAGGAAGACTTTTGTAAAGATTGGAAAATTCATCTGATTTTTAAAAACTGGCACAAAGGACCTGGGATTCTTCAGCCAAAATAAAAAAAAAAAAAGATTATTTATTTAAAATCTTCAGGTATGTAAGACTAAGTATCCAGCTATTATATATCTACATCAAAATAAAATAAGAAGACATTTTAATAGTAACATTTATATGTCATTTACTAGGTTTCAGACACTTTTCTTTTTCTTTCTTTTCTTTTCTTTTGTTTTTTTTTAGACAGAGTCTTGCTCTTTGCCCAGGCCGGAGTATAGTGGTGTGACCTGAGTTCACTACAGCCTCTGTTTCCCAGGTTCAAGCAATTCTTGTGCCTCAGCCTCCCGAGTAGCTGGGATTATAGGTATGTACCACCACACCCAGCTAATTTTGGTATTTTTAGTAGAGACAGGGTTTCTCCATGTTTCCCAAGTTGGTCTCAAACTCCTGGTCTCAAACGATCAGACTTACTTGGCGTTCCAAAATGCTGAGATTACAGGTGTGAGCTACCATGCCCGACCAAATTTAATTTTTTTTTTTTTTTTTGGAGACAGACTCTTGCTCTGTTGCTTAGGCTGGAGTGCAGTGGTGTGATCTTGGCTCGCCACAATTTCCTCTTCCTGGGTTCAAGTGATTTTTTTGTGCCTCAGCTTCCCAAGTAGCTGGGACTACAGGTGCACGCCATCACACCCAGCTAATTTTTGTATTTTTGGTAGAGACAGGGTTTCACCATGTTGGCTAGGCCGGTCTTGGATTCCTGGCCTCAAGTGATCCACCTACCTCGGCCTCCCAAAGTGTTAGGATTAAAGGCATGAGCCACCACACCTGGTCGGTTTCAGACACTTTTCTAAATACATATATGATTTCATCTAATCTTCTCAAATATTCTGTGAATAAATACTATTATCATTCCCATTTTGCAGATAAAAAAGCTGAGACAGAGAAAGGTTAAATAACTTTCCTAATGACAGAGAGGAAGTCTGACTTCAGAAGCTTTGTGTCAGATGGGCGCAGTGGCTCATGCCTATAATCTCAGAACTTTGGGAGTCAGAGGTGGGTGGATCACTTGAGATCAGGAGTTCAAGACCAGCCTGGCCAACATAGTGAAACCCCATCTCTACTAAAAATACAAAAAATTAGCTGGGCGTGGTAGCACTGTAATCCCAGTTACTCAGGAGGCTGAGGCAGGAGAATTGCTTGAACCCAGGAGATGGAGGTTGCAGTGAGTCAAGATCACACCACCACACTCCAGCCTGGGCAACAGAGTGAGACTCGGTCTCAAAAAAAAGAAGTTTTGTGTCTTAACCACTATGCTATACTAACTCTCAAGAGTTGAGATAGTAGCACAAGTTACTCAGTGTTTAACTTATTGTGGAGTAACACTGTGACAGAGAAGCTCAAGAGACATTGAGATGAATTACCAGGAATTCTGTGCAATTTATCTTAGGAGATCCTTAAGATAGGATGAGTTCTTATTTTCCCGAGAGATTTCATATATGGGTTGTGAGTGGAGAATGAATGAGATGACTTCTCAAGATCATTTCTTTCTAAAGCATTATCATCTTATTATTAACCAAAGCAAATTTAAAGACTTTTAAAACCAATATTTTAGGATAGAGATTAGAGGGAAAGTTTTCAGGTGGTTCTGCATCTGTAATATAAGTGAAGTAATTTTTTAAATGGAAAATTATTTTTAATTTTAATGACATATTTCCATAGTCATTATGTTTTTTCCTAGTTAAAAACAAAAAGTGTAACTAGCATCATTGGTAGATTTTAAAACCACACACTTGAAAAAGATGCATTATTCTTAATATATTCATTAATTTACTAGTCTATCAAATATTTAAGGGCAAGGTACTATGGTGGCAGTGAAGAGAGAAATCAAGCATGTTCTTTCCCCTAAGAAGCTTACAGTCTAATGGGAAGAGATTAACTGTCCATGATTATGATAAAATATGGAAGAGAAAAACAGAGAGGTGATGACTCCTAGTTGACAGAGCTCCGAAAAAGTTTTATTAGCATTTGAGTTGGGACTTGAATGAGATTTGATTTGGATACCCAAGGTGCAGGAGAGAAGGACCAGCAGAAGCAAAGAGAAAGAGGCAAGAAAGCTCAGGGAATGCACACAAAGAAGGGTGAGTAGCTGAGCTGACTGGATTAAGGGTTACATTAAAGGGAAATAGAAAGGAAAAAAAGACAGAATCAGATGATTGAGGGTCTTGGATGCTGGGATAATTATTTTGTTATTTCCCAGGTGATAGGAGACATGGAAGATTTTTGAGTAGAGGAGGGAAAATGTCAAAATCCAGCTTTACAAATTTTCTAGCAGTGTTAGGGTAAGCCAGTACAGAAGTCACTTCTTAGGAGGCAAGAAGTCTCAAAGATGTGACACTTGCTGTCAGGAGAAATGGAGAGAAGAGAAAGGATCTGGGAGATATATCTTTGCGGCTTACCAACTTTCGAAAGACATTATGTTGTCAAAAAATAAGGATTTTGGTCCTGGACTGATTGTGTGTCTCTCTCTCTCTCTCTCTCTCTCTCTCTGTGTGTGTGTGTGTGTGTGTGTGTGTGTGTGTGTGTGTATGTGTGTGTGTCCAGGCTAAGGGGAAAAGGCTGACTCAGGTAACCTCCAAGGCACCATTCAGTTCTAAAGTCTTACTGCTTTTCTTCTCTTAACTAATTCAATTTTCCTGATGGGTGGTTCAGCTAGTCACTAGGCCAGCTACTGAAGTATCCTGATTTTAAAGCCACAATCAATAACTGACAGTTCAACTTAGGAAAGAATTAAAGGACAGGCTGAATTTTCAAATATATGGATATAATTGTTGTTTTAGACTATTGAACATACACTGGTGGTTCTCTCTTTATGCAGAAAATTATAGTGGCTTCAACCTGTGATGGGCAAGGCCTCAGCAGCTTAGCTTTGTCATTTATTTGATTCTGGCTTCCATGGACTGTGGCAGTGCTCCCTTTAAGAAAATCCCAGTCAGCCGAGCACAGTGGCTCATGCCTGTAATCCCAGCACTTTGGGAGGCCAAGGCGGGTGGATCACGAGGTCGGGAAATTGAGACCATCCTGGCTAAGACAGTGAAACCCTGTCTCTACTAAAAATACAAAAAATTAGCTGGGCATGGTGGCGGGTGCCTGTAGTCCCAGCTACTCAGGAGGCTGAGGCAGGAGAATGGCGTGAACCTGGGAGGTGGAGCTTACAGTGAGCCGAGATTGCGTAAGGGTACTCCAGCCTGGGGGACAGAGCAAGACTCTGTCTCAAAAACAAAAAATAAAAAATAAAAAAATAAAAAGAAAAGAAAATCCATCAGTCAAATCTAATTCTTACAAAACTAATAAAATAAAAAGGAATGATGACTCATGACAAAATTTATGCATTTTACTGACAGGTCTTTACTCTCTCTACTCTAGCAAATGTGTGTTTGGTTTATTCATCGAGAGAGTGGTGATTAAGGATACTGACTATGGAATCGGGATTGAATATGGGCTCCGCTACTTATTAGCTGCATGTCCCACTTTTTTAAAGCTGTTGAAATAGACCTCATAACCAATTTGATCTCTTTGAAATCATGTTTCACTTTAATATTTATTCTGCAGTCTTGCCTGAAGTTTGATAATAAAAACTTAATAAGACAGGGTTTTCTTCTTTTTGAGTCAGTATTTAATCCCAGGCACCTAGCACATGCCTGGCTCGGAGTGGGTGCTCAACAAAATTCTGTGGAACAAATGAAAAAAATGAATGAAGGTGTGTCCAGAGCTATAAAACTGGTCTGTTTATTTACTTTCCAGATGGTTGTTTCCCTGAATATCAGAGTTGTTAATGTCCAAAGCTGACAAGTAACCAACAAAAAGTTGGTTAAACATTCTTCTAAACCTTGCCTCTAGTAGTTAATTTGGGGAACAGATATCTCTTTTGCATTTGAGTGTAAGAAAAGGAAAAAGACAGTTTGGATATGGAAATTCTGTTGTGTTCTCTCTCCTCCTCCTCCTCAAAGATGAGTCATTTAAAGTTGATTCAGTTGCCAGACAATGAAAAAGAGAGGTGCAATGTCTGCCATATGAATGGAAATGTTTTAATGAGAGGGCATCTGCAGGAGAATTATCCAGTGGTTGTTACTATCTTTCTTTCCCTGTCTCTTTTTCTCTCCTGGATGCTCAACTTCCTTTAAAAAAAAAATTTTTTTTTTGCCTGGCTCCATCAGATCTCCTGGGTCCTGAGCCAAGTCAGATGCTGCCATTTCCATGATGGCCACTGGGTTAGTACCAGATTCCTTCGCCAGCCTAGCTGAGGTGGGGAAAATCCCTTCCACTGTGGGTCAGCTGAAAGGGAAAAAATAGTTTTCCAAAAAAGTTTACAAGACTACTAACAGGAAAATTACATTTGTAGAAAGGCATGTATAAGGCTGAGCATGCTGGCTCACAACTATAATCTCAGCACTTCAGGAGGCCAAGGCAGGAAGATTGCTTGAGCCCAGGAATTTGAGACCAGCCTGGGCCACAGAGTGACACCCCATCTTTACAAAAAATTTTAAAAATTAGCTGGGCATGGTGGCACGGGTCTGTAATCCCAGCGAGTTGAGAGGCTGAGGTGGGAGGGTCGCTGGAGCCCAGGAGGTGGAGGTTGCAGTGAGCTGAGATTGTGCCACTGTACTCCAGCCTGGGTGACAGAGTAAGACCTTAAAAAAAAAAAAAAAAAAGGCGAAGGGCATATATGCATAATGTTTGGATCTATTAATTATAGCACCAGAAAGGTAACAATTATTCAGCACCTACTGTGTGTCCGGCTGTATTCTCAGTGTTTGTGTGAGCTTTGGGTCCTACAGGAAGCAGATATCAACATGGGACTAAATGTGTCAGAAGTTAATTGGGGGAAATGCCTCTGAAGAATAAAGGGGGAGGAAGCAGATGGAGTCTAGGAGACTCTACACCACCATGCTGATCTGACACCTGTGAAAGGGGAGCAGGAAGGCATGATTGGGCATGAAGAGCATCAGATCAGATCACAGCACAGTCCTGAGAAAGTCTCAGCTAGGCCATTGAAGAGGGACCTAGTCTGAGTTGCCCACTGAATGGGCTAGCACTAACACACCCACTATGCTCAGTCACCAGTTGAGACAAGACTGGTCAAAGTGTGTCCTCAGCACTCACGGGGTGGCATCTGGAGGCTATCAGCCAGCCATACTGCCTACTATGGGCTGTCTTTAAGGATGATCTAAGTGGGCCATCTCCATGGCTGACATTCTGCTACACAAAAAATATTGTTTGCTCATTGTAGCGCTTTGAGGTAGATATTACCAATTCTACGCCAGACCTAGACCCTGTTAATCCCAGTAACAAAATATCAGTCCCAAGTATCCGTTCCCTCTGATATTACCCTCTAACTTTCCAGATTGCCACCTTCCGGTACCCTGACTCTAGGGATTCTTTGTTCCAATACAATGTCCATCACCGGGTACGGTGGCTCCCACTTGTAATCCCAGCACTTTGGGAGGCTGAGCTGGGTGGATCACGAGGTCAGGAGTTCAAGACCAGCTTGGCCAACATAGTGAAACCCTGTCTCTATTAAAAATACAAAAAATTAGCCTGGCGTGGTGGCAGGCGCCTGTAATCCTAGCTACTTGGGAGGCTGAGGCAGGAGAATTGCTTGAACCCAGGAGGTGGAAGCAGCAGTGAGCCAAGATCATGCAACTGCACTCTAGCCTCGGTGACAGAGTGAGACTTTGTCTCAAAAAACAAACAAACAAACAAAAAACAAAATCCATCTACTAACCCTCCAGCCATTGACTCTACTCCCTTTTGCCTGACCACACTTTCCTCAGTATTTGTCTTAGGGTTCATGGTTCATCAATATGATCATTTCCTTGGATCATTCACCAGATATCCTCGACTCTTTGTCTTTCTTTCACCTAAGAAAACCCTCTGGCTGATGAGTACAACTCTTTACCTACTCTGTGCTTGAGCCTGAGAACTGAAACAGTATGACTGGCTTACCCAAAGTTAGTGATCAAACACTTCAAGTGGACTTCAATACTTTTCATGTATCCCTTTTCCCTAGTCAATTCACTCTTATTCTTATGGAAAATTGTCTTGTACCTTCTCTCTCTTCAAATTTCCAACATTTCTTCCCACTCATTCTCAATGATAACTTTGTTGAGAAAAGGTATCTTTCAAGAACATGCCATAGGAGCTGGGGCTCAAGGATATGTGGTCAAACCCCAGCTTCAAGGAAATGTGATCCAGCTTAGAGAAAGATGAACTCCCCAAGCTTAGTCAATATGTCAAGACAGGGATTGTCACAAGAAACAAAGCCAGAGCCAAGTTCCTAGAATTAGGTGCACACAGAGCTCCCCAGGGTTTTCTGAGAGTTGACTTCATCCACATGAGCCAATGTGACTCCCTACCATTTTGGTAACATTCCAGCAAGTGCGGAGGGCAAAGGGGAAAAAGAGTGGTACACCCTCCTTTTAAAGGAATAATCCTGAAGTGGTATGCACAACTTCACAGAGTTCCTCAGAGTTTTCTGAGTCTGGGCCAGAATTGAACCTGTTGAGGCAAGTGGTGTGGTTCTAGCCATGAAGACACAAAAGCTTCAAAAACCAAAGTCAGGCAGGTTACACCTTGGGGCTCCCATGATTTCTGGCTACCACATATTGCTGGAGCCTCTCTGCCACAAATCAGCTACCTCCGGCAGAAACAATTGTCTTATTCCTCTTTTTATTTTATTTTATTTATTTATTTATTTATTTTGAGACAGTCTCACTCTGTCACCCAGGCTGGAGTGCAGTGACTGTGATGTTGGCTCACTGCAACCTCCGCCTCCCGGTTTCAAGTGATTTTTCTGCCTCAGCCTCCCTAGTAGCTGGGACTACAGGCACCCCCCGCCCCCACCTATGCCCGGCTAATTTTTTGTATTTTTAGTAGAGACGGGGTTTCGCCGTGTTAGTCTCGATCTCCTGGCATCGTGATCCGCCCGCCTTGGCCTCTCAAAGTTTTTGGATTACAAGCGTGAGCCACCGCGCCCGGCCTTATTCCTTTTTATTAAATTAAGCACTTTATAAACATTTGTTTTTTGCCTGAAGAATATTTCTGATGGGCCGGGCGCGGTGGCTCAAGCCTGTAATCCCAGCACTTTGGGAGGCTGAGGCGGGCGAATCATGAGGTCAGAAGATGGAGACCATCCTGGCTAACACGGTGAAACCCCATCTCTACTAAAAATACAAAAAACAAAAAATTAGCCCGGCGAGGTGGCGGGGGCCTATAGTCCCAGCTACTCGGGAGGCTGAGGCAGGAGAATGGCTTGAACCCAGGAGGCGGAGCTTGCAGTGAGCCGAGATCGTGCCACTGCACTCCAGCCTGGGCAACAGAGCGAGATTCCATATGAAAAAAAGAAAAAAGAAAAGAAAAGAAAAAGAACAAAAAACGCTCTGATGATCAGTTGTAGAGTAAAGATGATTTACATCCCCTAAACCTTCAGAACAGGCAAACCTTTCTGACTCCTATCATCTCTCATCAGAATATCTTCTCATATTTCTCAGTGTGGTGGCTCCTTAGCCACCCCTTCTCACTTGATGATATCCTTAGTCAGCTTTGAATCTTATCATTTTCATTTGACTCTACCACTAGGGCAACTGTCCAGTAGCAATGGAAGATCATTTCTACTAGGACCTGTATCTGTTTACTTATTTTTTTTAACAAGCCTTTACTGAGTACTTCTATGGGATAAGTACACTGGTGGTACAAAGATGAATAAGATGAAGTCATAATCCTCAAGGACTTCATCTTCTAGGGGAAATATATATGAAAAGAATTAATCACAATAGATTTCATGCATAATTTAAGTTAGAGGTTTGGCTGCTGTAACAGTGACAAAAAATAAAGAGGGCTTAAACAACATGGAAATGTATTTTTATCTTATAATAGTCTGGGCATGAGGAGAATGGGAGTGATAGGGAATCTTCATAGTGTCCCTCTGTCATAGTTGTATCCATACAGATGGATGTCATGCTCATCCATCCACAGAGAGCTGACTTCATCTGCATGGTCCAGTATGGCTCCCCACCATTTTGGTAAAAACACATTCCAAGTCAGGCACGGTGGCTCACGCCTGTAATCCCAGCACTTTGGGAGGCCAAGGTGGGTGGATCACGAGGTCATAAAATTGAGATCATGCTGGTTAACACAGCGAAACCTCATCCCTACTAAAAATACAAAAATTAGCCGGGCGTGGTGGCATGTGCCTGTAGTCCCAGCTACTCCGAAGGCTCAGGCAGGAGAATCGGTTGAACCTGGGAGGCAGAGGTTGTAATGAGCAGAGATAGCGCCACTGCACTCCATCCTGGGCAACAGAGTGAGACTCCATCTCAAGAACAAGCAAACAAATAAACAAACAAAAACACATTCCAGCAAGTAGGGAGGGCAAAGGGGAAAAAGAATGGCACACCCTCCCTGTAAGTGAATAATCCTGAAGCGTTACACATAATTTCTACTGGCATTCCATTGGCAAGAACTCAACTTCTTCAGCACACCTTGAGACAAGAGACCTGTAAAGAGAACTACTAATGTAATAACTAGGTAAGACATGATGAGGGTCTTGCTGGTTAGAATACATATAATCAAAAAGAAAAAAACCTTGCTTGTAATTTCATAAGTTTCAGAACTTGTGATACCTCAAATTTCAGAAAAGCTCAACAATGAAGTTTTCCAGAATATGATCTGTGTAAATAAATATGCATGTTTCTATTTTATAATAAGATACTTTCTCCAAATATCAACCATATATTGTGACAATAAAAAACATACAAGCTCACATGCTGCTGAATATTTTATTATGTATAATGTTTTAATTTATTAATATTTATGAATTTCCTTCTCCCAGTGGATTTTCAGAACATTGCCTCTTCCACACGACACATAAAAACCTGATCTTGCAAGATGACCTTTCAGACTAACTTTTTATTCTTATGCTAATACAATTCATCCTTATTTCTATTGTACATTTAATTCCAGAGTAACATAATGTTTCAAAGTTACTCTCTTTATGCCTATGGAACTCTTTAAAGAATATGATGTGAAATTTCTTTTCTTGTTCTTCAAATTCATACTCTTTTGTTTGCTATTATTAAATTCCAATCACATACACAAAGATAACTGTCTCTGAGATGCTTTTAATGAGAGTTAGAGTGTTTATTTATGTTAATTGAGGCTTTAGAAGATATCTGATATAATTTGTGCTTGAGTCGTTTCTATACAATTCTAGTGCATCATTGATTTTATTCCTAATGTACCATTACTTACAAACTAGGGGTTTAAGTTGGAATTGTTAATAAAAGTAGGAATAATCATAGTATATAAAATATTATGGGACTGAAATAGGTTTTCTAACACTGAATGAGTTTATATTTTGTTTTGTATTGTTTTTTTGAGACAAAGTTTTGTTCTTATCGCCCAGGCTGGAGTGCAATGGCACGATCTGGGCTCACTGCAACCTCTGCCTCCTGGGTTCAGGCAATTCTCCAGCCTCAGCCTCCTGAGAAACTGGGATTACAGGCGACGGCCAACATGTCTGGTTGATTTTTTGTATTTTTAGTAGAGATGGGGTTTCACCATGTTGGCCAGGCTGGTCTTAAACTCCTAAGCTCAGGTGATCTTTCTGCCTCGGCCTACCAAAGTGCTGGGATTACAGCTGTGAGCCACTGCACCTGGGGCAACTTTACATTTTTAACATTAAGGAAATTAGTGATAACCTCTCAGAAATCAAAGCAATTTGTTCTGTTCACTTCAAATATAAATAACCCCTGACATTTATAGTAGTTTTGGGCCTTTTTCCATCCCCACAAGAGACATAAATAAAATATTCAATTCAGTAAGAATTTACCAGTATGAGAATATATCTCATGTTTTGCAATGTTTTGTTTTCACATGCATCATCCTGTTAGTGCTGCTCCCAATGACCCTCACTAGGTGAGTGTTACACTCCTATTTTATAGATGCAGAAATGGGCTTAGAGAGGCAAGATGACCTGCCCAAGGTCATACAACTAATCAAAAGCATGTGAGGAAATGAAGGCGGGTGTTCTAACTCACAGCCCAGCTCTCTTCTATATGTGGCATCTGTCACTCACCAAGGCCTAATATTTGCCCAGTTATCTGCTAGCAGGGAACATTAAGTAAAACATGGCTTCTGCCCTTCGGTTGAGGGATAAAGTATAAGTAGCAGTTAGCAATTTCAAATTGCTTTAAGTCAGTGATTAAATGAATAGACAATGAAGTCAGAGAAAGGAGATAATCTTGTTAGAGTGATGAAGTTGTAGCCCTTAGTAGTACCATACTAAAGTATACTGTGCTTATTTTTGTGATATGATTTCACTGTTTTAGCCTTTTCGGCTTACATAAAATGAAAACAGTTACCAGAACTGCATTTTCCAAAGATGCAAATCTAAGCTGGTTATCAGTTCAGATACTGTCTTTGAGAGGGGTTGGAAATGTAAAGAAACAAATGATAGAATATTTATAAGAAGGATAAATGCTTAAGTTAAAATTTAGAAATCTTAACACCTCTACTTTTGCTTTTGAAAGTGGTCACGTGATAACTTTTGCATGGGCAAATTTAGGACTCAAATTATAGGAAGAAACCTTCCTTGGATTAAGAGGAAACATTAAAGAAATACAAGTGAGGATATTTCCATTGCCCCTGGGCAGAATCCATTGTTCCTCAGCTGTATTTCCCAAGCTTTTTGTACTTACTCTGTTTTAGATATTATGTATTTATTTATGTCAAGTTGCCCCTTGATATCCATGGAGGACTGATTCCAAGATCTCTCTTGGATACCAGTTAATGGCTGCTTAAGTCCCTGATATAAAATGGTACAGCCTTTGTATATAACCTATGTACATCCTGTTGTATACTCTAAATCACCTCCAGATTACTTATAATACCAAAACAATGTAAACGGTATGTAAATAACTGTTTCACTATATTGTTTAGGGAATAATGACAAGAAAAAAGTCTGGACATGTTCATTACAGTTGTGATACTTTTCCCAAATATTTTTGATCTGTGGTTGGTTGAATCCGGGGATACAGAACCCACAAAGAGCTGACTGTATCTACTTCTTCTGTTAACCTGTTAACTGCCTGAGGACTTCATATTCCCAGATTCCCAGCACTAATATGGTGCCTGACACATAGCAGGAATATAAATATTGGTGAATTTTGTTGAGCTGAATCTGGAACTCGACAGCCCAAACTCTGGTAACCCCTAAGCCCTGGTGAGACCTAATTAGGCCGGATAGTTTTTAGCCACTAGGACTAATGGGAAGTATATCATTTATTATATATTTTAAATTAAATATTTTATGTTTAAAGTAATTCTTTTTTGAATTGCTAGTTTAATGGCAGCTCTTTACTTAGGGCTAAAGGTATGGCACAAATGACTCCCTGGGGGAAAGTTTAGCAGTTGAAATAGAGGACATAGTCCAATCTCAGCACCACAAGAATATATCCATTGTCTTAATGGCATCCCTTGTCCCCATGATATCTCACAACTATGTCACCTTCATCATAAAGGACTACCAAAACATACTACTGCCTGATTTAACATGCATTTATTAATGTCCTATTATATCTTCTGATGGATGCTAATTTTAGAGATGCAGACTTGAATAAGAAATATCTGGCCAGTCACAGTGACTCACTCCCATAATCCCAACACTTAAGGAGGCTGAGGTGGGAGGATTGCTTGAGACCAGGAGTTTAAGACCAGACTGGAAAATATAGCAAGTCCCCGTCTCTACAAAAAATAAAATATCTGGATGTGGTGGTGCACACCTGTAGTCCCAGCTACTCGAGACTGAGGCAGGAGAATTGCTTGAGCTACGCAGGAGAATTGCTTGAGCTCCCCAGGAGTCCGAGGCTGCAGTGGGCTATGATTGTGCCACTGCACTCCAGCCTGGTAGCAGAGCCAGAGTCTGTCATAAAAAAAAAAAAAAAAAAAAACATCTATGAAGCACCCTTTATGGGTCAGGCAGCATGGCAGACACTGGAGATATAGTAACTGATTCCCACTCTTATAAAATGTGTATGGTATTTCACACTCCAGTGAAAAGGAGAGATGCAAATTGTGATAAGTTGCAATAGAATTGAAGCTAGACAAGAAAGTAACTAATTCTGCTTCTCTGTGACAGGGAAAGCTCCATAGAGGAAGCAAAATTTGAACTTGGCCTTGAAACATGGATGGGGTACCTTAGTCTAACAAGGATCCTGCCTTGTATTTCAGGAAAAAGCATGAAGACATAAAAAGTGTATCTCCCTTGTTAGGGGAGCTGTCAGAATGCTCTTGGCTGATAGCTACAGAAAATAAACTCATCATGGCCTAAAAAATTATGAAAATGTCTTAACTCAAACAAGAAACCTAGAGGAAGAGTGACAGCAGAATTGGTTAATTTAGAAGCAGAACCCACCATTGGAAACACAGATCCTTCTCATCTTTCCGCTTCGCTGTCCTTGGCATATTGGCCTTCCCCGCAGGCTGGTTCTCCTCCTGGTCATGTAACAGCCAAAGCAGTTCCAGGCACTATGTCCAGGCATAACACTGGTCAAAGGAAAAAGAAATGCTGTCTTCCTCAGTATGGAAATCTTTCTTAGGAACTTTCCAGTAGACTCCCCTTTAGTCTCATGGGCCCAAATTTCACTGCTGTCCCTAACTACACCAACCTCTGATGTAATGATGTGATGGAAATGAGACCAACAGTGGCTGGATCTTGGGCTGGAGCTGGGATTTGCTTCTACCATGGCCATGGGGCAGGGAGGGGGAAGGGAGCCTGTGTAGGCAACAAGCTGAGTCAGCTTTAGGAGCCTTAGATGAATCTGTGTCATTAGTTCCTAGGGAAACTATTGGGCTGCTGGGAGATTAGTTTGAAAGGAAAGCAGAAGGCAGATGTAGCCTTGTGTGCCATGTCAGGGGTTTATACCTTGACCTCTGTGCTATGGGGTGATGTCATTTCTAGAAAAGTTTCAAGTTGCATGGTTTTAAGGAATTAGTATCATTTTTAACCAGATGCTCAGTCCATCTTGAGGACGTCATCAGAATAAATCATATAGAAGTATTTAAGATACCAGGATACATGTCTTGTGTAATATGCATACTTGTAAATAGCACACACATACACACACACACACACCCCTGCTTAGTTTTTGTTCCCAATCACGACTAGAAAGCTAATTAGGAAATAAAAGACTTTTAACATTTAAAACACCTAAAGCAGTATAGTGTTAATTCTATCATATGGTTATTCTCTCAAAGATCTGATTATTGAACATAATTTATTAATCACAGACCTTTTTTTTAACAAAAAGGGAAAACAAATAAGAAACAGGAGCAGAAACATGAAATTATTTTTGCAAATAATTTGCAAATTTTCCATGGCAAAGTCTTTCGTGGTTAAGTTAGAAAATAGCCCCACCTTGTGACCAAAAATCAGCTAATTGGTCTTTCAAGCAAAAATGAAGCAAATTTTAAACAATTCTCCAGGAAGAAGAAGGAAGCAGGAAAACAGGAAAAGGCTGTCCCCTTCAGGATGATGTTAGTGTTACATCTCTCATGTTAGAAATTGCTAGTTTACACGCCCTTTGTTTTTGTTGGCGTGGTTAACTCTGACTGCTGACTCTAATTCCAAAAGTAGATTTATATTTATCTATCCTGTAGGAAAATTATTTTTTAACTCTCCCATTATTTCTTTTCTACATTTTCTCTATATTCACTCTTGGTTTTTACAACATGCACAAGATGAAATAATCATTTTAAAAGTTTAACCTTGGCCGGGCGCGGTGGCTCAAGCCTGTAATCCCAGCACTTTGGGAGGCCGAGACGGGCGGATCACGAGGTCAGGAGATCGAGACCATCCTGCCTAACACGGTGAAACCCCGTCTCTACTAAAAATACAAAAACTAGCCGGGCGAGGTGGCGGGCGCCTGTAGTCCCAGCTACTCGGGAGGCTGAGGCAGGAGAATGGCGTAAACCCAGGAGGCGGAGCTTGCAGTGAGCTGAGATCCGGTCACTGCACTCCAGTCCGGGCGACAGAGCGAGACTCCGCCTCAAAAAAAAAAAAAAAAAAAGTTTAACCTTATTTTCCCCACATATTGTCAATTGTAATTAGATAGCTAATGGAGGCAACATCTCTGGAGGGTGTGTGGGGATTTAGAAAGGCAAATGAAACAGGAAATTTGGTAATCAAAGCAATTTTTAAAAATGTTAATATTTTCAAATCAGCTGTCTTGAATATCATCCCCAAATCTTCATGTACTATTTAATTTAATGGCATAGCCATAGATTACTATTTTAGGTAATCACAACTGATGAGTGTAGCCTCTGAATGCTGAAGAAAGCATAAAGATTGACATTTTTTTGAAGATGATAAAGAACAACCTTACCAAGAAAATAGAGAACTTAGTGTAGCTTTAATACCTGGAAAAATACTGAGGCAAATCACCGATCAGCCAGTTTGTATTTATCCCCAGTAATTTGCAGAATTTGTTGGTTTTTAAAAACCAACATGGCTTTGTAAAGACAAAAGTTCACACGTTTAATCTAAGACTAAGATGAACCGAGATTAAGATGGACTAATGTGTTGATTCAGTTCTCTTGAATAATGATAGTAATAGCTACTATTATAATTATCTACTCTGACATTTTTTGAGGATTTACTATGAACCTGGCATTGTGCTAAGCACTCTCTATATATTTCATGTAACACTACTGTTATATGGAGTACACATTATATTACATGTGACGACATTTCACAGATGAGAAAATGAAGGCTTAAAGAGTTTAAGTAATGTCCCAAGACCAAGTTGTGGAGTTTGGTTTCAAACTCAGAGCTGGCTTATGACCTCTTAACCACTAGGTTTGCTGGAAGCCGGGACTGGTATTCTCCAGGCTCACATTCTCCAATCCTCTGCACTTTAAGTCGTATCTAGTTGGGTTGTGGGTATTTAGTTCATTCTGTAACAGCTGGATAAAGGGCAATGTCCCACATGATGTAATCCCCAAATTGCTCAACAAAGACATTGTTGTTAATAGAGTCCACTGGGGTCAATTAAGGAATCAAAGTCAAAGGGGAGAAGAGGGTGGTATTTTGGCCAGAGAGGAAAAGGGCAAGGATTTAATTTGGGAAGACTGTTTTTTAAAAAATATTTAAACATTTATTGTGCTCAAAATTTAAATAAATCCAAAAAATTAAATAAATCATGTAATTCTCTTTATAGGATGGGCGCGGTGGCTCATGCCTGTAATCCCAGCACTTTGAGAGGCTGATGCGGGTGGATCACATGAGGTCGGGAGTTTGAGACCAGACTGACCAACATGGAGAAACCCTGTCTCTACTAAAAATACAAAATTAGCTGGGTGTGGTGGCGCATGCCTGTAATCCCAGCTACTTGGGAGGCTGAGGCAGGAGAATCGCTTGAACCTGGGAGGTGGAGGTTGCAGTGAACTGAGATCGCACCATTGCACTCCAGCCTGGGCAACAAGAGCAAAACTCCATCTCAAAAACAAACAAACAAACAAAAAACACCTCTCTTTTAAAGTACAAAATAATTCATCACCTTCCTTTATTATTTGCCCATTATTTCATCTGAATATTTATAGCTAAGATTTTCTTAAAGTAGGTTACCCATGATTACAGCTGCCTGAGAGACCCATCTCATGGCATGTATATATGTTTCGTCAAAGGCAATTTGGGAATGTGTGCTGGATCAAGATTCAGAAAATGTAGACTTGGGTTTTCCATTTATTATGCTAGTAAACTTAGCTTACCTCTCTGAGCCTTACTTTCTCAAGTCCGAAATGGGGATAGTAATACTGGCTTATCAGTACTTCCCGCACAGGATTCTTGTACAGAATCAAATTTGTTTACGTATTTGAAAAATATGAGATACTGTATCCACGGAAAGGATGGGTGTAATTATTGAAAAGAAGAACTCCTAGTGTACTTCGGGATCTTTTGCTACCATTTGCATCACTGTAAGATAGAAAAAATGAGAGCTGTGTCCATGCATGTTAGAAGTAATTTTTTTCCTTTTTGTATTCATTTTATTTTAATTTTATTTTAGATTCGGGAGGTGCATGTGCAGGTTTGTTCCATGGTGCATTAATCTGTTTTGCATTGCTATAAAGGAATACCTGAGGCTGGATAATTTACAAAGGAAAGAGGCTTATTTGGTTCATGGTCCTGCAGGCTGTGCAAGCATGACACTAGCATCTGCTCAGCTTCTGGGTAGGCCTCAGGGAACTTTTACTCATGGTAGAAGATGAAAGGGGAGCAGGCGTGTTACATGGTGAGACAGGGAGAAAGAGAGATACTAGGCTTTTTTAAACATTCATATTTCACAGTAACTAATAAAGTAAGAACTCATTCATTACCATGGGGAGGGCACTAAGCCATTCAGGCGGGGTCTGCTCCAGTGATCCAAACACCTTCCACCAGGCCCCATCTCCAACACTGGGGATTACATTTCAACATGAGATTTAGAGGTGACAAGCATCCAAACTATTTCACGTGAATATACTGTGTAACGATGTGATTTGGACTTCTGGTGAATGCATCCATCATCCAAATCGTGAACATTGTACCCAATAGGTAATCTTTCAACCCTCACCTTCCTCCCACCCTCCCGCCTTTTAGAGTTGCCAGTGTCTGTTATTTCCATTTGTATGTCCATGTGTACCCCTTTTTTAGTGAGGACATGTAGTATTTGATTTTCTGCTTCTGAGTTATTTCGTGTATGATACTCTTCTAAAAGTGAGAATTTAGGCTTTCTAGTAAGTATACCATTAGATGATAATTGTACTCTTTAGTGTCTGAAATCAAAGTTTATTCTGATTTGCTCTTTAACTCTGGATCTGGTTTGGAAGAAATGGAACAGTCTGTTCTCATCTGGACCAATCCTGGGAAACATCCTCATCTCAATTAATCCATAAGTCACATCACAGGTTTCTTTGTTTGTTTTGTTTTGTTTTGTTTTTCTGTCACCATGATTCTCCATCCAATGGCTCTTGTGGAATAAAGCAATGCACAGAACAGGCACCAAGGTAATATTTATTGAATGCAGGAAGTGGCACTAATAAGTCTTTTTTTTTTTTTTTTTTTTGAGACAGCATCTTCGACTGGGTGTGGTGGCTCACGCCTGTAATCCCAGCACTTTGGGATGCCAAGGCGGGTGGATCACAAGGTCAGAGGTTCAAGATCAGCCTGGCCAATATAGTGAAACCCTGTCTCTACCAAAAATACAAAAAAAAAAAAAAAAATAGCTGGGCATGGTGGCACACGCCTGTAGTCCCAGATACTCAGGAGACTGAGGCAGGAGAATCACTTGAACCCAGGGTGCGGAGGTTGCAGTGAGCCGAGATCACGCCACTGCACTCCAGTCTGGGCAACAAGAGTGAGACTCCGTCTCAAAAAAAAAAAAAAAAAAAAGAGATAGCATCTCACTCTGTCACACAGACTGGAGTGCAGTAGCACAATCACAGCTTACTGCAGCCTCAACCTCCAGGCTTAAGTGATCCTCCCACCTCAGCCTCCTGAGTAGCTGGGACCACTGGCATGTGCCACTGCACCCAGCTAACTTTTGTAGTTTTTGTAGAGACAGGGTTTTGCCATGTTGCCCAGGCAAGTATCAAACTCCTGAGCTCAAGCAATCTTCCAGCCTTGGCCACCCTAAGTGTTGGGATTATAGGTGTAAGCCACTGCACCTGGTTAGAAGTCTTAAATGACAAAGAGGAGTGAGCTAGATGAAAGAGAAAAGGGATATTTCAAGTAGAGAGCACAACATGTACAAAAACTGGGCAATGTGAATTGTTTAGGGAACTACAAGTGGCCGAGGGTGGCTAGAGGAAATGCAGTGCGATGGAGTGCAGCTTAGCCTTGCCACTGTCAGGACTTTGGAGCCTGCCAGCTTTGGTTTGAATCCCAGTTCCACCTCTCTCAGCCAAGTGTCTTTGGGCTAGTTATATAACCTCTCTATCTACCTCATGAGGTTTACAACTATTAAATGAATTATGGTATATTAAATGCTTAAAATATTGCATAATACATAATGACTACTCCTACTATTAATCTTCTTATTGTGAATAGTGAGATAGGCAGGGTACAGGTCCTAGAGGCTCCTACGTTAAAAGGAAGAAAATTAAAACTATATGCCTAAAGCCATGGGGAGGTTTAGATGGTTTTTGTAAGAAGTAGGGAGAAAGTGTGTGATTTGATTTTTAGAAAAGTCATTCCAGTACCTGGATAGAGCATGGATCAAAGGGAATCAAACTAAAGACAGAAAGGCCAGTGAGGAGGCAACTCTGGTAATCCAGATGAAGAGAGCTGGAAGCTTAAATTAAGTAAATGCCAGGTGCAATAAAGAGGAGCGGGAGCATCAGGTGAGTGTGAGCAGGAGAAGTCACAGGCCTGGGTCCCTGAATCTCAGTTGTCAGGCCTGGGGAGTTGGGTGGTGTGGATACCACTCACCAAGAATGGGAACGCCAGGAAAGAAGTGGATTAGGAGAAACATGGGGGAGCTTAGTTCTGTAGTACATGGTGTCTTTGATTTTGGACATACTGGGTTTGAAGAGAACAGCCAAGTACTGATGCTTGGTAGGTAATGGTTTGGTGCTTCAGGAAGAGATCAGAACCCTTTGATAAGAGCACTGGCCCATTTAGAAATGAAGCTGTCTATATTTATGGACTGAAGAACCACCATTTTTTGTTAGTTGTTTAAGATGTGATCTCTGCCTTAATTATCGATAGTCATATTCAAAAGATTCACTAAATCCCATTTGGAAAATGGAGACGTTTTTGAAATTCTTTTGGCAATTCAGCAGCATTATCATTGATTATTCAGTAGTGACTGAAACAAAGACACTGCCAAAATTAGACATACACTCATTGCTTTGGCTATGTTTTGAGAATTTTGTCAACTGATTGTCTTTGCAATGTCCTTCCTTTGGACATATAATAAAAATAATAAATATACAGTCATTATTTGAATGTGTGCATATAGTTGCAAAATTAGCATGTGTTTATATGGATAATATGTTTCTAGTTTTACACTGTTTTGTCACTCAAAAATTTTATTATGACTGCAACTTTCCCCCATAGGTATCTCTGATGAATATATAACACCTATGTTTAGTTTTTATAAAAGTATTGGGGAACTGAAAATGACTCAAGAGGAGTATGCTCTGCTTACAGCAATCGTTATCCTCTCTCCAGGTAATTTCAGTGTTACATTTTAATTTTTATGCCATTTTTTTCAGTATACTCGTAATAACATTTATTGAAAAAATCTGGAAGACACAGAAATATAAAGAAAAAGTAAAGTGGCCTATAATTCTACCATCCAAATAGAACCATTATTAATCTTTCAGTACATTTCTTCTCAGTCTTTTTTAAAAAATCACACTTATTCATTTAATAAATGTATATTGAACACCTACTATGTACTAACCATGGTGCTAAACCCTGGGGATGCAATAAGACACAGGTCCCATGCAACTTGCATTCTGGTAGGATGAGAAAGATAATAAATGAAGAAACAATAATATTTTTTCAGAAGGTGGTAAATGCTACAAAAAATGTAATGAGAATATAAAGAAAGAAGTGGCACAAAAATGGTGTTTTAATTCGTGGTCACTGGAGGCTTTTCTAAGTGGGTGGCATTGGAGCAGGGATCTAAATGAAATTACATACTTTTTAACATAATAGGGAACTTTTTTCTGAGTTTATATTTCTTCAAAAGTCATTTCCCAAGTCATTAAAAATTTACATTGGTAAAGTTGTAATATGTGCTACGTTTTCTATTGTATGCATATACAATCATT
The DNA here is from genome assembly GCF_002776525.5 of Piliocolobus tephrosceles. NCBI lineage: Eukaryota > Metazoa > Chordata > Mammalia > Primates > Cercopithecidae > Piliocolobus > Piliocolobus tephrosceles. Next base: position 98,175,202 of record NC_045443.1, read on the forward strand.
TACTTAATCTTTACCACATATTTGTATATTCAGGATATTTCCAGTTTTTTTGTTGTTGAAAATGTTTTTTCAACAGTTTTTTTGCTGCTGTTGTTGAAATGAATACCTCTTTCCATATTTTTTTTCTATATTTTTGGGTTACTTTAATAATTTGGGAGTCGAATGATGTCATGTTCATGATTTGTAAAGCATAAAAACAATGCTAGCCTTAGACCATTTTTATACATTATATTGAGGCAGAAGCTAGTTGTTATTTTGCTTTACCATAAAAATTATGACTTGTGACTAAAAAGCTATTCAGCAGAACCTACTAAAGTTACACATGGATATGTCCTATGACCCAGTCATTTCACTTCTGAGAATATACTCACCAGAAAGGATGCTGACGTCCACCCTATAGGTTATCTTTAGGGGTTTTGATTGGAAGGGGAATTAGGGAGGCTTCTGGGAAGCATTACGTGTGTTGTATCTTGATCTTATTATAATTACGCGTGTGTGTGCATAAAAATTCATCAGGTTGAACACTTAATTTTTACATTTTGTGTACAACATTTAACTTACACTTCAAAATAGTTAATGTTGCTATAATTATGCTGAATTAATGCTTTTCCACGTTTTAATTTTGTCATTTTATTTTAAACTTCAAAACAGATAGACAATACATAAAGGATAGAGAGGCAGTAGAGAAGCTTCAGGAGCCACTTCTTGATGTGCTACAAAAGTTGTGTAAGATTCACCAACCTGAAAATCCTCAACACTTTGCCTGTCTCCTGGGTCGCCTGACTGAATTACGGACATTCAATCATCACCATGCTGAGATGCTGATGTCATGGAGAGTAAACGATCACAAGTTTACCCCTCTTCTCTGTGAAATCTGGGACGTGCAGTGATGGGGATCACAGGGGAAGGGTCTAGCTCCTTTTTCTCTCTTATGATATTAATCTGAAGTATAACTTTCCTTTATTTCACTTGTACCCAGTTTCACTCAAGAAATCTTGATATTTATGTTGTAATTACATGTATAACTTCCACAACTGTAAATATTGGGCTAGATAGAACGACTTTCTCTACATTGTGTTTTAAAAGGCTCCAGGGAATCCTGCATTCTAATTGGCAGGCCCTGTTTGCCTAATTAAATTGATGGTTACTTCAATTCTATCTGTTGAACTAGGGAAAACCTCATTTTGCTCTTCATCTTACCATATTGCTTATATTTTATTAAACAGTTGTATTCAATTTTGGCAATAAAGCAAACATAATGAATGGCAACAGGCTTTTCTTTGGGAACAAAATTTGATAAATATACAAACTCATTTCTTTAAATGTTGAAAGACATCCTATTGAATCTGAGGGGGTAATTTACAGAAAGACAGTGTCTCTCATTACGTCATTGGAACTTTTGTCATCCCTGGAAAAGTCCTGGTGAATTTGTAATAGTCCTCTGATCGTTTCCTTTTCTTTGAAGTTTAAAGCAAACAGAAAAGTTAATAATTTTCACATAAGATATTCCCTCAAGCAATCCTTTCCCCCAGTTAGTCTTGAGGCAGGCTTCACAAATTCAGAGTAGGCAGCTAACTGCAGTGATGGGACCTTCCCTTTCCTCTCTTAAAAGTGCTCCATTGGCTTCACTGTATCCAATCATCTTTCTGTTTTGTTTTGCTTTTCAAAACATTCCTACAGCTGGGTGCACAGCTGCTGTATACTTCCCCCAAGGCAGGAATTAGTTCATTTCCTTCCTTCATTTTTACACTGTTGCATCCTTCTCCCCATTATCCTTTGGTGAATACAATAAAACACCTTCTATAAGTAATGGGCTTCTATCTCCCTTTCTCCTAAAATTAGCCAAAGTGGAATATGATTAGCAAGCAGTTTTTTTTTGTATCAAAATACTAGGACAACCCTGGAATTCTAAAAATAACCAGTCAGTGGAAAACTCTGTTGAGGCTAGCATCAATTGGATTCTAATACAACAAAAATGTCTTGAGTTCCCAGTAAGTACAAGATTCATTTGCTAAACTCCATGGAGGATACAGAAATGATTAAGACCCGGTAACAAGAGCTGAGCCCAATGGCTCACACCTGTAATCCCAGCACTTTGGGAGCCTGAGGCTGGAGGATTGCTTGAGCCCAGGAGTTTGAGACCAGCTTGGGCAACATAGGGGAAACCCTGTCTCTACAAATAATAGAATAAAATCAGCCAGGGGCTGTGGCTTGCACCTGTGCTGGTCCCAGCAACTTGGGAGACTGAAGCAAGAGGATTGCTTGAGCCCCGGAGTTGGAGGCTGCATTGAGTCATGATGGCACCATTGCACTCCAGCCTGGGTAACAGAGCGACACCCCGTCTCCAATTAAAGAAAAAGAACAAAACCCAGTAACTGCCTGGAGGGAGTTACAAGGGCTGCAGCGGAACTTGCCGTAGGCTTACCCTGGAACTTGGGAAAGTTTCATAAAGGAGATGGTACTTCTGCTGGACTTCAAGGGATAGCCCTGAATCAGTGGGTCCAGGTAGGAGGGAAGGGGTTCAAGGTGAAAGGGGTGGCAGGAGCAAAAGGAGAAAGGTGGTGAGTGGTACAGATGTTAAAAGACCATACGTAATCTGGGGAGGGAGGGAGGATGCACAGTCTCTTTCTAAATTTCAGTTTCACCATTGTGAAATGCAGAGATCAGCACTTATTGCATAAGGGAATTTGGCTTATTAATGAAGAGTAAGTGGGAAGTAGCAGGTCCACCAGGGAGAGGGTTGGTGAGGAAAGGACATTGAAGAAAGAAGTGAATTTCCAAATGCCTGAAAAGGTAGATCTAGTTTGGAGAAGCTGAGTACAGTTTGGTGTCTCTGGATCTCATGCCACTTGTGCAGACAGCAGTGAGAAATGAGGCCGGAACTGGTGGGGCACTGGAGACAGAGCAAGAAGCTTAATCCTATAGGTCTGGATTTATTCAAGTGATTAAGACCTTGTAACAGCAAACAATAATGCTCATCACATGGAAAACTAATTGTGATGCTATAAGAAATACATACTGTTTTTGTTCCTGGTTTCTGACACAGCTTCTAAGAGCCTTGGGATTTCCTGAGTGATAGGGGTAATAGGAGCATCTCTTGGTGAAAATAAAATACAAATTATAAGTGCTATGAAAGAGAAGTATGTCCCTTGATCCGATATGCACTTTTATGGGTCATTTTCCACACTAGTAGAGTGATTTTTTTTTTCTAAAATGCAAATCTGGTTACATGTTCCCCATCCCACTTGATGATTTCCCATTGACTTGAGCAAAGACCCAGAGCTCCTTGGGAGAGAAGCTGGCTATGGAGACCTCCCCGCCCCGCCCCACTATATGATCCTACCGGTTTTGTCCCCTGCCCTACCTATATTCTAGGCTTCCCAATAAAATGCACTCCCCAGAGGTCTATCTTCTCTTACACCAAATGAGAAAGAAAGTATAGAGACGGGGGAAAGAAAGGGGTTCGCTTGTTTTCTCCCTTTTCCCTTCCACCCCAGGTCCCAAGTATGGGTGATTTTGTGTCACAGGGGGACATTTGGCAGTGTCTGGAGACACTTTTGGTTTTCATAACTTGGAGGTAGAGGTGCTACCGGCCTCTAGTGGGTAGGAGCTAGTGATGATGCTAAGCTTCCTACAATGCACAGAATAGCCTCCCTCAGCAATTATCTGGCCCAAAATGGTAACAGTGCTGAGGTTTAGAAACCCTGCTCTCTCCCATCCAGTCTTAGTTCATTCAGGCTGCTGTAAAAATATGCCATAAACTGGGTAGCTTATAAACAACAGGAATTGATTCTTTACAGCTCCAGGAAGTCCAAGATGAAGGCACTGGCAGATTCAATGTCTGGTGAGAACTTCCTGGTTCCTAGATGGCATCTTCTAGATGTGCCCTGACATGGTGGAAGGCATTAGCTAGCTCTCTTGGGTCTCTTTTATAAGGGCACTAATCCCAGTCATGAGGCTTCACCTTCATGGCCTAATCACCTCTCAAAGGCCCTACCTCCTAATACTATCAATTTAGGGGTTAGGATTTCAACATATGAATTTTGGGGGGACACAAATATTCAGACCATAGCATTTCCCAAGAAAATATGACTCCTACAGAGTACTCTCTCTTGACCTGATCTAGCATCTAGCTTCAACATAATTCTCATGGTGGTGGTTTTCTAGTTCATAACAACATTGTGGACAGTCATTTTATTAGTGAATCCAAATACTGGATATGAGTAACTGTTTTTGAAATTTTGTTTTCTTTGTTTGTTGTTCAGAATGAGAAACTGATTTCACTCATTGATCCTATAGCAGCAGAATTTTACTTTTCCCCAGATATTTACAAAATTACAATTTATTCATTTTTCCTTATGTAAAATAATAAATTTAGTACACTATCACATATCACATTTGGGTGTTAGCTGACTTATTTTTTGGACACTCAGAATCCACTGCCTTTACTTCTGTAAGAGTACTCTGATTTCCGCAGGGGAACCACCCTCTTCCGTCTTTTAGTCCATATGTTGTAAGTGGAGTTGATTCCACCCCCAGCTCCCGAGCTGGAAATGTGACTCAGGCATAGCTAATCAGAATATCACATATCTTAGGTCACAGTCATTGGTTTAGAATTGGGCAGGTGACTTATTTAAAGAAAATGAGATATATTGCTGGAAGTATTTTTAGGAGGAAAGCAGTGTCAGTTACATGCCTCTGTGTGTTTGTGTGTGTGTGTGTGTGTATTAATTGTTTCAAATTCTTCACTCTCTCCCTGTAGTAGAATTATCTGGTCAGGTTATTTGACTCGTGAATTTGCAGTGCCTCTCACAGGAGTAGGCAGAACATACTTCCCCACCCACTGATGTTGAGCTTGTCCTTGTGGCTTGCTTTTGGCAATGGAATGTGGGTGGAAGTGAGAGTGTCAGTTTCGAGCTATGGCCTTAAGAGATATCCCATGTTTCTGCTGCTGCTCTTGCACTTCCGCTATCTTCCATGAAAAGGGAATTCCCTGGATAGTTGCAAGTCTCAGAATGAGAGACAGAAGGCGCACACCTAAACCCAACTTACAGCTTGAAACAGCATGCCTCCTCTCAACCATGAGTTAACATGCAGATCGACAAACAAGAAAAATCAATGTTTATTACTGTAAGCCACTGAAAGTTGGGAGTTGTTTGTTATACAGCATCACCACAGCAACAGTCTAGCTAATATATCCTATTTGTGTTCATATCTGTTCACTTCCTTTCCCTTCTCTGTTCATCTAGGGAGGGAGGACCAACCCCTGACAGGCTGCATTTTATAGGTTTCTCTGTTAACTGGCTTTGGCCAGGTTCAATCAATGGAAAGTATTGATGGGAGACTGGAGGATGAGAAGGGAAAAGCCAGGATATTTCTCCCTCACTCTCTTTGCCTCAGATTGCATCTCTGGTAAAGATTGCATCTCCTACATGGTTCCCAGTCCCACTGGGAAACTGCCCCACCCCAGTGCTGATGGCCCTGGTTTCTAAACTCATCTTTTGAACTCTAAACCCTAGAATTGCAGTGGTTTCCTACTATTGCTAATCTCTGAGTTGTCTTACCTGCTCCTATTTACCTTCTCAACTGTTTTGCAAAACCAAGTCAGTGTTTAGTTCTTGCTTTTTTTTTTTTTTTTTTTTGAGACAGAGTCTTGCTCTGTCACCCAGGCTGGAGTGCAGTGGCCGGATCTCGGCTCATTGCAAGCTCCGCCTCCCGGGTTTACACCATTCTCCTGCCTCAGCCTCCCGAGTAGCTGGGACTACAGGCACCTGCCACCTCGCCTGGCTAGTTTTTTGTACTTTTTAGTAGAGACGGGGTTTCACCATCTTAGCCAGGATGGTCTTGATCTCCTGACCTCGTGATCCGCCCGTCTCGGCCTCCCAAAGTGCTGGGATTACAGGCTTGAGCCACCACGCCTGGCCTGTTCCTGCTTTTTGATGCACCTATAATGGTTTGTGTCTTCTGACTTGAGAACTGTATCGAATGACTCACTTTTTTTTAGTTAGACTCAAACCTAAGAGAATGAAGAACTGGAACTTCTGGAAACCATCATATAACCAGGAGGAACCTGAGAATAAAGTCAATATGAAAACCAAAACCAGTAGAGACTGGATTTTGGTGACATTATCTAAAATCTTAGATCAAGCTGTACCTAAACGTAGAGAGTTCTATCCTGGGATTTTAATTACATGAGCCAATACCTGCCCTTTTTTTCTTAAGTGAGTTTGAGGATTTTTTTTTTTTTTTTTTGCTATCAAATATAACTAAATGTGATAGAAACTTGATGATACTTGAACAGTAAGCCATTTAAAAATAACATGTGCTCTTTAAGAGCCTGGCATGGCTACAATGCTAATATTTGTGAAGATGTCTTATAGATGAACTGCAGGAGTAGGGAGTGTAGCTCAATGTAACCATTCTTGCTAGGCTGTTAGATTTTTACATCTCTCTCCAGATATAGATTGTATTAGTTTCTTAGGGGTACTCTTAACAAATTACCACAAATTTGAAAGCTGAAAACAATAGACATTTATATTATTTCAAGTTTCTGGAGGCCAGAAGTACAAAATCAAGGTGTCAGCAGACCAAACTCCCTCCAAAGGCTCTAGGGGAGAATCGTTCCTTGCCTCTTCTGGCTTCTGATGGCTCCTAGCATTGCTTGACTTGTGGCAGCAAAGCCCTAAGCTCTGCCTCTGTCTTCATATGGACTTTCTCTCTCTCTGTGTGTCCTTTTCTGTCTCTTGTAAAAACACTCTCATTGGATTTGGAACCCACTCTAGTCCAATATGATCTCATTTCAATCCTTGCCTTAATTATACCTGCAAAGACTGTATTTCCAAATAAGGTCACATTCTGAGGCTCTGGACGAACATAAATTTTGGGTGGCACTACTCAATTCACTATATAAATTTAACACACCATTTTAGTATTAACCATAACTTGTTATAAAACTTCATATAATTGAATTATTTATACATATTATTTGTTAACACAAATCAGTAGCATTCTTCTAAGATAGAGCTTAGTATTTTTAGAATAGTTGGCTCTCAACAGATTATCTGCTGAACAGATAGTTTAATTAATTGTGAATAAATCAATACCTCTATTGCCCAAATATTTCATCCAGTACTTTACACAAGGCACAATCCACAGACTGACATTCAATAATGTCAGAATTAAAAACATTTCTAAAACAACAAAATGCAGGACAAAACAACTAATAAACCAATAAATTTTTTAAAAAAAAATCTTCAGTGTATTTAAATTATAGTATATTTTAAGCAGTAGAAGCATTCTTGCATGGCTGTGAAAAGGCCAAATCATAGTTCAATACTCAATGGTTATTTGGTTATCACAGACCCTTCTGTATTCTGTACATCTTTATGGCAGATGAATGATTATTCCTAATGTAATACCTTTTAAAATTTAGATTTCCACATATGGTGCTTTCTTTAAAAGTGGGGCGCGTCTCCACAATTGGAAAGTCAAACTGGTGAGTCTTGTTTTGCGTTCTACAATTATGCCAATTTCATGTAAAGATACAACCTCTAAAACATGGTTATTAACCTAACCACCTATTAGAAAGCCTACACTTGAAAGTAGATTGCAGCTCATTAGATGAAACCCTTAATTACTAATTACAGTTTTTAAATCAAGATAGGTAAATGGTAAGTGTACTTAGATAGTTGGGTACCAGCTGGGAATTAATGTAAACGTAAGGAGATAGATACACACACACACACACACACACACACACACACACACACACACACACACTATACAGAGGAGAAAAGCAACAAGAATTAAAATAATTTAGAGGCAAAGCCAGGCGCGGTGGCTCACACCTGTAATCCCAGCACTTTCGGAGGCCAAGGCAGGCAGATCACAAGGTCAGGAGATCGAGACCATCCTGGCTAACACGGTGAAACCCTGCCTCTATTAAAAATACAAAAAAAAAAAAAAAAAAAATTTAGCCAGGCATGATGGCAGGCGCCTGTAGTCCCAGCTACTCTGGAGGCTGAGGTGGGAGAATGGCGTGAACCTGGGAGGTGGAGCTTGCAGTGAGCCAAGATCGCGCCACTGCACTCCAGACTGTCTCAAAATACTACTACTACTACTACTACTACTACTACTACTACTACTACTACTA
>NC_045443.1:98183363-98195627 GCF_002776525.5 Piliocolobus tephrosceles
TACTACTACTACTACTACTACTACTACTACTACTACTACTACTACTACTAATTTAGAGGGAAACTCCTCCCCTAATCCCCACTCTTAACCAGTGAAGGATGTAGCCTTAGAGAAAAGTGTTTTGCACAGATTTCCTGACTCAGGATTCACTTGTCACTACTCTGTCCTTATAGCTTTATAAGGTAGAGAAGTTACAAAGACAAAATAGAATAAAAAGCAAGTTATCATGAAAATGCACTGCTGACAAGATTTTAGTAAAGGGTTTAGAAATATTAAGTAGTGTGTGTTTATGTGTGTGTGTGTATGAGGCAGAGAAATTTTGTGTACATATCATATAGCATAGTTTCAAGTTTCAATAAATGCTATTCAAATGTTTAGATACATAGTATACACATAATAAAAATAAAAAGTTGACAGCTAATGACTCATTAAACAAGATCTGTATAACACATTTTTTTCTTAAGTTTCTGTAGAGCAATGCCCATATTTTGATGTTAGGGTTCAAGAAATCCAATGTAATACTTTAATTCAACTCAAAATTTGGTTGAATGAGGTGGTATACAAACTGCCCTTTTGTTTTAAACAGAAACACTATGAAACATAGATTTGAAAAATAGGTCCTGTGAATATCTATCTGTTTTGGTGATGTGAGCAGCAAAGTGTTATGGGATTGATTTTAATATTAAAAGTATTACTGAAACACCAGGAGTTTGGTCTAGGTCCTGTTGTTTGCAGCACAGAAAGCCAATGACTGAGACGACAAGTATTGCCAAGGAAGAAGGTTTTAATCAGGTGCTGCAGCTGAAAAGATAGGAGATCAGTCTCAAATCCATCTTCCTGACCACTAAAATTAGGGCGTTACATAGCAGGGAAGAAATGTAGCAATGTGTGAGTAAAAAGGAACTAGAGAGTGGTAAGGAAGCAATCAAGATGAATGAGGGGCCAGGCTTTCATTGTCTGGCTGAGATGATCTGTTGAGTTTCAGTTCTTTGATACTTTTTGAGAGGTCTAGGGATCCTTTCCTAAGGAAGGAACTAGGATAAAACAAATGTAAGTTTTAAGTTTTAAGAACAGAAGGGTCAATTTCTATGGTTGGGACTATTAAGTCAATTTCAAAAGGGGCAACTACTATCTGGTTTCAGGTTCATTTACCACTTAAATGTCAACTCCTAGTTACCATCTTCACTCACCCACCTACCCCAGAATGTAAGCTCCATGACAGTGGGATTCCTTGTGCTTAGAATAGAGCCTGACACAGAAGATGTGTAAAACAATATTTGTTGAATTTACTTCTCAAATCTGTATCTCCTACAAAGATCAATTTAAACAGCGTCAGGTCTAATTTTCCAACAATCTTCTGAACATCTCCGCTTGCACACTCCTCTCACACTTCAAACTGAACACACTCCAAACCGAAATGCATTATTTTCCCCCACAGCCTGTTTTCCTTGTATTCTTTAGATTGGTACCATCATCAATCACATAATAACTAAGTCCAGATGAGTCGGCTTCTTAGGTATCACCAGATACCTCTTCCTCACCATCCCTTCTAATTTACATAACCGTCATCTTTTAATTTAAGGGATTGCTACCTGTCTTACTACCATCTTCAAACATCTTTGAAAATATTTTTTTTTCCCCTAAAACACAAATCTGTTCCTACCAGTCCTTCCTTATAATCATCCCAATTGCCTGTGGGAAAGAAACTAAATTCCTCAGCACCTACCAGGCCTTTCATCTGTGCCTACTTCTCCCACCTGGTCTGTCTCCCAATCTGCAGACTTTAGTCATTCAAAATGAGTATTCCCAGAACATTTCATGTGCTCTCACATCTCTGGAACCTAGTTTTTGTTGCTCTCTCTGCCTGGAAATTAATTCTTATTCCCAGTTACCCCTCCCTCCTGGCAGAGTCTTAATTCATTTTTCAAAATTTAGTTCCTTTCAAACCTCTGCCATCACCCTCCAAGACTGTGAGGGGTTCCTTCTCTCACAGACCTCCACAGACTTCCATTTGGCCTTTACCACGCTGCTGAGCACTTTGAAGCCTAAGGCTGTTTTCATTTCAGTTTCTTTAGCAAGCAACAGTACATCTCATTGTTTTGTCGAGTGAAGGAAGGAATAAATGCTAGAGAGAGGTGTCATTCCAGTTCAGTGCCCACCCTTCACAGATGGAGACCTGAGGCCCAGAGAGGAGACGTGATTTGAGGAAGGTTAAAAGAGTGAATAGGGCCAGCTGCGGTGGCTCACGCCTGGAATCCCAGCACTGCCAAAGTGGGAGGTTCACTGGAGCCCAGGAGTTCAAGACCAGTCTGGGCAACATGGCAAAAACCCATTTCTACAAAAAACACAAGAATTAGCCCGGTGTGGTGGCATATGCCTGTAATCCCGGCTACTCTGGAGGCTGAGGTGGGAGGATCGCTTGAGTCCGTGAGATCAAGGCTGCCGTGAGCCGAGATCCTGCCACCGTACTCCAGCCTGGGTGACAGGGCAAGACCCTGTCTCAAAAAAAAAAAAAAAAAAAAGAAGGGCCTGGGTTGCAAAACAGGCCTCGGGGACAAAGCCAGTGATTTTTTTTAAATTTATTTATTTTTGCTATGAAACAAGCCACATTTACAGATATAACCGACTTGGGATTGTTACGTTGTTAGGTTGATGTCTAGTCTCGGCTTTATTTCAACCCTGGGAGGTAGTAAACATCCCTGACGTTGAAGTTTTTTTTTTTTTTTTTTCTTTTTTCAGGCTCCCGTGTTTGCTGAAGAGCCAACATCCTCCTTTTGTGACTTGGGGCTACAGGATTCCTCCTCATCCCTCCACACCTGAGAAGAGGGGCCTCTCTCTGAAAGATTTCTGCTGAGGACCCCCATTCCTGCTGGGTTCCAGGCTGTGTCTCTGGAAACCGTGGCGCCAGGCCAGCCAGCTCCCGAGTGGATGTGGGTTTGGGAGCGGCTCTTAACAGATCAGGATAAAACTCAGGGAAGCGCCTTCAGCTGCACCGCAACATTCCAGGACGCTCAGAAGCAATTCTTAGAGGCGAGGTTCATTCACCTCTCAGGCCTGTGGGAACAACGGGAGAGGCTGTGGCTTTCCATCTGGCTGTCGCTGAGGGGCCAGATCGAAGAACCTGCTCGGACTGAACCACTTCGCCTTTCAGTGGACAGAGGGACTTGGCCACCGAAGCTCCGAGACGCCCAGAGGCTCAGCGCTGGAGGCGCTGACAGGCGAGCGCTCACCGGTCGCGTGCTTTCCAGCGGCCCGGGGGCGGGGCCTCAGACCACGCCTCCCGCCTTATGATTGGTCCCTTCGAAACAGGCGGCGGCGAGCGGCTACTGACCCGGAGGCCCAGGAGGCGGCGGCGGCGGCGGCGGCGGCGGTTGGTTAGGGGCGTGTGGGCCCCGCACAGATTGAGCCGAGTTGTCGCCCCGCTGGGAGAAGTGACCCTCCTGCGCCTGGTGAGTACTTCCCTGTTTGCCTTCTCTTTTCCTCGCGAACTTTTACTCGCTATCTCGGGGCCTCCGCGCCTCAGCCTGAGGGCTCCAGGAGCCCCCAGCGTTCTGAGGCCCCGAAGCGGAGGTTTGTTGGGTCCCCGGGCTGCGGGAGCCAGGACGCTCTGCGACTGCCTGGCTGCGGCAGTCGCGTGCTCTGATTGGCCCCTGGGGCCGTCAGGGTGAAGTTGCGCTTGCCTTCACCTGTCCACCCAAGTGCCGAGAGAGGGGCGACAGGTGTGCGGGGCGGTTGGGGCTGCCGGTGTGGGCGAGCTCGGCTGGGAAGGAGGGATCCAGCCACTACCCGCCCTGCTTTAAATCCAGAGCGGTTATCAGAGCCTGAAGCTACTGTAGGGTGTCCAGGGACACCCTCATCCCTAAGCGCCTTGCACTTAGAGGGTCGCTTTTTTTCAGCTCATCACCCTGGAAAAGAATTGATGAACTCTCTGGCCCTGCAAAGAGAAAGAGACAGTTATTCTTGCCCTCTAGCAAGGTTTATAGGCTCTTCCCTATTTTTTCTCCCAGTCCATGCAGGGTCTAGAACGCCCACATGTGCGGAACTGGGGAATAGAGCCAGAGACCCTGCACGATGCCTTCCGCCCACAACCCTCAGTTTGGAGGACTGCCCGGGGAGAGGCTGGCAAAAGAAAGGGAAGGCTTGTAGAGTGCCTTGGAAGTCAGAGGAAAGTTCTGGAGGGCGTGCTCCTCTATGCAGTCACCCCTGGTTCCTTTCCTAATCTTTTCACACCGAGGGATTGAATGTTGTAAATTTAGAGTGCTTTGTGGAATGGCGTGGTGGAATAGCTGATCCCCAGTCGTTATTAAGAGATAATTTTTTGCAAACCCAGTCTAGGTCAGAGCCTGGGTTTTGCTTCGCTTGTGTGGAGAGCAAAAAAACAAAAAACAGCAAAACAAAACAAAAAACCGCTTTGTGAATCGCTATCTGATCACCTGTCTTGGCACTTAAATGATTAGAAATTGAAATTCTCACCACCTCAGATTCCCTTTGGGAACAGATTGGAATTGTTTCAAATGACAGAAGTGGAAACTCTGCTGATCTGGTGTAGATTCTGATACCTATTGTCTGACTCATCTGTTTCAAAATCTCATTAGATACCAACTGTCATTGAACAGTAGGTGTTTGCTATATGACATTATTGAATTATAATTAGCAATTTTTTTTTAGTGTGACAAAGTTGCTAAGCATGGGGGCTCTGAAATCAGACTTTATTGGATATCTGACCTTAGATACATTATTTAATCCTTCTAAGCATAAATTTCCTAGTCAGTGAAATAAAGTTAACAATAGTTCCTACTTTATTAATGAGAGAGTTGTTGTAAGGATTAAATGAAATTCCACGTAACTAATTTAGCACAGTGCGTGATACATAGCTATTATTATTTCTCTGCTGTTTAACTTGGATAAAAAGTTTTGAGTTGTCCCCAAAGGGTGGGGAGAAGTAGAAGGTGAAGGCAGTACCAGAGATAGGGATAATTATTGTTCGTTGACTAAATTATACATGTATAGCCTTTAAAACAGTATCTGACACACAAACACGTGGATTACTATTTATCAAACACATCATTATATACCAGGTATTGTGTTCTTTACTTATATTATTGTTAAACCTCTTAGTAATCCTAAAATGTAGTTCAAGTTATATCTTTTTTTTTTTTTTTTTTTTTTTGCTTTGTCACCTAGGCTGGAGTGCAGTGGCGTGATCTCGGCTCACTGCGACCTCTGCCTCCCAGGTTCAAGCAATTCTCCTACCTCAGCCTCCCTAGTAGTTGGACTACAGGCGTGTGCCACTACACCTAGCTAATTTTTGTATTTTGGTAGACACGAGGTTTCACCGTATTGGCCAGGATGGTCTCGATATCTTGACCTCGTGCTCCGCCCGACTCGGCCTCCCAAAGAGCTAGGATTACAGGCATGAGTCACCGCGCCCGGCCGTTATCTCTATTTTATAGGGGACAAAACTGAAGCTCAAAGAAGGGAAATCACTTACTAGGGTTTACCTGGAATTAAGTGCAGGCTTTCTTCTGTGTTACACACTTTTGTATTCCCGACATTAAGTAACTTTCCTGCCCTGGATCCTCAGTGTGACCGAGATTAATTTCTGCTGTGCATATGGGTTTATTTTGAATACATTATGGATTTTAAAATAACGAGAAATAACTTGTGATGGTAAATCAAACTGTGATAAAAGAATAGTGTCAACAAAATGCATGCTATTAGTAAAAAGCCAATGATATGTTTCGATGTTTGGAGAATGGCCACTTCAGAAGTGATGTTCCTAATTTATATTTGATAAATAGAAATGATGTTTGGAGAATTGGTCATTTCAAAAGTAGTATCTCCTCATTTATATTTCTCATTTAATTTTTTGTTTATTCACTATGTTTTTACTAAACTACTCTTCCATTTTTTTTTTTTTTTGCTATCAATTTAAGTTTGGAGATAATAGGAAAGAAAGGTTCAGTTATTTGGGTAGATTACTGAAGAGCTAGGTGTTGATGATGAGGAAAGTAAGAGATTAAACTTAATATGTATTCTTATGTTTTACTTTCTTACAGCAATGTGTGTATTTTACTTATTGTTGCTTTTCATACTTTGACATTAGATATACCACTACATATCTAATGAGTCATGCAATGGACATAGAATTATATTAGATATATCTTTACATATCTAATGAATCATGCAATGGACATAGAATCTGAGAGAATAGGAAACTTGAGTCTGTTGGCCAATTTGTCTCACACTGAGTTTCTTCATTTTTAATTGGAGTTTAGTTGTCATAGAAAAATGCTTCAGAGGTAATGTTTATGAGATACAGACCATAATTATAACTGTATTTCTTTAGTGTTTCTCCTAAAAACTCAAAGTGTTTTAATTTGATTACATTGTTACAGAGTAGGTAGGGTGTTTTCCTTAACAGAAAGCCACCATGTATTTCATGAGTGTGTTACAAATTTCCAAAGAACTAGAATGTAATAAAATGTAGCAGATTACTAAATGTAATGTCATCTTTGCCTCTGTAAGCATCCTAGAATTTATAGTATTATGACCATTAGTCATGTGCTGGATATTGCTGAAGTGGTGACTCATAAAGACTTCTGTCTACTGTCATACAACATAAATGTTTCTCTAAGAAAGTATAATATTAGCTATGGTGAAGGGCTCACTTTATATGGATGGTTAGCTGTTGAAAAAAAATGTTTTATGTTCAGCATGTCTTCTTTGTTACACACACACATAATTTAGAAAAGCTCTGTGATCTCAGTAACATTACATATACTGTTAATACAGGTTGCTTTTGTTCACATAAGAAAATAGACATCTTTTCATATCAGTGCATATAGCTTTATCTTATTTTTTGAAGTGGTTAAATTAGTCTACTGTATGAATGTCCCATGAGTTATTTGAGCAGTTCCCTGTTAATGGATAGTTAGATATTGTTCTTAGTTTTTTATTTTTTATGTTAGTATTTATGTATGTTCCCATACATTCTTTTAATCTATCATGTGTAAAGGCAAACTGATCTTAAGTTCATTTAAAAAAAGTATACCACAAAATTGTTGACAAACTAAAAATTATATCTAATATAAAATTAAGTTATTCAGGTTGGATCTCTGCCAAACATTTCAAAAGGAAAATTTCAAATAAAAAAAAGATTCTCAACAAAGTCTGTATTTTTCAAATAACATGTAATGTTTTATTAAGCTGTAAACTTATTTTTCTCTTAAAACTCTTTATCTGCAATAGAAGCATCTATTGCATTTAGGAATAATTCTAGTACTACTTTTAACTCTGATTTCTATAGTGACAGAATAAATGAAGACTGTTAACCACCTTAAAGATCTTACTTTTTAAAGTATAGAGTGCAGCAAAATAGAAGCATGTACTATTGCTATATCCCTAAATTGGGGAGATGATTCAGGGAAGACTTTGGAGAAATAGAATCTGGACAGGTAAGGGTGAGTCTGGAAAAGAGGCGCAAGAAGAGCATAGATGGATCAGCAAGTGCGAAGATCTAGAGGTGAAAGCATGGTGCTCAGAAGGATCTTTAAAAAGTTCACTAAGGCTGAAGTGTAAGAGTCAAGACACAGGGCTGGTGGGGATCCTACAAACCTTTGTTAGCTTGGTTGAGGAGTTTGGTCTTTATCCTGAAAACGACAACCATTGAGGGTTTTAAGCAGGGTAGTAGTAAAATGCCCTTGGATCAGAGTTGTGAAAAATCACTCTGGCTGCGGTTCATGAAGAACAGGGTTGCAAGGCTGGAGAAAAGGTGACTGTTTCAGTAAGCCTGGAGAAAGATGATGGTGGCTTGAACTAGAGGAGTGGTTGTAGATACCTACAGAGAAAATTTAGAGGTAGAAGCAACGATATGGTCACTGTTCTGGCTGAGAGAAGATGGAGCAGGTGGAGGTATGAGAGGAGGGAATTAAGAATGTCTTGGTAACTTAGTGAATATTAATGGTGTTCCCTGAGATGGTAAACACAGGCAGCCTCTGTAAACATACAAATGAATGAATGAATGGATGGATGAATGATGGATGTACAAAGGCAGGACCATTTGATGAGGAGGAGGATGATAGTAAATACAAAGCACTTGCAGGAGGTTTAACCTATCAGTTTTTTTTTTCTTTTGCATGCTTTATATAGCTGGTGTTCTTCATTATTTCAGCAGATGAGGTTTGCTGCATCTTCTAATTGTATATCATATTTTGGATACATATTATTTTCTCTAGGTCAAATGTCCTGACAGACACTCTTGGCAAATCTTCCTTTCTTCACTTAAGATGTGTATTAGCGGCAGCCATGGGAGGTCTGGACACAGGTGGCCATGGAACTCGCTGGTAATAGGGGACACATCTCTTAACTGGGTTGCTCTAAGAACTGATGCCTAAACCATCTCAGCATGGCATATCAAGGAGAAAGTGGGCATGGCCAGCTTCCCTCAGCTACACTCTCTCGGGTTAGCCCTGGAAGTCTTTACCCACGTAGAACCCGTACCCATAATATATGTATGACATCTGACTTTTTCTACCCAAATATGGGAGTTGTGGAAAGCCACATTTACCAGCTCTGTCAGTGCCCGATTGGAAGAGGGCATAAGGTTATAATTGTGATTCATGCTTATGGAAATCGAAAAGGCATCCGTTACCTCACTAATGACCTCAAAGTCTATTACTTGCCTCTGAAAGTCATGTATAACCAGTCTATGGCCATGACCCTCTTTCACAATCTGCCATTGCTCAAGTCCATATTTGTTCAGGAGAGAGTCACAATAATCCATTCACATAGTTCATTTTCTGCCATGACCCATGATGTTCTCTTCCATGCGAAGACAGTGGGGCTTCAAACAGTCTTCACAGACCATTCCCTTTCTGGATTTGCTAAGGTCAGCTCAGTGCTTACAAACAAACTTCTAACTGTGTCTCTTTGTGACATAAGCCATATCATTTGTGTTTCTTATACTAGTAAGGAAAATACCGTACTATGAACAGCACTGATTCCTGAAATAGTGTCTGTTACTCCTAATGCTGTAGGTCCTACTGACTTCACTCCAGACCCATTTAGAAAGCATGATAGTATAACTATTGTTGTCAGCAGACTTGTTTACAGAAAATGAACCAATTTGCTTAGTGTTATAGTACCCAAACTCTGTCAGAAATGTTCAGATTTAAATTTCATAATTGGAGGAGAGGGACCAAGGAGAATCATTTTGCAAGAAGTTCCGGAAAGATACCAGTTGCACGACAGGGCGACAGGGTGCATCTTTTGGGAGCTTTAGAACACAAGAATGTTAGCAATGTCTTTGTTCAAGGACATATTTTTCTTAATACCTCCCTTACTGAAGCATTCTGCATGGTGATTGTGGAAGCAGCCAGTTGTGGTTTACAGGTTGTTAGTACCCAGGTTGGTGAAATTCCTGAGGTGCTTCCAGAAAATCTTACTATTTTATGAGAAACTTCAGTAAAACCTTTGTGTGAGGGATTGGAAAAAGCTATTTTCCAACTGAGTCAGGGGCATTGCTGGCTCCAGAAAATATCCATAACATAGTAAAGACTTTCTACACCTGGAGGAATGTTGTGGAGAGAACTGAGAAAGTTGTATGACTGAGTATCGGTGGAATCTGTGTTGCCAATGGACAAACAACTGGACAGACTTACTTTTCACTGTGGACCAGTAACAGGCTACATCTTTGCTTTATAGGCTGTTTTCAACGTCCTCTTCCTTATTTTCTTGAGATGGATGACTACAGATTCTATCATTAATACTGGAATAGATGCCGCTGTGCCAAGGGGTGCCTGGGCTCATAAATGTTCTCACAGTAAAAGAGGGGATGAGAATATTGAGATATCTAAAACCAGGTAGAAGAGAGCCTACATTGTAAGATTTTAAACATTTGTAATAGTTGTATTAAGACTATGGAAAATAACCTGCTTTGGGGGGGCTTTTGTTTTTTATTAGTTTTTTATAAGTTAATTTAGTAAGTTATTCTACTTCTGTGACATTCAAAGTTTTCTTTTGAGGAAAGATAAAAACTTAGGCAATTCCTGAGTATAGAAGCCTTGCACTTATTTAAAATGTAGCAGAGAACATTTAAACCATTCAGGTATGAAATTTTTCAGACTACTGAAATCCCTGTAGCAGAGATGTTTTTTGTGTTTTGTGTGTGTGTTTTTTTTTTTTTTTTTTTGAGACAGATTCTTGCTCTGTTGCCCAGGCTGGAGTGCAGTGGCGTGATCTTGGCTCACTGCAAGCTCTGCCTCCCGGGTTCCAGCCATTCTCCTGCCTCAGCCTCCTGAGTAGCTGGGACTAAAGGTGCCCACCACCATGCCAGGCTAACTTTTTGTAATTTTAGTAGAGATGGGGTTTCACTGTGTTAGCTAGGATGGTCTCTTATCTCCTGACCTCGTGATCTGCCTGCCTTGGCATCCCAAAGTGTTGGGATTACAGGCGTGAGCCCCGCGCCTGGCCAGCAGAGATGTTTTAACATTATATTTTGAGAGCTTTGGGTGCTGAAGGGCCAAACGTTCCCTGGGCATTTTTTGGGGCCAGTTTTTAATGTTATACCATTAGTTAGACACTCACTAGATGTTTACAAGTTTTCTTTAGGGAAGTACAACAACTATATGAACTATGTTAAGTCATGTTTATATACATTTATTAGAAATCTAAATCATGCCTTTAAACATTTATTAGGTTCACTCAGTAGTTGTTAACATATAATTAACAGATTCCTTGAGTAAGATACCATCAGTTACCAGCACATTTTGAGCACCTGCTGTGTATGGAATGTTGAACTAGATGCTTCCTGCCGTTAAGGACCAGAAGCGCATTCACTCTTCATCATTCAGATGGCTTACTTCATCCTAGTTATGGTTGATAGAAGATAAATATCCAACATGCCAAAAATGCTCATGCCAGTTAATGCCAGGAAAAAAATCACTGACACACCACTAGTACTTCTTTGGTTCTGTTCTATGCATTCTTCTAGGTAGAGCCTTCA
Organism: Piliocolobus tephrosceles; assembly: GCF_002776525.5. Lineage (NCBI taxonomy): Eukaryota > Metazoa > Chordata > Mammalia > Primates > Cercopithecidae > Piliocolobus > Piliocolobus tephrosceles. The sequence goes on from NC_045443.1 coordinate 98,194,369, forward strand.
TCTTCAGTTGTGTTTATGAAGATATTTTTTGCTTTTTAAATACTAGGCACTGATATCACTGTTGATAGTGCAGAGAAACCCTCCATAATTAAGTTTTTTGTAAAAGCCTTCGTGTTTTGTGAGCAGAATGTACGAGGTGTGTATCCCAAAACCAGCTGCTACCCTGTCCTTTTAATGTAAGTCACTCTCCTTTGCTGTGGCCTTGCTGATGTCTGATAAGTGTTGTCAGTGTGCAAAAGACTTTATTTCATAATGTTTTATTTACAGCAAACCAAGTCTGAAAGTTTTAAGAACACAGTCTTTGTGGGTGGATATTATTAACTGTAATTGTTGCCCAGAGCCATGGGTTTTTTAACCCCAGACTATCCACATGGTGTGTATTATTTTTTGAACTTTTTTAAAATGTATTTTTATTTTTATTTTTTTGTTATACTTTAAGTTCCAGGGTACATGTGCATAACGTGCAGGTTTGTTACATATGTATACTTGTGCCATGTTGGTGGGCTGCACCCATCAACTCGTCAGCACCCATCAATTCATCATTTATATCAGGTACAACTCCCAATGCAATCCCTCCCCCCTCCCCCTTCCCCATGATAGGCCCCGGTGTGTGATGTTCCCCTTCCCGAGTCCAAGTGATCTCATTGTTCAGTTCCCACTTATGAGTGAGAACATGCGGTGTTTGGTTTTCTGTTCTTGTGATAGTTTGCTAAGAATGATGGTTTCCAGCTGCATCCATGTCCCTACAAAGGACGCAAACTCATCCTTTTTTATGGCTGCATAGTATTCCATGTTGTATATGTGCCACATTTTCTTAATCCAGTCTGTCACAGATGGACATTTGGGTTGATTCCACGTCTTTGCTATTGTGAATAGTGCCGCAATAAACATACATGTGCATGTGTCTTTATAGCAGCATGATTTAATAATCCTTTGGGTATATACCCAGTAGTGGGATGGCTGGGTCATATGGTACATCTAGTTCTAGACCCTTGAGGAATTGCCATACTATTTTCCATAATGGTTGAACTAGTTTGCAATCCCACCAACAGTGTAAAAGTGTTCCTATTTCTCCACATCCTCTCCAATACCTGTTGTTTTCTGACTTTTTAATGATTGCCATTCTAACTGGTGTGAGATGGTATCTCATTGTGGTTTTGATTTGCATTTCTCTGATGGCCAGTGATGATGAGCATTTTTTCATGTGTCTGTTGGCTGTATGAATGTCTTCTTTTGAGAAATGTCTGTTCATATCCTTT
>NC_045443.1:98196027-98217782 GCF_002776525.5 Piliocolobus tephrosceles
TCTTTTCCTAACTGAATACCCTTGATTTCTTTCTCTTGCCTGATTGCCCTAGCCAGAACTTCCAACACTATGTTGAATAGGAGTGGTGAGAGAGGGCATCCCTGTCTTGTGCCAGTTTTCAAAGGGAACTTTTCCAGTTTTTGCCCATTCAGTATGATATTAGCTGTGGGTTTGTCATAAATAGCTCTTATTATTTTGAGGTACGTTCCATCAATACCGAATTTGTTGAGCGTTTTTAGCATGAAGGGCTGTTGAATTTTGTCAAAAGCCTTTTCTGCATCTATTGAGATAATCATGTGGTTCTTGTCTTTGGTTCTGTTGATATGCTGGATTACGTTGATTGATTTGCGAATGTTGAACCAGCCTTGCATCCCAGGGATGAAGCCCACTTGATCATGGTGGATAAGCTTTTTGATGTGCTGCTGAATCCGGTTTGCCAGTATTTTATTGAGGATTTTTGCATCAATGTTCATCAGGGATATTGGTCTAAAATTCTCTTTTTTTGTTGTGTCTCTGCCAGGCTTTGGTATCAGGATGATGTTGGCCTCATAAAATGAGTTAGGGAGGATTCCCTCTTTTTCTATTGATTGGAATAGTTTCAGAAGGAATGGTACCAGCTCCTCCTTGTACCTCTGGTAGAATTCAGCTGTGAATCCATCTGGTCCTGGACTTTTTTTGGTTGGTAGGCTATTAATTATTGCCTCAATTTCAGAGTCTGCTATTGGTCTATTCAGGGATTCAACTTCTTCCTGATTTAGTCTTGGAAGAGTGTAAGTGTCCAGGAAATTATCCATTTCTTCTAGATTTTCTAGTTGATTTGCGTAGAGGTGTTTATAGTATTCTCTGATGGTAGTTTGTATTTCTGTGGGGTCGGTGGTGATATCCCCTTTATCATTTTTTATTGCGTCTATTTGATTCCTCTCTCTTTTCTTCTTTATTAGCCTTGCTAGCGGTCTGTCAATTTTGTTGATCTTTTCAAAAAACCAACTCCTGGATTCATTGATTTTTTGGAGGGTTTTTTGTGTCTCTATCTCCTTCAGTTCTGCTCTGATCTTAGTTATTTCTTGCCTTCTGCTAGCTTTTGAATGTGTTTGCTCTTGCCTCTCTAGTTCTTTTAATTGTGATGTTAGAGTGTCAATTTTAGATCTTTCCTGCTTTCTCTTGTGGGCACTTAGTGCTATAAATTTCCCTCTACATACTGCTTTAAATGTGTCCCAGAGATTCTGGTATGTTGTATCTTTGTTCTCATTGGATTCAAAGAACATCTTTATTTCTGCTTTCATTTCGTTATGTACCCAGTAGTCATTCAGGAGCAGGTTGTTCAGTTTCCATGTAGTTGAGCGGTTTTGATTGAATTTCTTAGTCCTGAGTTCTAGTTTGATTGCACTGTGGTCAGAGAGACAGTTTGTTATAATTTCTGTTCTTTTACATTTGCTGAGGAGTGCTTTACTTCCAATTATGTGGTCAATTTTGGAATAAGTGTGATGTGGTGCTGAGAAGAATGTATATTCTGTTGACTTGGGGTGGAGAGTTCTATAGATGTCTATTAGGTCCGCTTGGTGCAGAGATGAGTTCAATTCCTGGATATCCTTGTTAACTTTCTGTCTCGTTGATCTGTCTAATGTTGACAGTGGAGTGTTGAAGTCTCCCATTATTATTGTATGGGAGTCTAAGTCTCTTTGTAAGTCTCTAAGGACTTGCTTTATGAATCTGGGTGCTCCTGTATTGGGTGCATATATATTTAGGATAGTTAGCTCTTCCTGTTGAATTGATCCCTTTACCATTATGTAATGGCCTTCTTTGTCTCTTTTGATCTTTGATGGTTTAAAGTCTGTTTTATCAGAGAATAGGATTGCAACCCCTGCTTTTTTTTGTTCTCCATTTGCTTGGTAGATCTTCCTCCATCCCTTTATTTTGAGCCTATGTATGTCTCTGCATGTGCAATGAGTCTCCTGAATACAGCAGACTGATGGGTCTTGACTCTTTATCCAGTTTGCCAGTCTGTGTCTTTTAATTGGAGCATTTAGTCCATTTACATTTAAGGTTAATATTGTTATGGGTGACCTTGATCCAGCCATTATGATATTAACTGGTTATTTTGCTCATTAGTTGATGCAGTTTCTTCCTAGCCTTGATGGTCTTTACATTTTTGCATGTTTTTGCAATGGCTGGTACCGGTTGTTCCTTTCCATGTTTAGGGCTTCCTTCAGGGTCTCTTGTAAGGCAGGCCTGGTGGTGACAAAATCTCTAAGCATTTGCTTATCTGTAAAGGATTTTATTTCTCCTTCACTTATGAAACTTAGTTTGGCTGGATATGAAATTCTGGGTTGAAAATTCTTTTCTTTAAGAATGTTGAATATTGGCCCCCACTCTCTTCTGGCTTGTAGAGTTTCTGCCGAGAGATCTGCTGTTAGTCTGGTGGGCTTCCCTTTGTGGGTAACCCGACCTTTCTCTCTGGCTGCCCTTAAGATTTTTTCCTTCATTTCAACTTTGGTGAATCTGGCAATTATGTGTCTTGGAGTTGCTCTTCTGGAGGAGTATCTTTGTGGCGTTCTCTGTATTTCCTGAATTTGAATGTTGGCCTGCCCTACTAGGTTGGGGAAGTTCTCCTGGATGATATCCTGAAGAGTGTTTTCCAACTTGATTCCATTTTCCCCCTCACTTTCAGGCACCCCAATCAGACGTAGATTTGGTCTTTTTACATAATCCCATACTTCTTGCAGGCTTTGTTCATTTCTTTTTCTTCTTTTTTCTTTTGGTTTCTCTTCTCGCTTCATTTCATTCATTTGATCCTCAATCGCTGATACTCTTTCTTCCAGTTGATCGAGTCGGTTACTGAAGCTTGTGCATTTGTCACATATTTCTCGTGTCATGGTTTTCATCTCTGTCATTTCATTTATGACCTTCTGTGTTAATTAGTCTAGCTGTCAATTCTTCACTCTTTTTTCAAGATTTTTAGTTTCTTTGCGCTGGGTACGTAATTCCTCCTTTAGCTCTGAGAAGTTTGCTGGACTGAAGCCTTCTTCTCTCATCTCGTCAAAGTCATTCTCTGACCAGCTTTGATCCGTTGCTGGCGATGGGCTGTGCTCCTTTCCAGAGGGAGATGCGCTCTTATTTTTTGAATTTCCAGCTTTTCTGCCCCGCTTTTTCCCCATCTTTGTGGTTTTATCTGCCTCTGGTCTTTGATGATGGTGACATACTGATGGGGTTTTGGTATAGGTGTCCTTCCTGTTTGATAGTTTTTCTTCTGACAGTCAGGACCCTCAGCTGTAGGTCTGTTGGAGATTGCTTGAGGTCCACTCCAGACCCTGTTTGCCTGGGTATCAGCAGCAGAGGTTGCAGAAGATAGAATATTGCTGAACAGGGAGTGTACCTGTCTGATTCTTACTTTGGAAGCTTCCTCTCAGAGGTGTACTCCACCCTGTGAGGTGTGGGATGTCAGACTGCCCCTAGTGGGGGATGTCTCCCAGTTAGGCTACTCAGGGGTCAGGGACCCACTTGAGCAGACAGTCTGTCCCTTCTCAGATCTCAACCTCCATGTGGGGAGATCCACTGCTCTCTTCAAAGCTGTCAGACAGAGTCGTTTGCATCTGCAAAGGTTTCTGCTGCTTTTGTTGTTGTTGTTAACTGTGCCCTGTCCCCAGAGGTGGAGTCTACAGAGACAGGCAGGTTTCCTTGAGCTGCTGTGAGCTCCACCCAGTTCGAGCTTCCCAGCGGCTCTGTTTACCTACTTAAGCCTCAGCAATTGCGGGCGCCCCTTCCCCAGCCTCGCTGCTGCCTTGCGGTTAGATTGCCGCAGACTGCTGTGTTAGCAAGGAGGGAGGCTCCGTGGGCGTGGGACCCTCCCGGCCAGGTGTGGGATATATTCTCCTGGTGTGCCCGTTTGCTTAAAGTGCAGTATTGGGGTGGGAGTTACCTGACCTTCCAGGTGTTGTGTGTCTCAGTTCCCCTGGCTAGGAAAAGAGATTCCCTTCCCCCTTGTGCTTCCCAGGGGAGGCGATGCCTCGCCCTGCTTCAGCTCTCGCTGGTCGGGCTGCAGCAACTGACCAGCACTGATTGTCCCGCACTCCCCAGTGAGATGACCCCAGTACCTCAGTTGAAAATGCAGAAATCACCGGTCTTCTGTGTCGCTCGCGCTGGGAGTTGGAAACTGGAGCTGTTCCTATTCGGCCATCTTGCTCCGCCGCCCTCTATTCTTTGAACTTTTAAGGTTTTTGTGAGGAAAGGACTGTGACATCAAAACAAGGAGGCATTTGTGGGTGCACTAGATAGATTCTGTCAGTATTGTGATTCTGTGTAGGATTTTAAAAAATGACAAAGTTCACAAAACTTACTACTTTTTAAAAAGTAACAGATCTATTAACTGGTTGTACTGATATAAAATGAAATATATTTGTGTTTTGTTTGCAGTAAAATGCAAAAGCAAGAGTGCAGTTTTTAATATATAGAAGTTAAGGAGCTCTTTTGTTGGAGAAAAATAGACTGATCTAAATCATTCAGTCTTATTGCGATTTTTATGCATAGGAACTCACATATAAACATGAAATAACCACTTCTAATATTCATGCTAAAGTGAGAAACTATAACATTTGGTTTTTATTTATTCTACTCAACAGGTTTTAAAGGCACACCACCGTTTTTTCCTTAGTTTTTGCTTAATTTTTAAAAATTGTCATTTAATTTTTAAATTGTCATTCATTTGAGATGGAAATGAGAGTTAAAGTTAGCGGCCTTTGCATGTAAAATATATAACTTGCAAATTAAAATCTTTTTCTTTTTTTTTTTAAAGAAAACAAATGGAAGTAAATTTGTTTTAGATAAATCTTAATTTTCAACTTTCCTAGATACTGTCAAGCGTATCCATGTAAAGAGTCCACCAAACAGGCTTTGTGTAAGCAGTAAACCTTTTTAATCATTGGGTGCCGGCTGACTGAGTCTGAAAAAGGAGTCAGCAAAGGGAGATAAGGGTGGGGCAGTTTTGTAGGATTTGGGTAGGTAGTGGAAAATTACAGTCAAAGGCAGTTTTTCCCTTGTGGGCAGGGGCGGGGGTTACAAGGTGCTGGTGGGGAATTTCTGAGACTCATTGTCCAGAAGGAATGTCACAAGGTCAATTGATCAGTTAGGGTGGGGCAGGAACAAATCACAATGGTGGAATGTCATCAGTTAAGGCAGGAACTGGCTATTTTCACTTCTTTTGTGGTTCTTCAGTTGCTTCAGGCCATCTGGATGTATACGTGCAGGTCACAGGGGATATGTGATGGCTTAGCTTGGGCTCCGAGGCCTGATAGATACCTAAATTGTAACTCAGTGTTACACTGGTCAGTATTTGGAAACACATTGTTCTACCCTGCTACTTACATTGATTTGAAAGTTAATTTACACTGACAAGGAATTTATGAAAAATATATTTCTTTTGATGTTTCAAAGGTTGCCCATGACAAACTAATTTGTTGAAACATGCTACATGTCCAAAAATAAAGACCAGAATGACAAAAACAGCAACAACAAAAAAGCAGATGTGTATCAGCTTCTAGTTACGGCTATAACAAATTACCACAAATTTAGTGGTTTAAGACAACGCAGATTCATTATCTTATGGTTTAGCAGTCAGAACTCAGGGTCTTTCAGTGCTAAAAGGTGCTGACAGGGTTGTGCTGGGTTTGAAGCCTCCAAGGGAGAGTTCCTTTCCCAGTTTCCACTGACAACTGCATATTCCTTGGCTCCCTCCTCCATCTTCACAGCTACAAGCGTAGCACCTCAGATCTCTCTCTGATGCTCTTCCATCATGACTTCTCCTCCTGTCTCTCTGCAGCTGGCCTCACATCACCTTCAGTGAGTCTGACCTTTGTACATCCCTCTTGTTTTTCTTTACCCCCAAGAGAGGGTTCTTGGATCTCATGCAAGAAAGAATTTGGGACAAGTCCATAGAGTAAAGCAAAAGAAAATTTATTAAGAAAGTAAAGGAATAAAGAATGACTACTCCATAGGCAGAGCAGCTCTGCATCCCTCTTACAGGAACTCCTGGACTACAGTGGGTCCACCAGGAAAATCTCCCATCTCAAGATCCTTAATTAATCTAAAAGGTCCCATTTGCCTTGTAAGGTCACATATTCACAGGTTCTGAGGATTAGGATGTAGATAACTTTGAGAGCCATGATTCTGTCTACCACACATGGAGTTTATTTAAGATGTAAAAATGTTTATGCCCACTGGGGCGGTTGTATGAATTCCTGAGTAGCTTATTTATCAGAATCCTTGCCCCTTGGCAGAGCTATTGTCCTGTTAACTTGGAACCTCTGCCTACACAGCAACTTTAGTCATTTATTTATTTGAAACAGAGTCTCACTCTGTCACCCAGGCTGGCGCAACCTCGGCTCACTGCAACCTCTGCCTCCCGGGTTCAAGCGATTCTCCTGTCTCAGCTTCCCTAGTAGCTGGAACTACAGGTGTGTGCCACCATGCTGACTAATTTTTTCTGTGTGTGTTTCTTTGGCTCTCACCTTTTCTACCCCTACTTGTTTCTCCTTTTCTCACTGTTTCCCCTAGTTCTTTTTCCTACATCTTCATCCACTTTTCTCCCCTTTTCTTTGTTAAACACGTCCCTGTTTCACTCCACTATTTCTCTCTCTTCCTCAGATTTCTTTTAAAACTGTGAATTAGATCATGTCACTACTCTCTTAGTTAAAATTCATTAGTGGATCCAATGCATTTAGGATAATACCTAGTGAGGGACTTCAATAAACCACTGACAGCACTAGACTGGTCATCAAGACAGAAAATCAACCAAGAAACAATGGATTTAAAGTATACCTTGGGACAAATGGACTTAACAAATATATACAGAACATTTCATCCAATAACAGCAGACAGAATACACATTCTGTTCAACAGTGCATGGAGCTTTCTCCAAGATAGACCATATAGTAGGGCATAAAACGAGCCTCAATAAATTTAAGAAAATTGAAATTATATCAAGCACTTTGTCAGACCACAGTGGAATAAAACTAGAAATCAACTCCAAAAGGAACCTTCAAAACTATGCAAACACATGAAAACTCAATAGCCTGCTCCTGAATGAGCATTGGGTCAAAAACGAATCAAGATGGAAATTTAAATGTTATTTGAACAGAACAGTAGTGACACAACCTATCAAAACCTCTGGGATACAGCAAAGGTAGTGCTAAGAGGAAAATTCATAGTCCTAAACGTGTATATCAAAAAGGCTGAAAGAGCACAAACTAATACTGTAAGGTCACACCTCAAGGAACTAGAGAAACAAGAACAAACCAAACCCAAACCCAGCAGAAGAAAGGAAATAACCAAGATCGTAGCAGAACTAAATGAAATTGAAACAAAAAAATACGAAAGATGAATGAAACAAAAAGCTGGTTCTTTGAAAAGATAAATAAAATTGATAGACCATTAGCAAGATTAATCAAAAAAAGAAGAGAAAAAATCCAAATCACCTCACTAAGAAACAAAACAGGAGATATTACAACTGGCAACACTGAAATACAAAAGATCATTCAAGGCTACTGTGAACACTTTTATGCACATAAACTAGAAAACCTAGAAGAGATGGAAACATTACTGGAAAAATACAATCCTCCTAGCTTAAAACAGGAAGAATTAGATACCCTGAACAGACCAGTAACAGTGAGATTTAAATGGTAATTAAGAAATTACCAACAAAAAAGAAGTCCAGGTCCAGATGGATTCACAGCAGAACTCTACCAGACATTCAAAGAAGAATTGGTACCAATCCTTTTGACACAATTCCACAAGATAGAGAAGGAAGGAACCCTTCCCAACTCATTCTATGAAGCCAGCATCACCCTAATACCAAATCCAGGAAAGGACATAACCAAAAAAGAAAACTACAGACTGATATCCTTAACAAACATAGACACTAAAATCCTTGACAAAATACTAGCTAACTGAATCCAACAACATATCAAAAAGGTAAACCACCATGATCAAGTGGGTTTCATACCAGGGACACAGGGATGGTTTAACATATGCAAGTCAGTAAATGTGATACAACACATAAACAGAACTAAAAGCAAAAATCACATGATCATTTCAGTAGATGGAGGAGAAAAAGCATTAGGCAAAACCCAGCATCCCTTTATGATTAAAACTCTCAGCAAAATCTGCATACAAAGGGCATACCTTAATATAATAAAAGCCATCTATGACAAACCCACATCCAACGTAATGCTGAAAGGGGAAAAGTTGAAAGCATTCCCTCTGAGAACTAGAACAAGGATGCCCACTCTGACCACTTCTCTTCAACACAGCACTGGAAGTCCTATCCAGAGCAATGAGACAAGAGAAAGAAATAAAGGGCATCCAGGCTGAGCATGGTGGCTCATGCCTATAATCCCAGCACTTTGGGAGGCCAAGGCCGGTGGATCATGAGGTCAGGAGATCAAGACCATCCTGGCTAACATGGTGAAAACCCGTCTCTACTAAAAATACAAAAAACTAGCCGGGTGTGGTGGCAGGCACCTGTAGTCCCAGCTACTCGGGAGGCTGAGGCAGGAGAATGACTGGAACCCAGGAGGCGGAGCTTGCAGTGAGCTGAGATCGCACCACTGCACTTCAGCCTGGGCAACAGAGCAAGGCTCCGTCTCAAAAAAGAAAAAAAAAAAAAAAAGAAAGGGCATTCAAATCAGTAAAGAGGAAATCAAACTGTTACTGATTGCTGATATGATTGTTTACCTTGAAAACCCTAAGGACTCTTCCAGAAAGCTCCTAGAACAGATAAAATATTGGGGGAACCTGCCCGCCCCCAATATTTCAAGGTAGGTTCTTTCTATTTTCTGTAAGTGTTGGCTGGCTGAGAAGTAAAGAGAGTACAAAGAGAAGAATTTTACAGCTGGGCTGCCGGGGGTGACATCACTTATCAGTAGGACCAGGATGCCTGCCTGAGTCTCAGATCAGCAAGTTTTTATTAAGGGTTTCAAAAGGGGAGGGAGTATAAGAACAGGGAGTAGGTACAAAGATCACATGCTTCAAAGGGCAAAAAGCAGAACTGCTGATAAGGGTCTAACAAAGGTCACATGCTTCTGAGGGAACAGGACAAAGGGGAAAAGCAGAACTACTGATAAGGGTCTATGTTCAGTGGTGCACATATTGTCTTGATAAACATCTTAAACAACAGAAAACAGGGTTCGAGAGCAGAGAACCAGTCTGACCACAAATTTACCAGGGCAGAGTTTTTCCTCACCCTAGTAAGCTTGAGGGTTCTGCAGGAGACATACCTCAGTCCTTACCTCAAACGCGTAAGACAGACATTCCCAGAGCAGCCATTTATAGACCTCCCCCCTGGAGCGCATTCCTTTTCCAGAGTATTAATATTAATATTCCTTGCTAGGAAAATAATTTAGCGATATCTTTCCTACTTCCACATCCGTTTATAGGCTCTCTGCAAGAAGAAAAATATGACTGTTTTTGCCTGACCCTGCGGGCAGTCAGACCTTATGGTTGTCTTCCCTTGTTCCATAAAAATCGCTGTTATTCTGTTCTTTTTCAAGGTGCACTGATTTCATATTGTTCAAACACGTTTTACAATCAATTTGTACGGTTAACACAATTATTATAGTGGTCCTGAGGTGATGTACATCCTCAGCTTATGAAGATAACAGGATTAAGAGATTAAAGTAAAGACAGGCAATAAGGAATTATAAAAGTATTATTTGGGAACTGATAAATGTCCATATTAATATGAAATATTCGCAATTTATGTTCCTCTGCTGCGGCTCCAGCCGGTCCCTCCATTTGGGGTCCCTGACTTCCCACCACAATAAAAAAATTCAGCAAGCTTTCTGGATACAAGCTTAATGCACACAAATCAGTAGCTTTTCTATACACCAGCAGCAACCAAGCAGAGAATAAAATCAAGAACTCAACCCCTTTTATAATAGCTGGAAAAAAAAAAAAAGAATATACCTAACCAAAGAGTCAAGGACTTCTACAAGGAAACTACAAAACACTGTTGAAACAAATCATAGACAACACGAACAAATGGAAATAAATCCCATGCTCATGGATGAGTAGACTCAATATTGTGAAAATGACCATACTGCCAAAAGCAATCTACAAATTCCCCATTGAAATACCACCATCATTCTGCACAGAATTAGAAAAAACAATTTTTTTTTTTTTGAGACAGTGTCTTGCTCTGTCATCCAGGCTGGAGTGCAGTGGTGCGATCTCGGCTCACTGCAAGCTCCGCCTCCTGGGTTCATGCCATTCTCCTGCCTCAGCCTCCCGAGTAGCTGGGACTACAGGCGCCTGCAACCACACCTGGCTAGTTTTTTGTATTTTTGGTAGAGACGGGTTTTCACCATGTTAGCCAGGATGGTCTCGATCTCCTGATCTTGTGATCCGTCTGCCTCGGCCTCCCAAAGTGCAGGGATTACAGGCATGAGCTACCACACCCGGCCTGGAAAAAATAATTCTAAAATTCATTTGGAACCAAAAAAGAGCCCGCATAGCCAAAGCAAGAGTAAGCAAAAAACCAAAACAAAACAAAACAAAAAACAAAACAAATCTGGAGGCATCACACTACCTGATTTCAAACTATACTATGAGGCCATAGTCACCAAAACAGCATAGTACAGCTACAAAAATAGGCACATAGGAAATGGAACAGAATAGAGAACCCAGAAATAAACCCAAATACTTCCAGCCAAATGATCTTTGACAAAGCAAAGAAAAACATACAGAGGGGGAAAGGACACCCTTTTCAACAAATGGTGCTGGGACCATTGACTAGCCACATGTAGGATCCTCATCTCTCACCTTACACAAAAATCAACTCCAGATGGATTAAGGATTTAAACCTAAGACCTGAAACTATAAAAATGCTAGAAGATAACATTGGAAAAACCCTTCTAGACATGGGCTTCGGCAAGGATTTAATGAACAGGAACCCAAAAGCAAATGCAATAAAACAAAGATAAATAGCTGGAACCTAATTAAACTAAGGAGCTTTCAGTTTGCATGGCAAAAGGAACAGTCAGCAGAGTAAACAAACAACCCACAGAGTGAGAGAAAATTTTCATAATCTGTACATCTGACAAAGGACTAATATCCAGAATCTACAATGAACTCAAACAAATCAGTAAGAAGAACAATCCCATCAAAAAGTGGGCTAAGGACATGAATAGACAGTTCTCAAAAGAAGATAAAAAATGGCCAATAAAAATAAGAAAAAATGCTCAACATCACTAATGATCAGGGAAATGAAAATCAAAACCACAATGCAATACCACCCCACTCCTGCAAGAATGGACATAATCAAAAAATCAACAAACAGTAGATGTTGGCATGGATGCAGTGAACAAGGAACACTTCTACACTGCTCGTGGGAATGTAAACTAGTACAGATGCTATGGCAAACAGTGTGGAGATTCCTTAAAGAACTAAAAGTAGAACTACCTTTTGATCCAGCAGTCCCAGAGGAAAAGAAGTCATTATTCGAAAAAGATACTTGTACACGCATGTTTATAGCAGCACGATTCACAATTGCAAAATCATGGAAACAACCCAAATACCCATCAATCAATGAGTAAAGAAACTGTGTGCACTCCCTCTCGTATATATAATATATCTATCATAGAATACTATACAGCCGTAAAAAGGAACGAATTAACAGCGTTTGCAGTGACCTGGATGATATTGAAGACTATTATTCTAAGTGAAGTAACTCACAAATGGGAAACCAGACATTGTATGTTCTCACTGTTATGTGGGAGCTATGCTATGAGGACACAAATGCATAAGAATAATGCGATGGACTTTGGGGACTTGAGGGGAAGAGTGGGAGGGGGAAAAGGGATAGAAGACTATAAATATATATGGTGCAGTGTATACTGCTTGGGTAATGGATGCACCAAAATCTCACAAATCACCACTAAAGAACTTACTCATGTGACCAAATACCACCTATACCCCAATAACTTGTAGAAAAATAAAAAATAAAAGTAAAAAAATTATGTTTTCATTTAGGTATTTGCTATTTTTGGTCTTCTCAACTGGTGTATTAGCTGCACAAGGGCAGTAACACGTCTTTTACGTTCATCACTGTGTCTCTTGCCTATGATGTCTAGTTCAGTAAAGGAGGTGAATAAATAAATGAGTGTATACCACATGAAAAAAGATTACAGTGCAAACAGTTAAATAGCCCCAGAAATAAGTATAACTGATAGAGAGGACATTGAGGAGACAGGTTGAAGGGAATGAAGGGTCTATGTTAAATAAATTCCTAAATATTTATTCTAGCAAAGTGAATTGTCAATCACAAATTTTTATCTGAGTATCCTGTCAATTATGATGTGTTTATTTTAAAGCTTTTACTCACATTTACAACTATATTTATTTTTGTGTTAGTAAAAGAAGCTTTCCAAATTATGCTTAATGATATCTGAGTATTACTAGCTTTGTTTTCTTATCTCTTTTTAATTAGATAAATTATATCAAATGAACTACAATTACGTCTCATCACCATTTTCGTAATTCATTTGTTAAGTGCTAATTATGTATCTGGTACTTTATAGGTATCATCTCATTTAATTTTTACAGCAGCCATAAGAAGGAAATAGTCATACCTCATTTTACAGATCAGAACACTGAGGCTCAGAGAAGTTAACTACTCCAACGTCATATAGCCAGTATTTTCTGGAGCTGGAATTCAAATCAGATGTGTTCAATACCTTCTACTACCCCGTTGCTGTCTTTATGGTGAGTTATTTTAGTACACATTAAGAAATACATGAAATATGATTGGTATAGATATAGTATTTCTATTTTCTTTATTAGGCAGTTAGGAAACATTTAACTCAGAATTTTAAAGCTAAGAAACTTTTTTCTGAGCAAATCAGAAAGGATGTATTCTTCAACTGTTTTTCTAAATGAAGCATTAGAAAAGGATGAAATATTTTGACATACAGAAAGGCATACAGACTAGTATAATCACATCTTTGTTCTTACCACTTATCTTGAAATAAAATCTTACTGGTACAGTTGAAAGGCCCTTGTGCATTCCTCCCCAGGGTCATTTTCCTCTCTCTTCCTTGGTAGTAACTGCGATCTCAACTTGATCCTACCCTTGCAGCTTGTATATCTTGGCGATAATCTGGTGGCTGAGTGCCGTATGGATATGTGGCACAATGGCAATTAATGTTATTCTTTTTCCTGAAGAAACTTACCTTATTTCCTTGCTTATTTTTTGTTTGCTACTCTTCCTGGTTGACTTCAGATTTGTAACAGATGGGAGCCATGATACTTTGAATTCTCCCCATCATATCGTATACCGTGAGAAAGGATTGAAAATATGTAAGTTTCAGAGCCTATGTCTTTGAGATGAAAGATCGGTTCAGTAGTTGGTGTTTTTAATCCCGTTATGATCTGAAGTCAAATTAGAATGAAGAGCCTTAATACAAATAATCTTGAGTACCTCATGACTTTAAAAAAATTTTTAAAGATGAGTGGGTTAGGCTCAAATTCTGATCAAATTTCAGATGGATGAGCACATTCTGTGTTTCCAACATTTTCCTCGGATTTTAAAAGTTAAGTATAGTATTCCTAACTTTGTATGATCTATGCATAAGAGTGTCTTGTGAAAGATTCCCAACAGGTTTAGAGTGTAGTTTAGACTTGGTTACATGAGAGGTCTTCCTTCACACTCGCCAAATCTAAGGGAAAAGACTTCCTCAAGTTGGCAAAGAATTGAAATAGACTTCTTCAAAAAGACAGAAAGACAAAAACAAAAAATAAGGACAATATGTTGCTAATTAAGATGCAAAATAAAGTGTTACTGGTTCAGTGTAATTGATGTGTATGAAACATTTTTAGGGAATGATAGAAAAGAGGAAAATAGGTAATAAAATGAAGGAGAAGCAAGAATTGTGATTGTGATACAGATCGGGGACTGGGGCTAAGAAGCTACTCTTGGGAATAAATGCCTGAGACACAAAAATACCTTGAAAAGATGACAGTGAATGACTAGAAAATACCAAAAACTGGTTTTTAGTATCTGTTACATAGTGAGTACTCATTACTTAATTGATGATTGACTGATAAAATCTCATCAATGAAAAGCACATGTTCATGTATGAAGATACATAATAACTTGTCTGCATACTATTTTATTAAAGAATTTCTTTTTTAAAGTTAATCCAGATGGTTATATTTTTGTCATCTTAAAAGTATTTTTTTCTGTTATGCAAGAAGAATGATTTTAAAAATGTATGTGAAGACTCTTGCTAAAGTTCAAGTGACCAAATATTGTGCATAAATTCTTTATTTCTTTCATAAAACTAATTTTGTTGAATTTTCCATAAAAAAGTGCAACGACTAAACATTCTTGTGATAGCTTCTTTGTGAATGTGTCACTGTTCTTGATTTGCAGACGCCTTATAATTTAGGCTTTCTTTTGTTTTGGGCTGGCAGCTCCAACTGTTAAAGCTCTTGTCTGATTATGTGGAACTCCATTTTAATAGGAGCAGCTTCTTTGCTGCGTTTTTAAAAAATAGTCTTGGAAGCTTCTTACTTCCGAGAAGTGGATCTTTGTTGCGGACAAAGGATTATTTATGCTAAAGGAAAATGTATTCCCCACTGAATTAACTCGTGGGAAGCATAACAAGAATGCTCACTTGTACTTTGGCCTTTTGCTGTGGTGGAGAGAAGGGAAAATGACATCAAAAAGGACATTCTGTTGTCTTTTGCCTTCCTGCAAAGAAAATGTATTAGAATGTTAGGCTTTTCAGTATGGTTTAGCTCAGGTTCAACTTTGGTACTAGAAGAATGTTCCTGAAAGGAAAGTGGTATGTATAGTTGACACTGTGCATGAGGTATGTCTGATATAACTTAGAGGAAAAAATAACTTTTTCTTGGAAAGTAATAGCATTAGCTTTGTAATTATTGTATATTTTTTCTTAAAATATTTTAAAGGTGGTTTATAATAAAAATAGACTAGCTTATTATGCTGCTATGAGCAATAAAAAATCCTAGGTTTTTATAGTCTATCCTGTTGAATGTTTTTAAACTCTTCACTTTTATCCCTTTGAAAATATAGGAAAGAATTGTATTTACCTAATTCAATGAATTAAAGTATTTTTTTTCCATGTAGATTTCAAGAATACTACTTTGGAGCTAAAATTGCTGTTTCTTTTTTGTCTTTGGAAAATTATTATGGGGAGGCATTGAGCATTTTCATTCACAGTTAAAATTGATGTTTATCTTTATTAGCAGAATAAGCTTATAGTCAAGTTTGTGAATTTATGCGAAGTCCATATGACCTGTTAGGATTTTGATGACAATCAGATAAAAGATAATTTCAATATCGGTTGTTGTAACATTTATATTTACATTAAGTTCACAGGGGAAAATAAAATTCTGGGAGACTTTTATATGAGCTAAGTTTTGTTGTTAATTTTTTTTCAAAACTGACCAGATGGTTCAAGAATTACTTTGATGCTAATGCAAGAAAATACATATTATATTAAAGTCTGTTTCAGGTTTTCCTTTTTCAAATGAGTAGTTCTTTATGAAGTAAAAAGCAAGGAGTGATACAAATTCTCTTATAGTCAGACTATTCTAACTAGAAGAGAAAGTTTTGTATTTGCAGTTGAGTAAACACATTCCTAAATCTTGTAATTTGGGGGTTTGGGGAGTAGCAAAACTGCCACTGTTAACTGTATATTAATATTTTGTTCTTTTTTCAGAAAAGAAGTTTCATTTCAACATAGGTGACTATGCAGCCTGCAATTCAAGTAAGTTTTTTTCTTGGAAAAATATTTAAATTATGAGATTAATATAATTGAACTGTAATAATTAGCAAACATAAAATTATCACGAAGTGTTCTTACTGTGCTAGTTTTTTTAAGCATCACATTTTAATAACAAATACTATATTTTAACTTTCTAGTTCTCAAAAACTTAATTCTAAGCTTTTGTTTATACTGAATATTTGTAAATTCAAAAATACCTTAGGGTTATCTCTTCTTGGCCTTTTGGCTAAGAACAAGTGTAAAAATATATATATCACTGTGGGAAAAGAGGTGGAATATTTTGTGGTTTTCCCCTATTACAATTTAGTAGGTATTTACAGTTAAAAGAGCTTTCAGTGGAAACAAATACATGTTTTTAAATTTCAGATAGTTGTTCATGTGCCCTATAAATGCCTGTATATGACTGGCCATTAAAGGTTTAAATAATGGTTTTTTTTTTTTTTTTTTTTTTTTTTTGTGGAGGAGTGCAAGCTGGGTGGTGTAATGAGACAACCAGAATTGCCTTATATTTGAATGATTTCCAGAGTTGGTGTTTGCTATATTATTCTTATTTTTTAGGTTTTCTTTATTTTGTATAAATAGAACATGATTGAATATTAACTTAAAAATAAAAGTCACATTGAAGGTCTGCCTGGAAAGAAGCAAGCAACTGATAATAAAATTTCCTTTGGGAAGTAAAACTTGGCATCAATTCGATTTCAGTTCTGATCCTAGTTCTGCCCCCGTGATTCCAAGATTCTGGCAAGTTATCTTACTTCTGAGTCTCTGCTTCCTTACCTCTATGGTGAGGATAATAGTGATTAATTTGCAGGGTAGTTGTGAGGAATCAATGAGATAACATGTGCAAAGGGACTGTTAGAATATATATTGCCTGTAAGCACATCAGAAGTTTGGTTGTATCCTTGGTATGATACAAGTTTCCAGATATAAACTTGGAGGTAGTACCTGTGTCATAAAAGTCAGTTAGTCTTTCCTCCTCCTCCTCTTTCTTCTCTTCTCTCCTCTCCTTTCTCTTGTCAATATAACAGTGGATGACAGCCTAGAGAAGAGAATTTATCAAATGGTGAAGAACAGCCCTGCGTGTGACCCTGTTGTCTACCTTCCTATACTTTGCAGCTATAATCTCCTACTCTACTAATAGAGTTCCATCATACTTTTCCTTTTGGGACTGGGGAGTCCATGACTGTCTCTTAAAAGGTCTTATTCTTCCCCTTTGGGTCCTCTCACGTCCACTGGCATATGCTCAGAACTCTGTTATTACTCAAAATCATTTGTGAGCTGATTACTTCTGTTCATCCCCTTTTTATCCAAGTCTCAGGAATGTCATTAATTTCTTATCATTTATTTTCTTGATTCCTTATAGAGTGTTTTTATTGCTGCCACATTGCCCATGTTTTTCCTTATTTCTACACTAATGGACATTTATATTTTGTTAACATGGTAGATTCTTTCATAGTTTGTGTAATGGTTTCATAAAATCTTCTCTGATCCAGATTCCAAGATCTGTCTTTATTGATTTTTTTTTTCCCAAGACTATCCTCCCTTCACATGTCTCATGGAGGTTTTTGCTGCTAAATGTAAGGACTTCCCAGGATTTCCACCTCTTTTTCTGCCAATTATGTTAGACAGTTACTTGGTTATTAAGTGTCTTGCAGAGAGGAGACATCCAGTGAATAGTTGTTATTAATTGACGTCTTACTAATTTAATAGTTTAAGATATTTCTTGCCATTCATCTGTGTCCTTCATTCTGATTAATAAATAAACATTAATAAATAAACATATAGTATAAATATAAACATATAGTATAAAAGCATATAGTATAAAAGCCAATGGACAATAGTATATGACCTTTCTGGGGTCATAGTCCCATTTGAAAATCTGACAAAGGCTATGATATCACTCTCTGTGAAAAGGCCCATTTGTACATAGGCATAAAATTTTGCCTAAATGTAAGCAAGTGCAAGAACTAAGTTAATCTGTAGAGTACCCATGAATTAAATATCTCTTAATGACAATATGGCAGCTTTCAGCATGCTTGAGAACAATCTGCATACATGCAGTTTTTGTTAATGTCTGACTGTTAATAGTAATTTCTACTGACTAGCCCAGGTTATGACTAAAGTCGTCTGCTTGCAATAATAGGAAAATCCAACATGTACTCTTCTCTCTAATGTGGCAAGAAGTAAAAATGACTTTTTAAAAAATGTTAGCGTCTCCATTTTCATACATGATTTAAAAAACCACCCTCTTAATTTATACTCTTCTTTCCTTGACAAACATTTACATCTGCTCTGCTTTTTTTCAGCTCAACCAGATGGTTAATGGACAAATAACATATTCCATTGACTGTCAAATACAATTCATTGTAAGATACATTTTGATTTTGATGGTACAAAGAGTCATTTGCTAATATCTATTCCTCAATTATTGAACAAATATGTTTGAATACTATGTGCTAAGCATTACACTGAGTCCGAGGATTATAATAGAAATAAGATATGCTTACAAAGGGAAGAATTAGTAAAGCGTTACTGTACTTCCTTGGAAATAATTTTAAGAGAATTCAGGGAAATAAATAACATCATTTTCCTATTCATGGGATCCTCATATATTTAGGAATTCATTTCCCAATCCCTACCCTAATTCCTGAAGTAAATGTCCCTTAAATAACTTACATTTCTTTTTTGTCTTTGATAGGGTTTTTAAATTTACTTTTATTTTATTTTTTATTTTTTATTAGATTTCCCTACCCCTGCATGCCTCTTGAGTTTATTCACTTTGTTTGCCTTGGGGTTTAAAAAAAAAATCTTTATTTCTCATCATAGGAGATTGGAAGTAGTTTCCCCCGCTCCCCACCACCAATTTGTGTGCATTACCTGTGGAATTGCTATGACTTTTGATCTGGTATAGTAAGACTTGTCTCAAATGAACCTCAATACACTTAATACATTTTAAGGGGAAAATGGTCTACATTTAAAAATCAAGAAAGGACTAGATTAACTTGGTATTCCTTTTACTTACAGTTCTTTTTTAAAAGTTTGGTTTTATAAAAAAAAATTTAAAGCCATCACAGACTACAGAGTAGTTAAGTGTAGTACAGAGAAATTTGTTTGCCTGAGCCATTTGAGAGGAAGTGACGACTCTAATGCTCTATTATCTCTGAATATTTTAGTGTGTGTTTCTCAAAAACAAGGACATCTTCCTACACAACCACAATGAAATAATCAGAATCAGGATATTAATGCTGCTGCAGTACTACCATTTAATACGCAGGCCACTTTCAAGTGTTGCCAGTTGTCTCAATAATAACCAGTTCAGAATTATGTGCTGCATTTAGTTTTCATGTCTCTTTAGTCTTCATTAGGCTGGAACAGTATCTCAGTCTTTGCTTGTCTTTAATTACCTTGATAATTTTGAATATTCCAGACCACTTATTTTGTAGAATGTCCCTCAATTTGGATTTACTTGTTGTTTTTTCATGACTAAACTCAGGTTATGCATCTTGGGCAGGAATTTTTCTCATTGCGTCCTATCAGGTGGCATACGATTTTGATTTGTCCCGTTATTGATGAAGTTCACCTCCATCATTTGGTTCTGATGCTGTCTGTCAGGTTTCTGAACTGTAAAATTACTCTTTTTCCCTTTGTAGTATTTTGTGTGCAGGTACTTTGAGACTATGTAAAAATCCCATTCTTGTCAAAATTTCAGTGTATTCATTTATACCTGTGTTAACTCATAGTTTCCTGTTTTATTCAGTGTGGTATAATCCGTTTCTGTTATTTATCTCAATGCTCAAATTGCCCTCAGTTCAGCCAGTAGAAGTCCCTTCATGCTGGCTTAAGTGTCCTTTTGGCATTCTTTGAGAGTTTCTTTGCTTTCAGATAAGAGATATTTGAATTCAACACCAAAGGATTCATTCTTGCTTCTCTCATTCCATATTTGCACCTGTCTTCAGTGAGAAGATTGGCTCCCATTTGATAAAACCTCATGTGTGTTACTGTTCTCTCATTATTGCTGCCACCCACACCCTGGGTAGATGCTTAGCTCACTTGGACTCTGACACTCTGTATTGGGACATTCCCTCTTTGCATCTGTTAGATGCCCTCTTTGTCCTACTCAGGGTCTGACATCTTGCACAGAGCTGTCCCTATACCTGGATGCCCACTCACCTCACTCAAGCTCTGACTCTCCATTCCAAGCCACCCCAATCTTGGAATCTCCTATGCATTTCACTTAGGCTCTAATAATATTCCTTTGTAAATTGTTCAGTAAGGAGGACAAGAGATATTTATATCTGTTTTAAAAAGTGACTTCATAATGACTTGATTACTTCTTTTACAATCTGAAGAATTGATACAGCCTTTTCTATAATCTTACATTAAAGAATCTCTAACTGTATTTCAAAATTTTGCAAATGTTTATTATAACATCTATAAAATTATAAAATTTATAGAGTGTCAGTTATTATTCTAAACTGTGAATTGGCCAGGTAGTATTTCATGCTCTGTGGGCCAGTAGGCAAAATTGAGATATTATGCAGTTACTTGTATAACAGCCATTTTAAAATGTAAAAACTATTCTTAGCTTCTGGGCTTACAAAATCAGGTGAGACAAGATTTGCCCCATGGACTATAGTTTGCCACCCACTTGTTTTAAACTAAACTACTTAGACATTTTTTAAAAAGATAACACTGTTGTTATGATTTGAAGCTTGCAAAATGCCATTTATGCTTCATTCATTCATTTATTCATTCATTCAACAAATGTTTATTGAGTCTCTGCTATCTGCTAGGCCCAATGCCAGATGCTGCAAAGGTGTATTTTATAAGGCAGGAATCAGTAACTCATCTTACAGCTAAGATACTAAGACTCTGGTCAAGTAACTTGTTAAACTTACTCAGCTAACAAGTGAAGGGAAAATATTATTTGTTGAATTGTACCCTCTTGGCTCAATAGTAGAATCCATTCATTAATTTGGGGTTTTCTTACATTGACCACAATATTGAATATTGAAAATGTCTTGAATGGGCGCAGTGGCTCGTGCCTGTAATCCCAGCACTTTGGGGAGTCTGAAGTGGAAGGATCGCTTGAGCCCAGGAGTTCAAGACCAGCCTGGGCAACATAGGACAACCACATCTCTGCAATACGTAAAATTAAAAACTTAGCTGGGTGTGGTGGCATGTGCCTGTGCTCTCAGCTACTTGGGAGGCTGAGGTGGGAGGATTGCTTGAGCCTGGGAGTCGAGTCTGCAGTAAACCATGATCACATCACTGCACTGTAGCCTGGGCAGCAGAACAGGACTAATACTTTGCTTCTAATTTATATATTTGCTGTGAGCTACAGCAGCTTTTTATATATGTCTATTATGTATGATTTATGCTTCATCATTTAAATATTGATGTGGATTATGATGACTTTCAGCAAAGGTTTTATTCATTCAGTTGATTGATTTTTTTTTTTTTCTTTAGGTATGGTTTGGAGAAGATCTGCCTCTAAGTCCTCGGAGTCCTCTGACCCCCAGACATGGACCAGGATTGGCTAATGTTTGTCAGTATGATGAGTGGATAGCTGTGAGGCATGAAGCCACTCTGTTGCCCATGCAAGAAGATCTATCAATCTGGTTATCTGGTTTATTAGGTGATACTTGAAACAATACCCCAAATTGTATTATCTTGTTCAATATGTATTTATTGAGAGCCTTACTCTTTGTCAAGGAGTGACTGTTACAGATGCTGGGGATACTCTAGAGAATGAAGTATTCAGTGTCCTTGCTTTCACCAAGGTTACATTTCAGCTGGGGAAATACTCTGATTCACCCTGAACCTTGGGTCTTGAATAGTAGGAAATTTGAGATTTAACTGAAGAGGTCAATAAACTTTGAATAATGAACATTTTCATTGTTAATATTAAAATCATATTTTTTTTTTTTTTTTTTTTTTTTTTTTTTTTTTTTT
>NC_045443.1:98217882-98296488 GCF_002776525.5 Piliocolobus tephrosceles
GCCCAGGCTGGAGTGCAGTGGCGCCATCTCGGCTCACTGCAAGATCCGCCTCCCGGGTTTACGCCATTCTCCTGCCTCAGCCTCCCGAGTAGCTGGGACTACAGGCACCCGCCATCTCGCCCGGCTAGTTTTTTTGTATTTTTTAGTAGAGACGGGGTTTCACCGTGTAGACCAGGATGGTCTGTATCTCCTGACCTCGTGATCCACCCGTCTCGGCCTCCCAAAGTGCTGGGATTACAGGCTTGAGCCACGGAGCCCGGCCTAAAATCATCTTTAAAAAGTGTATTGATCTAATTTTTTTTTTTTTTTTACTGATTCACCCCCCTCACCCCTGACCCGCCTTAGTGTTGTATAAGCCATGAACTTTGAGTGAAACATATACTGTAGATAAAGTGATTACAATTTCTGAGGCATTGAAGGATAGAAGCATATGAAACCTAGGAAGAAATATCAGATTGGAGAATGTCTGGCATCATATTTTTTACGCTATTAGAGAATATGATGAATGCTTTAAACTTTCTCCCCAGAAAAATTTTACTTTAAATAATTTTATGTAGAATTCTTAAGTTTTCATGAAAAAGAGTATCTTAAACGATATAGCCCTTCCAAGATAATAAAATACCAAATATCCACTGTATTTGTCTATTATCAGTTTGATGGATAATGTTTAGAGTTTATTATGTAATAATAATGTTTTTAAAGAAGACAATTTAGAAGTAAAACGTTAGTATTCCCTGGGTATTTGTTATGGTATTGTCTTTAATTTTAAAATTTGAACTAAGTCCATCTTATTTATAGAGACTATTTTTCTTGTGCAAGGAATATTAATATGCAGTGAATTTATTTCAAATGAAATAAAATCGATGTCGGTTTTCTATATTTTGTCTGTACTTCTACATTACAGATATTTTTGTTTCAGTATCATTAAGTTAACTTGCCATTATTTGCTATTTTAACTGTACCTTCTAAGAGTATTTAGAGTCTGATCTGATATTTTTCTAGTGTTTTGTTGTAATCTGATTCTATTTAATTAATTTTAACCATATTGTTTGAATTTATGTTTCTAGAAGAATCTTAACTTTGAAATATGTTTTTAGGTATTAAAGTTAAGGCAGAAAAATTATTGGAAGAACTTGATAATGGAGTACTACTATGTCAACTGATTGATGTTCTTCAAAACATGGTGAAAACATGCAACTCTGAAGAATCAGGGGTAAGTAAATGTTTGACAGTATGGATTTTATGTCTTGGTACCTATTAATTTATGTACATTTCTTATCTCTAGAAGGTTGTAAACTTCCATGCCAACGGGCTATGAGATGTTGAATAATTTACTTAACCCTTTTCAAGATCTGGAAAAATGTTCTCTTTCATAAAATGAGATTAACAGTTACCTTAGGATTTCGTAAAATGAGATTAACAGTTACTTTAGGATTTATTTGGGAGAGTTCAGTCAAATTAAATGAGTGAATGTACAGATGGTGTCTAACATAGTGCTTGATGCATAGTCAATCCAGCTCTTCTTGAGAACATTAACATAGCTTCCTTTTAGAATTATTGTGAGGGTTAAATGGGAAAAGAGCTTGTGATGGTTCCTGGCACACAAGTAGCAGCTGCTATTATTATTTTCTTCCTTATATATTCTCCATATATTGCATTGGTGGTAAATTCTATAAATATTGATTGGATAAATAATAAATGTTTTTAGACAGTTTTCATTCATTAGTCCTGAAGTCATGATTTGAAGTCGGTAAGGTTTCCTCTCTCTTCATCAAATGTAGGTATTCTCAAGAGTTTGGAGTCTGCAAATTTACACACAGTTGGTGGAAATATAAGGGAGTATCATCATTCTGAGGGACAGTGGATGATATGTGTGTGTATATATACATATATATC
The DNA here is from genome assembly GCF_002776525.5 of Piliocolobus tephrosceles. NCBI lineage: Eukaryota > Metazoa > Chordata > Mammalia > Primates > Cercopithecidae > Piliocolobus > Piliocolobus tephrosceles. The sequence goes on from NC_045443.1 coordinate 98,219,779, forward strand.
ACTGAAAATAAAGTATATCTTGTAAAAATATTTTGTGGGTACATACTAGGTGTGTATATTTATGGGGTACATGAGTTACTTTGATACAGGCATGCAATAAGTAATAATCACATCATGGAAAATAGGATATCCATTCCCTCAAGCATTTATTCTTTGTGTTACAAGCAATCCAATTGTACTCTTTTAGTTGTTTTTAAATGTACAATTAAATTATTATTGACTATAGTCACCCTGTTGTACTATCAAATACTAGGTCTTATTAATTCTTTCTAACTATATTGTTTGCACCCTTAAACATCTCCACTTCCCCCCACCTCCCACAATCCTTCCCAGCCTCTGCTAACTGTCCTTCTACTATGTCCATGAGTTCAGTTGTTGATTTTTAGCACCCACAAATAATTGAGAACATGTGATGTTTGTCTTTCTGTGCCTGTTGTATTTCACTTAACATAATGACCTCTAGTTCTATCCATGTTGTTGCAAATGACAGGATCTTAACATAATGACCTCTAGTTCTATCCATGTTGTTGCAAATGACAGGATCTCAGTCTTTTCTATAGCTCTATGGTACGCCATTGTATATATGTGCCACGTTTTCTTTACCTGTTCATCTGCTGATGGACATTTAGGTTGATTCCAAATCTTGGCTATTGAGAACAGTGCTTAAGCAAATATAGGAGTGCAGATAATCTCTTTAATATACTGATTTCCTTTCTGTTGGATATACCCAGTGGGTTGTTAGGTCATATGGTAGCTCTATTTTTAGTTTTTTGAGGAACCTCCAAACTGTTCTCCATAGTGGTTGTAGTAATTTATATTACCACCAGCAGTGTATGAGGGTTCCCTTTTCTCCACATCTTTGCCAGCATTTGTTATTGCTTGTCTTTTGGATGAAAGCCATTTTAATTGGGGTGAGGTGATATCTCATTATAGTTTTGATTTGCATTTCTTTGATATCAGTGATGTTGAGCACCTTTTCATATATCTGTTTGCCATTTGTGAGTCTTTTGAGAAATGTCTATTCAAATTTTTTGCCCATTTTTAAATTGGATTATTAGATTTTATCCTACAGAGTTGTTTGACCTCCTTTTATAGTCTACTTAATAATCCCTTGTCAGATGGATTGTTTGCAGATATTTTCTCCCATTCTATGGGTTGCTCTTCAATGTGTTGTTTCCTTTACTGTGCAGAAGCTTTTTAACTTGATATGATCCTATTTATTTTTGATTTGGTTGCTTCTGCTTGTGGGGTATTACTTACGAAGTTTTTGCCCAGACCAATGTCAAGGAGAGTTTTCCCAATGTTTTCTCGTAACAGCTGCATAGTATGAGGTCTTAGATTTAAGTCTTTAATCCATTTTTATTTCATTTTTATATATGGTGAGAGATGGGTCAAATTTCATTCTTCTGCATGTGAATACCAAGTTTTCCCAGCAGATTTTATTGAAGAGACTGTCCTTTCTCCAATCTTTGTTCTTAGCACCTTTGTTATAAGTGAGTTCACTACAGTTATCTGGATTTATTTCTGAGTTTTCTGTTCCATCGGTCTGTGTCTCTTTATGCTAGTACCATACTGTTTTGGTTGATGTCAGGTAATGTGATTCCTCCAATTTTGTTCTTTTTGCTCAGGATAGCTTTGACTATTCTCAGTCTTTTGTGATTCCATAGAAATTTTAGAATCTTTTTTCCGTTTCTATGAAGAACGCCATTGTTATTTTGATAAGGATTGCATTGAGTCTGTAGATTGCTTTGAGTAGTATGACCATTTTAACAATATTGATTCTTCCAATCCATGCACATGGAATATTTTACCATTTTTTGGTGCCCTCTTCAATTTTTCATTAGTGTTTTATTGTAGAGATATTTCACTTCTTAGCTTAAGTTAATTCTTAGGTATATAATTTTATTTGTGACTGTTGTAAATGGGATTACTTTTTATTTCTTTTTCAGATTGTTGGCATACAAATGCTACAGATTTTTGTATGTTGATTTTGTGTCCTGAAACTACTGAATTTGTTTATCAGCTCTAATAGTTTTTTTGTGCGTAGGGAGGTCTTTAGGTTTTTCTATATATAAGATCATATCATCTGCAAACAAGAATATTTGACATCCTCCTTTCCAATTTGGATGCCAAATCTTTCTTTCTCTTGTCTGATTACCCTAGCTAGGACTTCCAGAATTGTGTTGAATAACAGTGATGAAGGTGGGCATCCTTGCTGTGGTCCAGACCTTAGAGGAAAGGCTTTCAGTTTTTCCCCATTTGGTATGATACTAGCTGTGGGTCTGTCATCATATGGCTTTTATTATGCTGAGGTGTGTTCCTTCCATACCCAGTTTCTTTAGGGTTTTTATCACAAAGGGCTTTAAATTTTATCAAATGCTTTTTCAACATCAATTGAAATGATATATATAGTTTTTATACTTCATTTCGTTGATAGATGTATCACACTGATTGATTTGCTCATGTTGAAACATCTTCGCATCCCTGGGATAAATCCCAATTGGTCATGATGAATAATCTTTTAAATGTATTGTTGAATTCGGTTTGCTAGTATTTTGTTGAGGATTTTTGCATCAATATTCATCAGAGATATTGGTCTGTTGTCTTCCTTTTTTAATATGTCTTTGTCTGGTTTTGGTATAATACTGGCCTCATAGAATGAGTTTGGAAGTAATCCCTCCTCTTCTGTTTTTCAGAATAGTTTGAGTAGGACTGCTATTAGTTCTTTAAACGTTTGGTAGAATTCAGCAGTGAAGCACTTGGGTCCCAGGCTTTTCTTTACTGGGAGGCTTTTATTACAGCTTTGATCTTGTTACTGGTCTGTTCAGGTTTTGTTGTCATACAGTTGCTCAGTATAATCCTTTAAATTTCTGTGGTATCAGTTGTAATGTCTCCTTTTTCATCTCTGATTTTATTTGGGTCTTCTCTCTTTTTTCTTAGTCTGACTTAAGGTCTGTCAATTTTATTTATCATTTCAAAAAACCAACTTTAAGTTTTGTTTATCTTTTGCTATTGTTTTTGTCATTTCAATTTTATTTATTTCTGTTCTGATCTTCATTATTTCTTTTCTTGTACTAATTTCGAGTTGATTTGCACTTGCTTTCTTAGTTCTTTAAGATGCATTGTTAGGTTATTTATTTTAAGTTTTTCTTCTTTTTTGATGTGGACACTTACAGCTATAAATTTACTTCTTAATACTGCTTTCACTGTATCCCATAGGTTTTGGTATTTGTGTTTTCAAGAAAATTTTTCAGTTTTCTTCTTAATTTCCTCTTTGACCTACTGGTGTCATTCAGGAGCATATTGTTTAATTTCCATGTGTTTATATTGTTTCCGAAATTACTCTTGTTATGGATTTCTAGTTTTATTCCATTATGGTCAGAGAAGATGCTTTATATTATTTCAGGTTTTAAAAAATATTTTAGGAGTTGTTTTGTAACCTAACATATGATCTATGTTTGAGAATGATCCACCTGCTAAGGAGAGTAAAGCAGCTGCTGAATGAGATGTTCTGTAAATATCTGTTAGGTCTGTTTGTTCTATAGTGAAGATTAAGTCTGATGTGTCTTTTTTGATTTTCTGTCTGGAAGATCTGAGCAATGCCGAAAGTGGGGTTTTGAAGTCTCCATCTATTACTGCATTGGAGTCTCTCTCTCTCTTTAGCTGTAATAATATTTGCTTTATTTATCTGAGTGCTCTAGCATTGGGTCCATATATATTTACAATTTTTATATCCTCTTGCTGAATTGACCTCTTTATCATTATATAATGACCTTCTTTGTCTCTTCTTATGGATTTTGTCTTAGAATTCATTTTGTCTGATATGAATATAGCTACTCCTGTTTTCCGGGTTTCCCATTGGCATGGAGTATCTCTTTCCATCCCTTTAATTTCAGTCTATATGTGTTTTTATAGGTGAAGAGTGTTTCCTGGAGGCAACAGATGATTGGGTCTTGCTTTTTCATCCATTCCGCTACTTTGTGTCTTTTGATTGGAGAATTTAATCTATTTACATTCAGTGTTATAATTGATAAATAAGGACTTACTCCTGCCATTTTGTTGTTTTCTGGTTGTTTCTTGGTCGGCTCCTTCTTTCCTTCCTTCCTGTCTTGTAGTGAAGCTGATTTTCTCTGGTGGTATGCTTTAATTTCTTACTTTCTATTTTTCATGTATCTGTTGTATGTTTTTTGATTTGAGGTTACCATGAGGCTTGCAAATAATATCTTATAACCCATTATTTTAAACTGATTGCATAAGCAAAAGAACTATTAATAGCGAGGGATATTGTCACAGAACTTCCCAAACCTAGAGAAAGATACCAATATTCAAGTACAAGAAGGTTATAAAACACTAGCAGATTTAACCCAAAGAACACTACCTCAAGGCATTTAATAAACTCCCAAAGGTCAAGGATAAAGAACTCACTTTAGCATTTCTTATAGGATGGTCTGGTGTGGATGAAATCCCTCGGCTTTTGTTGTCTGGGAAAGTCTTTATTTCTCCTTCATGATTAAAGGATCCTAAAAGCAGCAAGAGAAAAGAAACAAATAATATACAATGGAGTCATGTTCCCCCAGGCCCTGGTTGGGTCCAGAGATGCTGTCTGGGAGCCAGAGATTGAAAGTCTTAAACCTTAGAAATTTACCTGATATTACTGTTTTACTGCAGCTAAGCCAACACTCAAACCACAAGTCAAAGTCCTTCCCACTCTTTTTATGGGCAGAGGAGTCTCTCCCTGTGGCTACTACCACCAGGCCACTGCCAATAGAACCCAAGGGCTCTTTAGTCAGCTTGTGGTGAATGCTGCCAGGCCTGGGACTCACCCTTCAAGGCAGTGGCCTCCCCTCTGGCCCAGGCCAGGTCCAGAAATGTTGACCAAGAGCTGAGGCCTAAAGCTGGGGACTCCTCAGAGCTTGCTTGGTGCTCTACCCCACTGTGGCTGAGTTGGTCCCTAAGGCACAAGACAGAGTCAGCTTTACTTTTCCCCTTGGCTTTCTCAAACAGGAGGAGTCTTTCATTGTAGCCACCAAAACTGGGAATGTATTCAGTCCCACCTGAAGCTGGTATGTCTGACAGCCCAACGCCCATGGCGTATTACCTGGGTATCACTGCTGATTATTCAGGGCCCAAGGGTTCTTTACTCAGCAGGTGATGAATCCTGCTAGGTCACCACGGTGACAAGGCAGCACTGAGTTCAGCGTAAAGTCCTCCAGTTGCTGTGCTGTCTGTCTTCCAAGTGCACAGCTTTCTCTGTACCTTGTGGCTGCTGCCAGGGGTTGGGGGAGGTGGTGCAACCACACGCTTGGCCTGGTTGATGTCTCAGTAGGTCATATGCTCCTCCCCTCTGGTCCACTGGCTCTGTGTCCAGCTCAGCACTGGGCTTGCCTAGGACTTGCAATTCTTGTGGCCTAGACTGTCCCTCAAGTTCACTTAGGTCCCCAGAGCACTCCAGTTTATGGTAGCGAGGCTTGTCTGAACTCAAGCTCTTATTAGTGTAATGGGTGAATCCCCTCTAGCGGGGGTTGGTCCAAATGCTTTCTCCATGGGCAGACTTCAGCTACTAAAGCCTGGTTCTGCCTTCTGCTGTGTAAGGACAGCAGTGAGTTCAATGTAAAGCCTCAAAATCACTGTACTCTCCCTCTCCCAGATACACAGATTCTCTGTGCCATGTGGTTGCTGCCGGGAAGATGGAGGGAGGGGTGGGCAATTTAAGACTGTCTTTCCTTCCCTCTTCAATGTCTCTCTCAGCGATATGAAATTAAAACCAGATTTCTCGTCTGATTTTTGATTCTTGTAATGGTGCTTCTTGTGTGTAGTTAGTTGTTAAAATTTGATGTTCCTGTGGGCAAGACAAATGTTGTAGGTTTGTATGGGGCTATCTCGCTCTGCCCCCTAAAGCACATCTTTTGTTACATAGTTCTACTTGTAGGAATTTATTCTGAGAAAATAATCAGAAGTTTGTGAAAGTGATAGTATAAAAATTAGGAGCAACCTAAATGTTCAGTAGAGAAATTGTTAAAAATTAATTGTGGTAACCAGGCACATTGGAATATTATACATTCATTAGAAACAATTTTTAAAATATGTTATTTTGAACCCCACATGATGTCTACAACCCGTCATTTAGTGTATATGCACACATACACACACAAATCAAATTGAAGAATGGCTTATGTGACATTTTGTAGATACAAATATGTGTATAGTTGTGCATAGAGAGGTCTTGCCGAAATGTGAGTGAGAGGATTTCAGTTGATACTTTGTAGTTTGCTGTTGGTTTGATTTTTTTTTTTTTTCAATGATTGTATATTCTGTATTCAATCAGGGAAAAAAAACTCCTAAGGTTATTTTAGTTTTGGAAATAAATAGTAACAGGAAGGATATACAAGGAACTAGTAATAGTGGTTAACTCTAGGGAGAGAGAGGAACTAGCAGTAGGTGAGAGAAAGGCGCAGTATCCTACTGTACCTATTGCATTAACAAAAATCATATTCTTGGATTGCTTATTCAAGTAAAAATTTAAACCCCCGAACCAAAACAAAAAAATCTCTTAGCCTCAGCAGAATTATCTAAATAATCTTGGAGCAGATAGTAAAAAAGATTAAGATTCTGTGAAACTTAGATCATCAGTTTTCAAAGAACTTTAATTAAGAAGGAACAACTACTTCCTTATTTGATATTCTCCTCAAGAAACTCAGAACCATCTTTATGAATCTACATGGAAGGAAGTAAGCAAAAATGGATGTCTGTGATTTTTTTTTTTTTGAGAAAGAGTCTTGCTCTGTTGCCCAGGCTGGACTACAGTGGCATGATCATAGCTTACTGCATCCTGGAACTGCTGGGCTCAAGTGATGCTCTCACCTCAACCTCCTGAGCAGCTGGGACTTTAGCTACGTGCCACCATACCTGCCTAATATTTAAAAAAATATTTTGTAGAAATGAGGTCATACTATGTTGCCCAGCCTGGTCTTGAGCTCCTAGCCTCAAGCAGTCCTGCTTCAGCCTCCCAAAGTGATGGGATTACAAGTGATTCATCAGACCCATCTCTTAACTTTTAACATAGCAATAATTTGAGGTTTATATTGAACTATGTGTAGAGAGACATACCGTTGAGAGTGCTTTGTAATTATTAGGCTGTCAGTTTTTATTTTAATTTAAGATTCTTACATTATTTTAAAAAGAAAGAGGTGAGAGATGCTTGATCCTACTGCTAATTTTGACCAAATTGTTTTTTTATAGGAATCATTTTTCTGGAATATACTTTAAAGCAGCAGTCCCCAATCTTTTTGGCACCAGGGACTGGTTTAATGGAAGACAGTGTTTCCACAGATTTGGGGCCGGGGGGATTTTGAGATGAAACTGCTCAACCTCAGATCATCAGGCATTAGATTCTCATAAGGAGCACGCAGCCTAGATCCCTTGCATGCACAGTTCACAATAGGGTTCGAGCTTCTGTGAGAATCTAATGCTGCCGCTGATCTGATAGGAGGCAGAGCTCAGGTGATAATGCTTACCCACTGCTCACCTCCTGCTGTGCGGCCTGGTTCCTAACAGGCCACGGACTGGTACCAGTCTGTGGCCCAGGGTTTGGGGACCTCTGCTTTAAAGTAAAATAAAATAGTTTTCAAAAGTATCTTTTTTCTCCAAAGTTGTGTACTTTTTGGTTACAGGTGATGGATTGAACATTTATTTAGTAATATCAAAATGACTGTTTAATGAAAATATCCTTGATACATTTTTGAAATTATTCTTTTATCTTTTCCAGAATTTTCCAGTGAGAAAAGTGCCCTGTAAGAAAGATGCTGCATCAGGTTCATTCTTTGCTCGGGACAATACCGCAAACTTCCTTCACTGGTGTAGGGACATTGGGGTTGATGAAACTTACCTCTTTGAATCTGAAGGTTTAGGTAAGTGATGTTGTTGACATTCTTGTTTTTAATGCTTATTAGGAGGTTTTAATATCCTTAACCTCTAATTTTTCTTTCCAAATAAGGACTCAAATGCCTCATCTCATTTTCCTAGAAAAATGTATACTTTGAATATATGTTAAACTATTGGAGAATCAGGGCTGGGTGCGGTGGCTCATGCCTATAATCCCAGCACTTTGGGAGGCTGAGACGGGTGGATCATGAGGTCAGGAGATCGAAACCATCCTGGCTAACACGGTGAAACCCCGTCTACTAAAAAAAAAAAAAAAATTAGCTGGGCGTGGTGGCGGGCACCTGTAGTCCCAGCTACTCGGAAGGCTGAGGCTCAATGGCATGAACCCGGGAGGTGGAGCTTGCAGTGAACCGAGATCACACCACTGCACTCCAGCCTGGGTGACAGAGCGAGACTCCGTCTCAAAAAAAAAAAAAAAGAATCAGATACTAAATCAAATATATTAACCTTTTCACTTACAGTTAAAGATTTTATGTGTCCAGAATGCCCTAAAATTCTAAATTCCTAAATGAGTTGGCTACATTAAGAATTACTCTACCAAGCCTAAAAAGTAGTAACTTCCCTTTAATCATATAATTACGGAAATGACAGAAGGCCTAATAATGTATAATCATGGTGTTTAGCTTTACCTTATAACAACAGCTGCCAACTCTAATGGATTAATATTTTTGACAATTCATTTTGAGAAGTCATGCTCCGTTGAAGAATGATTGACGTATTTTCTCATTTCCTTTAAGTCAACAGAAGCATCTGTGTAGTGACTAAAGCGGTAGCTATTTAAGTTTTATACTATATTTGAAAGCATTTATGTATCTGTACATACACATGCATACCCACCCCCCTACCCCCACACACTGAATTCATAATGTGATAAGCACAGCAGTGTACCAAGGGCAGGGCTGTGGGAGTTGTGTGCCCTGGTAGAAGTTTTATCACTGACATTGTTTAGGATTGCTGGTTTGTGGTGATAGTAAAAAGCAAACTGACTTTTAGTTGGTGCATTATTGTTCTAAAATTCTCTACTGACAGTGCACACCCTTATTGCCTGCACACAGGGTAAGTTGCCTCCTGTTTAGTCTGCATCTGGGCACCCCTATCCAGTGCAGAGCAAGCATGGGATGCTATTTTATCCCTCTGTTTGCACCTTGCTTTAGATCCAGGTGGGCTGATCTTTATTGAGAATGTAGTTGATGTAATGGCATGTCTACTTTCTAGAGATCAAAAGAAAGTGGAAATGCTTTGAATTCTCTAGTCTCTGGTTTATAGTTTCTGAAAGGACATAAGATGGTTGTATATTTCTCATTTTCAGTAGAAGGCATCTTCTCACTCTCCTGAAGGTCAGTATAGGACTAAGTAAAGCGCTGTCAATACCAGTAATTCATTTTGAGGCATTGAACCAATAAGCTAATGTTTTTAACTCTCCAGAGGTCTCAAAGATGAGCCTCTTAATTTTTTACACTTTGCTAGCAACTCATAGCTATTTTATGAAACAAATATACTATTTTAAGGAACTTAGAAAGTATTTAGAAAAACAAGTTTAATAAAAATTTTGGGATAAATTCCTCTGTTGGTATGAATTTTAAACTCAAGTGTAGGCTTTTTATTGCTTTGAAAGAGTATACTTTGTTCTTGGGGTGTATAATAGATGCTATTCATAAGTCAAAGAACAATTACCATTTTTATTGAGGGAATCAGGGCACATGCAATTCATGCATATATTGTACATGATTAGATTAGGATTCAGAAATTTCCTAGAATTTCTAACTTTAAGGACTGGAACAGAAAGGTAGATGATCCATAACTACTACTATATCATTGCATTTAGCATATGTTCTATGATCAGGCCTCTTTAAAAAATATTTTAAGGATCCCTATTTACCTTTATATTGCATTTCCTTTTAAATTTATTTTTATTTTTAATATTGTATTAGAATGCACATAAAATTTACTATCTTAGGCTGGGCACGGTGGCTCACGCCTGTAATCCCAGCACTTTGGGAGGCTGAGGCAGGCAGATCACCTGAGGTCAGGAGTTCGAGACAAGCCTGGGCAACATGGTGAAACCCCGTCTCTACAAAAATACAAAAATCAGCTGGGCATGGTGGTACATGCCTGTAGTCCCAGCTACTCAGGAGGCTGGGGCAGGAGAATTGCTTGAACCTGGGAGTGCAGTGAGCCAAGATCACGCCACTGCACTCCAGACTGGGTGAAAATGAGACTCAAAAAAAAAAAAAAATTACTATCTTAACCATTTAACCATTTTTAAGTGTATTAGTTTCTTTTGTAGAAGCATAAAAATTGAGATATGCTGTGTACATAATGTAAAATTTATAATTTTAAAATGTACATTTCAGTGGTTTTTAGTATATTCACTATGTTGTACAATCATTACTACTATCTAATTTTGGAACATTTCTGGAAAATCTATACCTATTAGCAATTAGTCCCAGTTATTCTCTTCCCCCATGCCAAGGCAAACCCTGTTCTCTGTCTCTAGGGATTTGCATATTCTTGATGTTTCATGTAAATGGAATCATACAATATGTGGCCTTTTGTGTCTGTTTCTTTTACTTAGCACAGTGGTTCATTTATGTTGTAGCATGTAACAGTATTTCATTCCTTTTTATAGTAGACTAATATTCCATTGTATAGTTATGCCATATTTTTTTAATCCATTAATTCAGCTAGTGGACATTTGGATTGTTTCCACTCTTTGGCTATTATGAATAATGTTGCTCTGAACATTTGTGTACAAATTTTGAAGTAAACATTCTTTTTTTTTTTTTTTTGAGACAGAGTCTTGCTCTGTCACCCAGGCTGGAGTGCAGTGGCACAATCTCGACTCACTGCAAGCTCTGCCTCCCGGGTTCATGCCATTCTCCTGCCTCAGCCTTCTGAGTAGCTGGGACTACAGGCGCCTGCCACCATGCCCAGCTAATTTTTTGTATTTTTTAGTAGAGTCGGGGTTTTACCGCGTTAGCCAGGGTCGTCTCGATCTCCTGACCTCGTGATCCGCCCATCTCAACCTTCCAAAGTGCTGGGATTACAGGTGTGAGCCACTGCGCCTGGCTGTAAACATATTTTTTAATTCTTTCAGATATATGCCTAGGAGTGGAATTTCTAGGTCATATGGTAACTCTGTTTATCTTTTTGAGGAGCTATTTTCAAAGTGGCTGGACCGTTTTACAGCCAGGACCGTTGGCTGGACTGTTTTCCACCAACGGTGGAACGGCAGTGCCCATGTGTTCCAATTTCTCCACATCTTTGTCAATACTTGTTATTGCCTGTTTCTGTTTTTATTATAACCATGCTAGTGGGTGTGAAGCAGTATTTTGTTGTGGTTTTGATTTGCATTTCCCTAAGGACATTGAACATCTTTTTATATGCTTGTTAACCACTTGTATAACTTCTTTGGAGAGTGTCTATTCAAATCCTTTGCCCGTTTAAACAATTGGGTCATTTACCCTTTTTGTCAACTTGCAAGAATTCTTTATATATTCTAGATACTAGACCATATTAGATAGGATTTGTAAATATTTTCTCCTAGCCTTTGGGGTTATTTTTTTACTTTCTTGATAGAGTCCTTTGATGTATGAAAATTTTAAATTTTGGTGACTTTTTTTTTTTTGCTTATTCATACTTTTGGTCATCTAAAAATCCATTGCATAATTAAAGTCATACATATTTTTAACCTATATTTTCTTCTATAAATGTTACAGTTGGTGCCTCTTAGTTTTAGGTCATTGATCTATTTTGAGTTAGTTTTTGTATATGGTGGGAGGTAGGGGTTCAAATTCATTCTTTTGCATGTAGATGTCCAGTTGTGCCAACACAGTTTGTTGAAAAACCTATTCTCTCCTTATTGAATTGTCTTAGCATCTTGTTGAAATTAATTGTACATAAATGTATGGGTTTATTTCTGGACACTCATTTCCATTCCATTGATCTGTACATTTATCCCTATGCCAATGATACACTGTCTTGATTCCTATAGCTTATAGTAAGTTTTGAAATTGGGAGGTGTGAGTCTCCAACTTTGTTCTTTTTCTAGATTGGTTAGGCTTTTCTGTGCCTTTGGAGTCCCATATTAATTTGATCATCAGCTTTTCCATTTCTGGAAAAAAAAAAAAAAAGGCTGTTGTAATTTTGATAAGGATTACACTGAATCTGCAGGTTGATCGGGGGAATGTTGTCTTCCAATCCACGAATATGAGATGTCTTATTTATAATCTTTTAAAATTTCATTCAACAGTGTTTTGTAGTTTTCAGTGTACAAGTGTTACAATTCTGTGATTAGGTTTACTTCTAAGTACTTTGTTCTTTTTGAAGCCATTTTAAGTGGAATTATTTTCTTCATTTCATTTTCAGACTGTTCATTTCTAGTGTATGCAACTAAGTTTTGTGTGTTGATGTTATCTCCCACAACTTTGCCAAACTTGCTTATTAGCTCTAACAGTTATTTTGTAGATTCTTCAGGGTTTTCTTCTATACACAGGATTATGTTACCTGTTTTTCCTTTTTTTGTTTTGTTTTTGTTGCTTTGTTTTTTGAGACAAGGTCTCACTCGGTCACCCAGGACTGGAGTATAAGTGGCATGATAATAGCTCACTGTAGTCTTGAACTCATGGATTCAATTCCTCCTTCTGCCGCAGCCTCTTGAGTATCTGGGATTACAAGTGTGTGCCACCATGCCTGGCTAATTTAAAAAAAAAAGAAAATTGTAGAGACAGAGTCTCACTTTGTTGCCCAGGCTGGTCTCAAACTCCTAGCCTCAAGCAATCTTCCCGCCTCAGTCTCCCAAAGTGCTAGTATTATAGGTGTGAGCCACCATGTCTGGCCTATGTTATCTGTTAATAGAGGTAGTTTTCCTTGTTCCTTTCTAGTCTAGATACGATTTATTTATTTTTCTTGCATAAATGTCATTGCTACAACCTCCAATACAATGCTGAATAGAAATAATAAAAGTGGACGTCCTTGTCTGTTCCTGGTCTTGAGAGGGAGACTTAAAATCTTTTACCGTTAAGAATGATAATGGCTGTGGGTTTTTCCTAGATGCCCTTTATCAGATTGAGAAACTTTCCTTTTTTTCCTGGTTTGTTCAGTCTTTTTTTTTTTTAAATCATGAAATGGTTGGATTTTGTGAAATGGTTCTTTGTCTCTTAAGATAAGATAGTTGTGTGTGTTTTTTCTTTACTCTGCTAATAGTATATTGCATTGGTTGATTTTCTTATATTGAACTATTTCTGGCATAAATGACACTTGCATGATATATAATCCTTTAATATGCTGCTGGATTTGGTTTGCCAGTGTTTCATTGAGGATTTTTGTATCTATATTCATAAGACATACTGGGTTTTAGTTTTCTTATGATGTCTTCATCTGACTACCTTTGGTATCAGGGTAATGCTGTCATCCTAGAATGAGTTAGGAAGTACTTTCTCCTCTTTGTAAGAGTTTGAGAAAGGTGTTAACACATAATTCAATGCTAAAGATAGCTTAAAATAAAATCGAGGTACTATGTATCTTTTAATGGTATCTCTTGTTGAAAGATCTGAAACATAAGCAATGTTACTAAGCCCTCAATTTTTTAGACTTTAAATGCTGTGCAAATAAAGGTCCATGGTAATTTTTCATTCTGTTCTTGTTAGCTGGGTTTTTTTTAAACTAATTTGTCGAAGATAGTAGAAAAAATAAAAGTACCTTTTCTTCATTTTTTCTGAACTAGTAAACCCACTGTCTTCATTATTTTTTTTTTAATTTAACTCTCTTCTTCCATGCTAGAAATACGTTTCCATACTTAATTTTGCTGTGTAAAATAAATGGTTTTATTTTCCACAGTTTTGCACAAAGATCCAAGACAGGTGTATCTTTGTCTTCTTGAAATTGGTCGAATAGTGTCAAGGTATGTATTTCACCATATTTCAGAATTTCAGTGTTATAAACATTTTAAATCTACTGAATTTTAGAACACTATTTTCTATAAATTAAAAAATTGCTTTAAATTAATTTGCTATTTTTTGTTTCTTTATCAACTTTGTTCTGTTTGCATGAGCATATGTAAACATCTGAGTTCGCAATATAGCTTGTCTTCATTTACTGTTAAACTGCATTTACTGTTCAATTTTTTAGATTAAGGATAGGGTAAGAGCATGTAGTTTAAGGCAGCTGAAGTCAAAGCAAGTCCTCTGAACACAGAGAGGATCTGGCAGAAGGCCAAGGCACGGTGTCCCCCATACCTACTTCAGTTCTATCTTTACTCACCAGCTGATTTGAAAGCCATCTTTCAGGATCCCAGGTAGAATATTGGGAGCATCCTGCAACCCAAATTTGTGCTATGATGTGAGGATTGTAATATAGATATTTTGCAATCTATGAGATATTAAACAGCATTTTCAAATATCCCAGTGAAACAATTGATAGAAAAGGAGCATATAGACTTTACTTCAGAAAGAAAATCTATCTTGATATGCAGGCAAGTGCCTGGGTCAACTTTGCTTGAATAATCAGATCTCCTGGTTGGTTTTCAGATATGGGGTTGAGCCACCAGTGTTAGTAAAACTTGAGAAAGAAATTGAGTTAGAAGAGACCTTGCTTAATACTTCTGGGCCTGAAGATTCCATCACCATTCCAAAATCGTGCTGTCAGCATGAAGAGCTACATGAAGCTGTAAGTAGTTGCCACACTTTCTTTTGACCATAATACCTGGAAGTCTCATAGTTTTAAGCACTTCTAGTTTGCTACAGGTGATGCTATTTTTAAAAGCAAGTATTTCTTATTCAGAATGTAAACCAGTACTATTCTCCATTCTCTGATGAATTCAGGGCATTATATTTTAAAGGTGATTTGTTACTGCGTGTATATGATGAGGAATAAATGTGTAGTTGAGGAGTGGTGGGGCAAATTGACTGGAACTCATCATGAAGAGCACTATAGGCCACAAGAATTCATTGATTCGTTTTTCAGTCTGGTAGTATTGTAATCTGATTTGCAAATTATAAGGAATATTCTCATGGTCATGTAGAGGTTATATTGGTTTTATGGTAATAATCCAGGCATAAGATGAGAGCTTGAACTTGAGCAGCAGTTATGGGGATGAAGCAAAAGGAACAAATAAAAGACATATTTAGGAGGAATTGTTCGAAGAATTGACAGGAATCAGTGACTGATTGTGTAAGAAAGAGAGAATCTAGGGTGATTTCCAAGGTTTCTCTAAGTAGATGGAGAATACAGGAGGAGAGAAAGTTGTGAGGGAATATTGATGGGGGTTTTTTTTTTTTTTTTGAGCATTCTCTCCTCCAGAATACATCCAGACTTGTTAGATGATAGGTTACAACTGGATAGTCTTCTTAACTTTATCTGTTCATTAGGTAGAAGTTAACAGAATTGCTCTTCCTTGGTTTGTGGGTCTTCTACAGTGACTACAATGTGAACAATGAAGGTGAACTGAGCATGAACATTTTCTGCTTAGACTGTTGTTTGGACTGTAGCATTTTATGAAAGTGTGAAATACACAAAATTAAGAAATAATGAATAAATCATTACTAATAAACATTTTTAAAGTATTGCCTTGATTGTTTTGTTTAATGTAATAAAAGTCTATAGTAAAACTATCAGATAACCTTGCAAGACAGATTAAGAACATGTCAGAATGGACAACTCTTTTATCCGGCCAAAGTATCTACCTACATTATGCTATTGATGTGTGTGTGTGTATATATAATATATATATAATATATATAATAATTGTCAATATCAATATGGGAAGCAGAAAGAATGCAGTAGGTAGAAAATAAAATTTAAAACTCATATAACCTTAAAGAAGGATAATTAAATAAAAAGGAAACATTGGAAAAATATTTGTATCAAGTGGAAAATACAGTGTTTTCATTTCCCTATTATATAAAGACCTTACACAGTTTGATAAGAAAATCATTGCAGTAAATAAGTGGGCAAGGTCTGTGTTCACACAGAAAGATAGTGCAGTGTCGAAACTTGCGGATAATCAAGGAAATCAGATTATAACAGCTATGAAATACAATTTGCCCCATTAGCAAGATTTTTTAAAATTATGAAGCCTGGTGCTTTTAAATTCTAGTAAACTGTATTTAGGGTTTACTATTGGCAATGGAAAATGACGTAAACTTTTGAAAAAGAAATGGACAAATATTAAGAGCTACAAAAATACTACTTTTTCATTTTTATTGTAGTTGAAGAGGGAAAAAGTAGCATAAATTAAAGTGTTTATTGCATTAGGACTTAGAATGGTGAAAAATTGAAAGCAATGTAAATACCCTCAAATAGAGCAATGGTTTGGCAAATTAGGATTCCTAATCTTAACAGGATAATCATTGTGATCATTATGAAGAATATGTAGCAACAAGAAAAATTTATTTTGTGTAAAATATGTATATACAGACAAACTGTACAGAAATGAGAATGAAAATAATAGTAATATAGTACCTTTGTAGATTATTTTTATTTCCTTAGCTATTTCCTTCAGTATTATAATGTAAATTATGTAATAAAATCAGAAGAAATCATTTCTTACCTACAGCTGTTATTTCTTTTAGGCTCATGCCTTGTTCTGATTGTGGGTTAGTGCTGATTTGTACTGCTTAATATAAGTGAACTTCAGGTATCTTAAACAAGGAAAAGATATGCCTTCTTACATCTACATTCTTGTTATGAAAACTAAAAAGAAACATTTCTCTAAATATATATGTGCTATATGAATACATTCAATGTCTATCTGTAAATATGTGATCTACAGATATCTTTGTTGAAAATAAGGAACAATTATTATCTGATTCATGATTTAGGGTCCTGTTACAAAATATACAACTGCAATTCTGTATACTTAGGAAATTTTTACAGACAGAAAGTGGTGACTAAAAGATATTATCTCCTTTCAGATTACTTTGGTTAACTAATGTATCAACATGGTTCTAATAACTGTAAGCCCTTTCCCAGAGTTCAGTTTATTTTTCACCATTTTATGCGCATGATGTGTATATGTTTGTATGAACGTAGATGCACATGTGCACGTGTGCATGTGAACAAGATAAACTTGATTGGGTGACTTATCAGTTCTATTTGTTTATAAGCACATTATTTTGTTAAATACATGATACAGGAAAATAAATTCTGGACTTTTCTTATCAGGCCCTAGTGAATCCACAAGTGTTCATTTGATTTAGGTAGATATTTAAGACAATCATATAAATTTCTATTGGTGCTCAGCTAAATTAGGCCTATCTAAAGAGACTCTCTTTAATATCATGCCTAAGTTTACTTATATGAATTCGTTTTGATAGATTGTGTGTGGCAGTAATTGAGAAAAACATTCATGACCTTCCTTTTTCAAAAACATAATTTTAGGAAAAGCCGAATATTTTCCACAGTGGCTGATGTGTGACTTTTTTCAGTCATAGATATTTCAACAAATATCTTTACCTAATATATTTCTATTTCCATGTTTTGAATATATAATTCTTAAATTTGTGTTTATGTTTACTGCAGTTCTACTATTTAAAAATATTTATAATAATAAAAAATTCTGTAAGCTTCTTGACTGGCTGAAGTAGAGTTCCCCCATGCCAACTCCTATTTCCTTAGCAGGCTATTGAAACAGAGCACTTTTTGAGAAATGTACCTTGAATTGAAAATTTTAAGAATTTTACCTAGTCTTGAGATGTGAATATGTTTCTGCCAATTTTAATAATAAATTTGAGCAAATCTAGATATTTCCCCCACAATATTAGTTTAGTACACTGTTAAGGAACAAGTGAAAATTCCTACTTAGCCTTTATCTGACTGGCCTGTCTTTGATTTGACATGTATTATTAACTCAGGGCTTAAAACAAATTCAAGCTTAGTAACGAACTCATATGTTTCCCAAAACTCAAAAAATGTGTTAATTTACCTCACTATGTTATGTGTTCAAAGATTAAGGGTGGGTGGGAGGGAGGGAGGGAGAGAGAGAGAAAAAAAAAAAGAGAGAGAGACAGAGAGAGAGAGAGAGACAGAGAGACACCAACCAGCTAGGCTGTTTGGATCTGAAACCTGGCTCCGCTACTTACTAGATGTATGATCTCAGGCAAGTTTAACCTCTTTGGTAAAACTAGGAAAAATAAGAATTTCTTTTTTTTTTTTTTTTTTGAGACGGAGTCTCGCTCTGTCACCCAGGCTGGAGTGCAGTGGCCAGATCTCAGCTCACTGCAAGCTCCGCCTCCTGGGTTTATGCCATTCTCCTGCCTCAGCCTCCCAAGTAGCTGGGACTACAGGCACCTACCACCACGCCCGGCTAGTTTTTTTTATTTTTTTAGTAGAGACGGGGTTTCGCCGTGTTAGCCAGGATGGTCTCGATCTCCTGACCTCGTGATCCGCCCATCTCAGCCTCCCAAAGTGCTGGGATTACAGGCTTGAGCCACCGAGTCCGGCCCAAGAATTTCTTTACCACAAAGTCGTGCTGGAAAGATTGTGGCTTTTATGTTAGATTAGCAACGTCTAATCTCAATATTTGTTAACAAGCACAGGAGAAGCGATTAAATCGTTGAACCTAGAATTTTTATCTTTAAGTTTGGTTTTCCTTGACTATCAAATAATATTGCACTTTAAAAAAAATGTTTGGTAACAAGCACTAAATTTTATTTATTCATCATCTTAGGTTAAACATATTGCTGAGGATCCTCCTTGTAGTTGTTCTCATCGATTTTCTATTGAGTATTTATCTGAAGGACGGTACCGACTAGGGGATAAAATACTCTTTATAAGAGTAAGTCCATTATTTACATTTTATTTACATATAAATACTGTTTTGAAATTGGATTTATTGCTTTACTAACTTTTTGCTCCCCTTTTACTTTTAAAAACATTGGAAAAGATGCTATTAATGGAAGGATTTCACTGTACAAGGAAAATGGAGTAATTTCTTTCATGAGTATATAATGAATTTAGGTAAACACTCATCACACAGCAAACAACTAACTTCAGGATAGCTAAAATTATTTAGACAGTGAATATAATAGGGGAAAAATCCTTGTATACCTCAAGGAACTTATTTCTCAAATTTTCTTAGAAAAAGGAATAATTTTCCATCATAAGAAAAAACAAAGCATCTAATAAGATTGAGTATCCATAGTAAAAAAAAAAAAAAAAAAAAAAAAAAAAAAACAATACAGTTTATAGTAATAAAAGCCTTGGACATTAAACAGAAAATTATTTTTCTCATTGACACAGAATCAGTATTATACCAGTATGCTGATACATATTTTCATTTCCTTCCTTTGTCCCATCTACAGTTGATTAATTGTTCCTTTTGCTGGTGAGGAGATTGAAATTTCACCTGTTCATCATTCTTTCCACTTCTCATACAGAAGCTGTCTTATTTCCAATTTAGGAAAATAATATAAAAGTATTTAAAAATATCATTTCACCATCCATATTTTCTTCTATTTCACATATTATTATTACCTTCTCAGCCCCACCTAGCTCATACAGAAACATTTGCATGCATTTTCTTTTAATTAGCTTTCTGTTTTAAGGCAGTATGATGTGGTAGTACACAGAGCATAGGACCTAGAGTTAAAATTTGTGGGTAATCTCATACAGTTGTGCAGATTTGCCTGCTGAATGGACAGGGCCCTAAAACCCAACTTGAGATATATTGGCAGAGCCAGGATATCTTATTTTTAGGATGCAAGTTATATGTAAATACCTTTCTTACAAATAGGAAGATTTTGTATCATTAGTTGCATAATTTGATGTGAGTTAAATTTATTATATTAATAACACAAGAAAGAAACTGTCAATTTGTAGTGAGGCTGTTGGCAAATGCTCTGAATTTCATAGATCACAGACATCACGTATTGTAACTGCTAATGAATTGTAACTATAAATCTCACAGTATTACAGCTTTACTTTTTATTTTCCTTTGGGGGCAGATGCTTCATGGAAAACATGTCATGGTTCGCGTTGGTGGAGGCTGGGATACTCTTCAAGGATTTTTGCTTAAATATGACCCCTGTCGAATATTACAGTTTGCCACACTAGAACAAAAAATTTTAGCATTTCAAAAAGGAGTTTCTAATGAAAGTGTACCTGATTCGCCTGCCAGAACACCTCAGCCTCCTCAAATGAATCCTTTGTCAGCAGTTAACATGTTTCAAAAACAAAATTCAAAACCCAGCATGCCAGTTAGTATTCCAAAAAGCAAAGAAAAACAGGGACGTCCACCAGGTGCATTGGTGCCACCATCTTCACTGAAAGGCGGTAATCTGGGCCCTATGTCAGTCCGTTCTAAATTGCCAAATTCTCCCGCAGCATCGTCTCATCCCAAGCTCAAGTCTTCAAGAGGCATAACAAAGAAACTGCAGGCTCCTTCAAACAATGCATCATCTTCACTTGCTTCATTAAATCCAGTAGGTAAAAATACTTCTTCACCAGCTTTACCAAGAACTGCACCTTGTATATCTGAGTCACCGAGAAAATGTATTGCATCCCCCAATACCCCTAAGGCCAAGGTTATTCCAGCCCAGAATTCAACAGATCTGCCTGAGTCCACACTTTTGCCAAATAAGTGTTCTGGAAAAACTCAACCTAAGTATTTGAAACATAATCATATTCCTTCCAGAGATAATGCAGTATTTCACTTAGCTGCAAATTCAAATTCATCCTCAAAGTGTCCTAAGCTACCTAAAGCAAATACACCTGTAAGACCTAAACCTTCTTTCCAGTCCTCTGCAAAAATGACAAAACCCAGTTCCAAAAACATAGCCACGGGTCTAGGAACACAGTCTCAACCATCCGATGGTGCCCCACAAGCAAGGCCAGTCCCAGCACAGAAACTTAAATCGGCCTTGAATTTAAATCAGCCAGTTTCTGTGTCCTCAGTTTCTCCTGGAAAAGCTACACAGAAATCAAAAGATAAGAATATAGTTTCAGTTACCAAAAAGCAGCCTCAGAATAAAAGTACTTTTCAGAAGACAGAACCCGGCTCCTCGAAGTCTCCTGGTCGAACCCCACTGTCCATCGTGAGCCTTCCCCAGTCTTCTACCAAAACACAAACTGTGCCAAAGTCAGCACAGACTGTCACTAAGGGCCAGCATTCAACTAAAGGGCCTCCCAAAAGTGGCAAAACCCCAGCTTCAACCAGGAAACCACCCTTATCTGTTAAGGATGCAGATAGTGGAGATAAAAAACCTACTGCAAAGAAAAAGGAAGATGATGACCATTATTTTGTCATGACTGGAAGTAAGAAACCTAGAAAATAAATACATAGTCATTATAAAAAAAGAGAAAAGGAAGAGTGAATGTGTTAGCTTCACATCTTAAAAGTTTCTCCTGTTTGTGTCTGTCTAGATAGGTGCAGACACTAAGGATAGTGAGGATGGAGGTTGGGATGAGAAAAGGGTTCATCAGAATTCACATATCTGAATTCAGAAGGAGCCCTTTTGAAGCAAACAGTTGTAAAATCACTGCAAGGTTTTTATTAATAAGAGACATGTATATGATTTTCAGTCTATAGCATCTTTGTTAACATCTGCCTGTTGCAGGAAATGTAAAAGTTACTTAACACTACAAGAATTTTAACAATAGTTGCTCTATTTTTGAATATGTATTAAATATGGAGTTCATATACCTGCTAATATCAACGATGGTGCTCTATTAGTTCATTGCATTTTGGTTTAAAAAAAAAAAAAGCAACGGTTTGGCACTTGTCCCACAAAAGGCATCTCATTTAATATTCTGATGATCAGAATTGCCTGATCTAACAATACTAAGTCATGACTGCTGCTGACTAGCTTGGCATTACTCTGTGTTAGGTAGAATTCTTATTATTTATTTTTTTAAGCTTTCCAAATTGGAAGGAACTGATTGTTTCACGTGGCTTATATTTACATTGGTAATATTTTGTCAGCAATATTTTTGGTTAAAAAAAAAACCAAATTAACTTACTGAAGTATAAACAAACGTTAACAATTTTTTATATTATCTATAAAAACTTAGACACCTTATATTTCACATGTTGTGCAATGTGACAGGGGAAACTGGTTCAGTAGCTTTTAGCATATTAAAAATAATTTTTATAATGTAATTTCCTGTAAGTGTAGATTTGACATTTTACATTACAATAATGTGAAACATCAGAATTATGTTTTAACAACTTTAAAATTAAGATGATACTGAAATAATTTAGTTATGCTATGTAAAAATTCTGTCATGAAATTATTTTTCTCTAGATAGCATAATACCAATTTTAATTAATTTCTTCCAATTAGGTTAATTTTCTTTAATAAAGTTATGCTGCCTTCAGTTTTCCAATGGCAAGTAGACAAGATATGTTCAAGGTTTTCTGCACTGTAGGCGCACGCCCTCCAGAGGCGTGTCCCGATCATGTAATGACTGCAGAAACTCCATCGACCTAAGGTGATACTTGTAAATAATTTATTTTTAAGGGATGGTGACTATTTAAAAATTGTTAATGTACTTTGAGAAGTTTGAAGAGTGTTTTTAATAACTTTACAGTATTGTCAATTGTAGGTTATTCAGTATTCAGGTTTGTGTTTCTCCGTTTTAAACTAAAATGTGTTTTCTAAAGAAAAATATAATAGTTTACACAAATGTACAATCATAGAATAAGCATTTTAAGCTGGCTACTAATATTCTACAGATTACAAAGCAAGAAAACGTTCTATAAAGATAAGTGATCTTTTGCCTTAATTTACAGATAAAAAACAAAGATGTGTGCAGGCAAAGATCAGTGCAAGGAAGAACTGATGCTTCTCTTCTTTAAAGAGACAGTCACCAAATACTTGGTTTAGCTCGACTGTTGACTTGGGCATTGAGAGAGATGATAGATACATCTTTGGAAAGTGAAGTCAGTGTTCAAGAGGTGCTAGAAGCTTTACTTTTTAGTGATCAGAAATATTTAATGCATCTTTTCACACAGGAAGAATTCTATCAAGTATTCCCTTATAAAACCAAATAACACTTCTTCATCAGTAACTTTTAGAACTTAAAGCAAAAAGTAAATGGAATTGTAGTCAACCTATGAATCCTAGTAGATTTTAAATATGTAATTTATGTTGTTTACAGTATAGAAACACTAAGTTTTGTGTTGAATGTGATCAGGAATAAAAGTATCCCACAGGCATCTGACACAAATTCCAGAATTAACCAAAGAATTGTTTATTTGAGGTTGGGCAATCCCAGCATTTTGGGAAGCCAAGGTGGGTGGATCACGAAGTCAGGAGTTCAAAACCAGCCTGACCAAAATGGTGAAGCCTCTTCTCTACTAAAAATACAAAATTAGCCGGGCATGGTGGCACATGCCTGTAATCCCAGCTACTCAGGAGGCTGAGGCAGGAGAATCGCTTGAACCCAGGAGGCGGAGGTTGCAGTGAGCCGAGATTGCACCACTGCACTCCAGCCTAGGCGACAGTGAGACTCCATCTCAAGAAAAAAGAAAAAAAAAAGGTTTATTTGAATAATTGGAAGTCAGTTTATACATTACTATTTTTCAACAGTAGGGAATTTCTCCAATTACATTCATGTTGAATGAATTTTTATTTATATATAGCTTACCCTTCCAAAATAAAAGTGGGTTTTGTTTTGTTTTCTTTTCTTTTTTGAGATGGAGTTTCGTTCTTGTTGCCCAGACTGGAGTACAGTGGCACAATCTCAGCTCACTGCAACCTCTGCCTCCTGGGTTCAAGCGATTCTCCTGCCTTAGCCTCCTGAGTGGTTGGGGTTACAGGCATCCACCACCAGGCCCAGGTAATTTTTTTTGTATTTTCAGTAGAGGTGGAGTTTCACCATGTTGGCCAGGCTGATCTTGAACTGCTGACCGCAGGTGATCCACCTGCCTGGGCCTCCCAAAGTGCTGCGATTACAGGCATGAGCCATCACACCTGTCGAAAAGTTTTGTTTGAATAAACAATATCCGAAAGACAATTAGTTTCTTCATATATATTTTGAAATTCTCCTAGAGAGCTAGTGTTTCTAATCATTTTCACAATTTAAAAACAGGTTTTACATTGTTGAAGTTGGGAGAACTTTCCATCTCTTCTTAATAACAGTGCAAGATATTATAAATTCTTTTCTGTGTTTAATGTTTAATGAAATGAGTATTAAGCTTAAATTACTGAAGTACCTGGGAGAAGTAATGGTGTGTACTTTCAAAAAAATGGAAAATGTTTTTATTTTTATTTGCTATAATTTGTTAACATGACTGATACGTAAAATTAAACTTTGGAGCACGATGAAATGCTGCTTATTTTTACCTTGCTTGGGCTTAAAGTAGGTATTTAACGTTTATGTCTTCAAAATGCCTTGATAAATTAGATAACCTCTGACTTTACTGTCCATATGGAGTTTGCCATTCTTTATGGATAAGAGAATTTAAGGAAAAATTACTTTTCTTTCTTCAGTCTTTTTATATCTATCTGATTTAAAATCTGTTACTTTATTAAAAGGCTTCAACAGGTTGTTAGGATGTAAGAATACATCCTAACAACCTGTTAGGTTCACCTAATGACCCCATTTGAATCCAAATTTGTGTATATTATTTTCTTATGCCAGCAGTATTTGTATACTGTTTTAACTTACGTTTGTTCTCTTGAATATTAAAATTTAAACATATATACCAAGGTCTCAGTTTCTTTTTTGGAGTATTCTGAATACACTCTGATCACTTAATTCATGTTGGAAATTGCATATAGGAAGCATTCATAATTTGAGAAGAATACTATTTAAAATGCTTTCTTTATATTTGTGGAATTTCTTTCACTGCACCCAGGAGATTATAAGGCTTTGTCATTAATCAACAGTATTTGTTCCCCAAGTTGTTGTATATGCTGGATGTTTGTTCCAGAAAGACCAGACTCACGTTTAATAATCTTTGAGATAATAGAGATAATTTGTTGGTTATCAAGGTAGAATTCTATAGATCATGCAAGCATCGTGTTCACCAAAGATGACTGATAGTGGGACTTTCCAATTTTCAATTCCTGTAATCCTGTTTTAATTTCACACTTTGATACAGTGAATATATTCTTGCATACTCATCTTTTTCCTATATTCATGACCAGAGCAATTATAAAAAGCAGTTAATTCCATATATATTTCCTGTGATGTTTCCAAAAAAGGAAAGAAAAACAGCTTAGACAAAATTTTAATTGTATTTTCCTAACCCTGTGTGAATGTAAAATTTTATAACCTAAAATTCATTTTATGAAATTTTGGGTAACATTGGGAAAGTTATTTATTTATTTATTTAGTTAGTTAGTTAGTTAGTTAGTTAGTTAATTTTATTGAGACGGAGTCTAGCTCTGTCACCCAGGCTGGAGTGCGATGGCACGATCTCGGCTCACTGCAACCTCCACTTCCCAGGTTCAAGTGATTCTCCTGTCTCAGCCTCCCCAGTAGCTGGGGTTACAGACGTGTGCCATCACGTAGCCTGGCTAATTTTTTGTGTTTTAGTAGAGATGGGGTTTCACCATGTTGCCCAGGCTGGTCTCGAATTCCTGAGCTCAAGCAATCCACCCACCTCGGCCTCCCAAAGTGCTAGGATTACAGGCGTGAGCCACCGTGCCTGGCCTGGGAAAATATTTAAAATGTGCCAGTAAGTCTGAAAATATAAAGGCACACATTTTATTAAATTTAAGCTGTTTTCTTACACTGTTTTGTTCTTGTAGAAAAACACAGTAAGACTTGAGGAAATAGTACATGCAAAGATTTAGTTATAAGGATATTAATTATAGAATATTAATATTGGTATAGCCATAAAATAAATCATTAAAAACATTGTAGACAATGACTTATCTTAAAAGTAGTACATATGGTGATGAAGTGGTTTGCTTTGAGAGACTGCAGTGATAAAACATTATTATGTAATATTTCTTCTGCATTCAGCCAGGAATAGCACAGTACTTGTTACATCGTATATGGGCTCAATAAAGGTTATCTGTTAACCTCTTGTGGGTAGTCTTTTAGTGTTTCATATCATACATTAGTATGATTTTCTTAAATTACTTTAGGTAAATTATTATTGGAATGAACAAATAAAATAGAATGAATTAGAGTTGTGTATGACTGTTGAGGACTTCTAGTAGTGAAATGTGGCAGTGTTAAAACTAGTTAATCTACTCAAACCATCATTTTTATTAATACCTACTGATTTCTATTCTGGAAGATAGAGGAATAAGACAGTCATATTCAAGAATCTTGGATTTATATAGCACTTTACAAGTCACAAAATACTTGTAATTACATAACATGCAATCTTTCCAATAATTCCATGAGATGGGTATTATCATTAGAATGTAAGCACCAGGAAGGTAAGAATTACATCTGTTTTGTTTACCACTGTGCTCCCAAAGCCCAAACTAGTCCCTGGCACTTGGTAGGCATTCAGCAACTCTTTGTTAATAAATGAATGAACTCCCTTTTTACAGGTGAGGAAACTAAGGCTCAAGAAAGTTGTTAGTCAATGTAAAAATACCTACTGGGATAGATTAATTGGATTTTATTTAAAGGATGATTTTTTTTAAAGCTATTTATACTTTTCCACAAAGTTGTTGAGTTGTTCTCCATGTTAATATCCAGAAATAGGACTTATGTAGCATATTTAAAAAACATCTGATCTATCACCTCTCACTTTTTCTTTATTTCTTGGAAAAATCTTTGTTTTTGAATTACCCTTTATTAAATATTGTAAACTTGAAGATTTAGAGATTAGCATATTCTTATATTTTCTAGTTTAATATTTATAAATCACTGTGTACAAAGCATTGTTCTTGGAACAATGAAATATTGCATTCAGTCCCAGGACAATACAATAAAGGTGCTCTGTAAATATTTGGTGGATAAATGAACTAGAAAAAAGTTAAATCTAGCACAAAATGCTTATGCAGTATTGGCAATTAAAACAAATTTTCTGACAGTGCAATGGAAATAGACATTGATCAAAGTTACTGTAAGTAACCCTAGAACCTCCTTTAAAAAAAAAAAAAAAAACGTTTAAAAGTAAGTGATTGTCCTCTGAGCAGGTTTCATATGCTTCTCCCAAAAGAAAAAATATATATATAATTTCTCTCACATAGCCTTGAAGATGTGATACAAAGTTGTATTATGTAGATCTCTTTAATAATTCATTGTACCATGCTAGACATGCCAGAGTCCAATAACTAATGGTTGAATAATAGGTTCACTTGTGGTGTGTATTGGAAGGGGAGTGAAATGTGACATTTAAATTTTTTTTTTTTTTTTTTTTTTTGAGATGGAGTCTTGCTCTGTCGCCCAGGTTGGAGTGCAGTGAGTGGCGGGATCTCTGCTCACTGCAAGCTCCGCCTCCAGGGTTTACGCCATTCTCCTGCCTCGGCCTCCTGAGTAGCTGGGACTACAGGCGCCCACCACCTCGCCCGGCTAGTTTTTTGTATTTTTTAGTAGAGACGGGGTTTCACCGTGTTAGCCAGGATGGTCTCGATCTCCTGACCTCGTGATCCGCCCGTCTCGGCCTCCCAAAGTGCTGGGATTACAGGCTTGAGCCACCGCGCCCGACCTAAAATTTTTATTTTAATCCCAAGCACCGAAATTAAATGAAGGCAAGTGTCTTCAAACAGCAATTTGCAGTAGTTTCTGTTTACCCTAAGCGTCAGAAAAAGTATCTTTTGAAGTGTGAGTGCATGAAGCCCCAGGACTCCTTACAGGTAAGGGGGAAAAAAAATCAACCCTGCCGAGAATTACAGCCTTTGAAATCTATGAGGCTCAATGGGGAAGTTAAGTGAGAATAGTTTGGAATCCTAAGGGGATATGCCAGCAGATAGGAGCCAGGCATTGTTCCTTTGACTTTACCCATTATTTTCCCCCATCCCAACTCTTCACCTGGCACAGTTATCCTTCATGTCTCAGCTTAAATATCACTTACTCAGAAGCCTCCAGACCCTCCGAGCTTGGGTTGGGTGCCTCCAATCTTACATTTTTTTCATCATTGCATTGCATCTAACAGTAATTTCCCATTTATTTATCTAAATCTCTCACCAAACCTAGAATGGGAACTGTCTCACTTGTTCACAGTTGCACCCCCTGTGTTTAGCATAGTGCCCAGATGTTTGTGGAAGGAAGGAAGGAAATATACTTTTACTGATAAGAAATAAGCCATCAATATGTATAAAGAGAACCTCTAGCTTGATTTTGTTGACCCACCTACAGTGCAGGGATTTTTCCTGAGTTTAAAATGGCATGGTGGAGTTTGAAGAAGCCAGCAGACATAACCTGTTTTAGAGAGGAGGGGAGGGAGGAGGAAAAGAGGGCAGTTATGAGAGGCCTTAAAGTTACGGATTTCTTTTGTTGCATTAACATCTAGAGATTGTAGTATTTTTACAGAAGAAAGATGTTGGAAATGTCCTAATTTATTGTCTAGGTTTTTTTAATTTTAAAATATTTATTTTCAGGGTCGTGAGAGGCTACTCAGAGCATAACACTGACATAGACTAGCAAGGGTCCTGCCACCACCCAAGTTAATCCTCACAGGGAACAGAGGAGGTAACTCAGTCTGTTAGTTTTATTTCTTTAAAACCAATCTCTGAGCAGCAGAATAAAGTCAAAATAATCGAGGTAGTCATCCCAGGGCGTGATGGGAGTCATCCCAGGTGCTAGCCCCTTCAACAGGTCCTCGAGGTACTGAGTCTAGCACAGTAGATTCCTTTTATTTTCTGTATTTATGATTGGTTCTAAAGCAGTCTACTTGGCCACAATGCAGTAAGACATCATTCATTTGCTCATTTAGCAAACAAGCTCTCTGAGAACCTACGACGATATCAAGTGTCTACTCAGACACTAAGTTAGGTGCTAGGGATATCGCGATAAGCCTAATGACTGCTTTTAAACCGATTACAATCTTCATTCCAGCGTTGCCTTTTTTTTTTTTTTTTTTTTAATGTGATGTTCTTTTTGACTGTAGCCTACTCACTTTTTTCTTTGTGATATGTTTCACTCATGGGATAAAACACCTCCATAAGAACAGCTTGTGTTTTCCCATATTGCTTCAGATTGGGAGCCCGTAAAGATTAAAAATGAAAAAAGAAACTGATATTTGTGTCTCTGCCTCAAGAACAAGAGTCATTTGCTGCTAAGAGTTGTTACTCAGAAAATATAATAGTGAGAATCAAGTCCTAAACAAGTGACTGAAAACACGAAATCTGAGCTTTCTCTGGGTAAGCCATTAGTTTAAAAATAAACTCACATCTCTAATACAAGAATGCTTTTCTAACTCTCTAAAATATTTCCTGTGCCACTAGGGATTGATTCCACCCTGCTCCCTCCACTAAGCTCTACAAATCAACCATGATAACAGAGATGAAATCTCAAACCAGCTTCCTGTCTGATGGGCTGGTCTCCCTACAGCCGTTTCAATTACGTAAGAGGACTACAGCTTTGAGCAGGTACTCCCCATGATTCAACATTTGTGTCTTGTCCCGCCGCTCCAGCAGATGACAGAGGAAACTTGTTCTGTAAAATACATTGCTATGAATCACAGAACAACTTCCAGGCCTTTGCATCCTCCTGGCTGGCCTCTAGCCCAAGAGACCCAAAGACATTCTGGAAAGATCTAGTGTGTTTACTTCAGCTCTTATGGTTGCAAGAAGCAGAGAGTCACTTTAGCTTTCTTGAATAGTGTGTTGGTTTATGAATACATGCAACCAAAAGGATAACAAGAATCCAGTAGCAACCCAGAAATATGTGTACACTGAGTCTCACAGAAGCTGGAATTAGAATCATTCAGAAGTCTAGGAAACTCTAGAGACGAGTAATCTTGTAGCAGGACAAGCTGCAGACAAAACCCCTCAGACACCGAGTTAAAGAAGGAAAAGCTTTATTCGGCTGGGAGGTTCAGCAAGACTCTTGTCTCCAGCAACCGAGCTCCCCGAGTGAGCAATTCCTTCCCTTTTAAGGGCTCACAACTCTAAGGGGGTCCACGTGAGAGGGTTGTGATCGATTGAGCAAGCAGGGGGTACATGACTGGGAGCTGCATGCACTGGTAATTAGAACAGAATAGAACAGGACAGGGATCTTCACAGTGCTTTTCCTGTGCAAATAACCAATTAGGTCAGGGGTCGTTTTTTAACTACCAGACCCATAGTGTGGTGCTGGGCTGTCTACTTGTGAAGTTCATTTCTGCCTTTTAGTTTTCACTTCTTTCTTTGGAGGCAGAAATTGGGCATAAGACAATATGAGGGGTGGTCTCCTCCCTTAATCTCATCTCCCTTCCTGTAGCCTGAGTTCCCAACTCTTTGCTCTGGTGCTCTGTCATGAATATACTGTTGCCAATGTCCCAGTTTCTGCTCTGCTTTCTGTGTTTTCTTGCATCTTCACAAAAACAAAACAAAACAAAAAAAACCCTGTCAATACCATTTGCCAGTCTAAGGTCTTAATAGAGAATCTGATTGTCTTAATCACCATTGTGTCTTTTGGGGAGAGCATTTTGCTCTAGCCACTGCCTAGGTCACCAGTCAACCAATGAACTGGCTACCTTTAGATCACAGACTTTGACCAATTTGTGTGTGAATGGTCACATGGTCTAGAGCATGGCTACCTTAGCACAAGGGTGAGAATAGCTTGGCTGACTTGTCTTAGCAGAAGCTGCAGCCCAGCAGTTTTCCCTAAAAATCCGGGCATGATTGATTGGTGTAGTGCTCTTGGAAAACAAGTCCAGAATTCAGTTGAATTTTGTCTGAGCTACCTGGGGAGGTCATTTGTATTAAGGAATCATCAATTTCCAGCATTGACCTTTTAGGTCATTGAGACCACTGTGATGGAGATGTGTGCCCTGGACACTCTCAAGTTCAAACCTGTATTTTGGTGGCTAGGAATGTTTAAATATATGAATTTTTCTGAGGATGAGCATCTATAATGTCCAAATCAGCAAAATTGTGGTTTTTTCCTGGATTCTTGAGAATCACCTCCCTAAATGGACTCACAATGGGACTTTCCAAAGCCCTTTTTCTGAGTGGGAGATAAAAATGTTCCAGAAGTTCACTTCTCAGTTCCAAGAAGTGCTATCTCAACGCTTACACTGCATTGTCAAAACAAGCTACAGCAATGTTATCAGTTCCTTAATACTAGCAGTCAAAGCAGTGCTTGGGAATCATGTAAATAAAGCAATGGATTGGTTAACTTTTTCTGTTGGTGGTTTTAGT
Organism: Piliocolobus tephrosceles; assembly: GCF_002776525.5. Lineage (NCBI taxonomy): Eukaryota > Metazoa > Chordata > Mammalia > Primates > Cercopithecidae > Piliocolobus > Piliocolobus tephrosceles. The sequence goes on from NC_045443.1 coordinate 98,250,918, forward strand.
ATTTCGTAGACATGGTCTGAGGTGCTCACAGTTTATTTTATGAGACACAATTATTTCTATCCATGAAATTCTGTCTCAACATGACTTCCAATGACTCCTTGAAACAGCTTTTACCTGTCTTGACTCTGTTTTTCCCTCCTAAGAAATTTCTGTTAGATGAAAGGGCACAACTGTATAAGTTAAACATGATTTTTATTTAATCCCCAAGCTGTGAAACTGGTAGAGATGTTAAATGTATTCACTGCTTACCATGCCCATTTGCTTCCTAGTATACAGCAGGACTTTGCTTTTCCTTGCAATTCTTCCTTGTTTAAATAACTGCAAAAAGAAGCCATTTGCAGATTTTACCCCCATATTTGGAGCTTCTTTCTAAACCCTGAAGGGGTTCTGAGATTGCACTTAACTAGAACCCACTTTGTGTCAGACACTGTGCTAAGTACTTTATATATAGTAACTGATTTAATTTTTACCATTCTATAAGGTACTATTATTATAATCCCCATTTTATGGATGAGGAAACAGGCATTGATAAACTTTTTCCATTCTTCTGCTTTTTGAGGAAGGTCTGACTCTAAGTCATCTCAAACAAATACTTGATCATGAGCTATTTAGCTTTCTCCAGAAGTGATGCCACTGGTCAGAAAAATATGCTGGTGATGCTGGTCACGAATGACTCAGGTGTGTTGGCCATGTCCCCAGGGTGCCTGGTTTGTGCCATGCCGGCATACACAGGGATACACACAGCCCTTGGCCTCTCCCAGAGCAAGGCCAACCAACTAGACCCTTTCTCACATCTTCAATTTCTCTCTTCCCAGCTTGTCCTTAGTCCTAAAAACATGCTGAAGTCTTCACTTGCTTGCTTTCTTCTTTTTCTCCCTGCTCCCTCATGCGCAAGTTACTGCCATGTATTGGTCAGGCTGGGCTAGGCTTTTGCAGAAACAATAAACGATCTTTGTGCCTTGTGGCAATAAAGGTTACGTCTCGCTCATGCTAGATGTCCATCAGGCTCACCTGGGGCTCTGCGCATCGTAGTTGCTCAGAGACCCAGGCTGATGGAAACTTTGTCTTGACAAGTGCTTTGGCAATTGATTCCCATGACGGAGAAGTGGGGGATGCGAACAGTCAACCCCTTCTTTTTGACACTCCTTTCTTGCTCCTCCCACCATAGTTTTTCCGATTCTTCTCATGATTCTCTGATCCCTAACTCCTGTTTTCTGACTTTTCTTCCTCCTCTGCCCTTTCCATGTAGCTCTTTCTTAAGAACTATCTCTTGGTCCTCTTCTCTCCTAATAGATATCCTCTCTTGGCATGTCTTCCAAACTGTGGTTTCCAGTAAGATTTCTGTGTGAATAACTTCCAGATCTTTATTTTCATCTCTATTTCCCTGAGCCCCAATTTCACTGTCAACAGCCATCAGTCTTCAAATCTATCTAAAAAGGAATTTCCATCTCTACCAAATCTATATTTCCTCCTGGCTCTCCTATTTCTGTTGACTCCTCTCCTCTCCCGACATTGAAACTCAAACTATTTTAGAATGTGTCTCAAATCTATCCCCTTCTCTGTTACTGACCATGTTCATGGCCTTCTCACCTCTCTCCTGGAAGACAATAGCTTCCTAATAGCTCTTTGACCACACTTTCAACTTTTCTAAATGGTTCAAGGCTGCACACTGTACAATGCTAGGAAGCACCATTCACAATGTATTCTAGGGTAATGGTGCCCCCTGGAGTTGTGCAGTGGAGTAGCTCTGCAGACCCCACCCAACTGACCTTACATAGCTCAAGTTGAATCCTGACACTCCACTGCTCAAAAACTTCCTTGGTTTCCCATTCCAACCTGAATGAAGGCCACAGGCCTTGGCTCTGTCCCCTAGAAGTCACAATGGAAGTCACCCTCCCTCTTCTGAAATTCCACATCTCTCCTACACCAAGTAGCACTTTCTATCCTACATTTTAATGATTTAAGAATACTCTTACCTCCTCGATGTGTGAAAATTTACTTCTTACTTGAGGAGTTAAATTAATAAAGATTCATTTGTTGCAAATGATAGGAAAACACAAGAGAAATGGCTTACCTTTAAAAAGATAATGTATTGGCTCACATCAATGAGCCTTGCAGAGAGTACATCCTACTGCTTGAGGCATAGCTGAATGTGGATTTACCCCACATCCTCGGGATTCTCTCCTTCTCTTTCCATTTGAGGAAGCTGAAACCACAACAGGCCTGTCTGGGACAGCTGGAGCCAAGGCTGCCACAGTAATGAGAGCAGAAGGAGCACACTCTCACTTCTCCTTTTTCCTTTGTTCCAGTGGCCCACTGGTGCCTTCCACTGGCTGACCCTAGAGTCTGGGACATGCAGCTGCGCAGCTCAGAGCAGAGCAGATCAGGGGAACGAAAGGAGTGGGTATGAGGGCAAACAAGCAACCACAAGCACGAATACCTTTCTCAAAGTCTCACAGCAGTAAGTGGTGGAGCCTGGCCTTGAACCCATAGCTGGGGCTTTGAATGTGCCCCTCCAGGCACCAAGGAGGCATGAAAGTACATTTCAGCCTGAGGCATCTGAGTGAGCAAAGGCCAGCTGGGAAACTCTAGAAGGTGTATGGAAATAGCAGAGAGTTTCTTTGGACTGCAGTGTTAGGTGCTTACAGAAGAACAGTGGCAAATAGAAGTCCACATTGCATAAAGCCTATAGGACTGGGCTGGAGTTTGGTTTTCGTTCAGGATGCAAAAGGGAAGTTATCAAAAGAAAAGGAAAAGTTAAGGTAAGTTATAATTATAAAAGTGTCAGAAACAGGATAAAAAATACTTGAACTCACCTCTAATAAAATCAAGATACAAAATGAAATAATTCTAAAGAGCAAAAATTACAATACCATAAAGAGTTGATTTGTTTCCTAATTTTTGTATGGTTGCCATCTTGGATACTGATAAGAGAAATTAGGAATGAACATTCCTTTATTCCTTCAAGTGAAAACCTACTATGAGCTGGGGACTGTGCTGGAGTTTTAGAGGATATCAACATGAACCATTTGTTGGGTTTTTTCTAATATTTCCCTTGTCTTTTGAAGTGCAGGAGAATGCCCCATGTCATGACTTTTTGTCTGAAAAGAGATCTGAGGCATACAAAAAGTACATTGAAAGGTTGTTCACTTTGTATTCTATGTGTGGTTTTAAATCTCAAGGTTATATGCTCTGGCTGGCTTTGTCTGAAGTTAAATGGCCTGACTTGCAAATAATATTGATGGAATGTGCATAAAAAAAGAAGTGACCGCAAGGACAGAAAATGTCTCTGGGTGAGGGCGGTAAACTGGGAGATTTTTGCATGTTTCTTGGGGTAAGACTGACTAGTTACTAAGCCCCTTGATGCTTTTATTTTTAAAATCACAAACTGATAATACTTGCCACTTAATCATAAGTATATCATTCACATCTTCTACAATTCAGATGCTTTAACTAAATGTCTGATTCTGAATCATACAGTAGGCATATCACAAAGGAACACTATATGTTATATAAACTGGATATCTGCAAATGGCTAACTTTATCATTTTGAATCAACAAGCAGTGAGTTAGCATATATGTATCCCTAGGTAGTTGAAAAATTTAGTCCAACCTCCCCCATAACCTAAAACTTAGATAACCCATTTATTTATTTATTTAACATTTATTTAGCACCTGCTGTCTTCCATGAATTCAACAAAGATTTATTAATTGCCTATATGTGTTCAGCTATGCCTGATGGTGAACAAAATAAAGATGGGTTGACCCCTCATGGAGCTTACGCTTTAATGGAAGTGGCATCTACACCTGTGGTTTGGTGCAGATTGTGCTGTGAAAAACCTCACTGTTTAGCAGAGAAGACAGACTTACAATCAGCACGGCTGCAAACACAATGTAATGAGTGCATGCAAGTGTGCTTTGGGAATGAGTGGTGATCTCTCTGAGTGCCCAGGCAAGGCTTTTCCAAGAAGCGAATGCAATAGCTGGACCAGTAAAGAAGAAAAGGAGCTTCTGGACATTTGGAGAAATGCATTTTAAGTTGAAGGAGTGACAGGATGCTGAGATATGGAAATGGGAAACAGCATTCCGTTTGGAATATGGGAACAGTGGTCAAAGCTAAGTCATGCGGAGCCTTGTGGGCCACGTGGTGGAGTTTGGGTTTTATTGGGAGGCATATGGAGGTAGTTGATGAATGAAACAGAGGAATGACATGAATGGGTGTGCCCTTTAAGAAACCATCTACCAGCACTAAGACTCCAGAAACTGCGATCAGTGTAACTTGGCCATTCTCTGTGGGGGTTAGGGGGTGTTGTATGTGTATGAAGGAGGAGTCTAGGAGGCTCTCACACTTCTGTCTGTTTGCAGCAGCCTCTATTTGACCTCCAGACTCTAGACTTTTCATACTAAACACATTATGCAGGCCACAACCAGGTCTATCTTCTATCTAAGATGCCACATGGCAAAAGATCAAAACAGATCTTTTGCCATGTAGCATCTTCACTCCAAAATTTTGAGGTTTTTTTTTTTCCCCCCCAAGATGGAGTTTCACCCTGTCGCCCAGGCTGGAGTGCAGTGGTGCAATCTCAGCTCACTGCAACCTCCCCCTCCCTGGTTCAAGTGACTCTCCTGCCTCAGCCTGCCAAGTAGCTGGGACTACAGGTGTGGGCCACCACACCCAGCTAATTTTTGTATTTTTAGTAGAGACAGGGTTTCACTGTGTTAGCCAGGGTAGTCTCGATCTCCTGACCTCATGATCCACCCTCCTCGGCCTCTCAAAGTGCTGGGATTATAGGCATGAGCTACCGCACCTGACCAATTTTGAGTGTTTCTTACACCGCAAATGTGAATTTTTGAACTTCCTTTGAAAGATCTTCATTGAGTCTTAAAATCCCCTCCTCACCTGAACACTCCTTTTCTCACTGTTAAACAAACATTCTGTCCTCTTCCATCTCAGTGCCCTTGCTATCTTCTTGCTAGGTATCCTAAATGCACCATCCTCCAAGACTAGTTTAAGCCTCATCACCTTTATTCAGTCTTCTGACCACTTCATGCCTACCTGATCCACTGTATCCTCATCTACTGTAACTTGGAGCTAAGTGCCTGACACTAGACTATAATAAGCTTCTCCAGACAAAGAATTTTTGTCTGTTTTGTCCACTGCTATATTCACACACTAAGAATAGCGCTTGGAATATAGTAGGTATTTGACAAACATTTGCTGAATGAATGACTATGAAGTCCTTTATAAAAATGTAACAAAGAAAACACTATCAAGAATAAAACACTGAATGAATCTGATCATGCATTGAGTCAACAAGCATGTACTGAGTGAATGCTATGTGACAAGCATTGTGATAGCTTCCGGGTATTCAAAAAATAATTAGACTTGGAGTTCATCCTCGAAAAGTTCATAGTGAGAACAAAATCATTGTCCTACAGAATCAAATTCTGGTGAATATTTACATTTTCACACACATTAAAAATCAGTAGGGAACAATATAACCAGTACATTTTTGTCAAAAAGAAAACAAGAATTTCATGTCCTTTAGATTTCAACCTTTTAAAAGTCTGATAATACCAAAACTTGGTGAAGGTGGGTAGCAACAACAACCCTCAAACATGGCTAGTAGGAAGGAAAATTAGATGCTTTCTAATTTTGGAGTGCTTTCTTAGTTATTTAGTAAAGGTGAAGATGTGTGTACAAGATAATCCAGCAATTTTGGTCCTACATAGAGAAACTCTCAGATGTGTGCACATGGAGACATTACAATCATGTTAATTACAGCACTGTTTAAAATGAACAGCTAGAAACAACCGAGACGGCCCATCATTAGCAAAAGGGATAAGTAAATTACGGTTGTATCCAAACAATTGAATCTTCTGGAAACGAAAATAAATAAACTTGAGCTACAATTATTCACATAACTCAATCTCATAAATATATTGAATAAAAAAACAAATTGTAGAATGATAACTTAGCAAGATCCTATTTCTGCAAAATGTAAACATAGAAAATAATACAGTATGTTATTTGTGGCTTGATATATATGTAATAAAAGTAAAAAATATGCCTGATAGGGTGCCTAACCATCCCGGTTTGCCTAGGACCTTCCCTGTTTTAGCACAGAAATTCCTGTATCTCGGGAAACTCCTCAGTCCCAGACAAACCAGGACAGTTGGTCACCTTACCTGAAAAAGATAAACACTAAGCCTAGAATGGTGGCTACTTCTTGGGGAAGTGAAGGAAATGGGACTGAACAAGGTTATACTGGGTATAGTTCAGCTGAATTTGTAATGTTCTATTTCTTAAGTTGGATTATCAGTATGTGAGTGAGACAATTCAATGCAGTCAGATTGGGAACACAGATCCAATAGAGTAAAAATAAATTAGAAAAAAAAGAGTATCTTAAAGCAGTTATTTATCCATGAACTTAACAGGTTATGGAGAAAGGACGATCATTTCATCTTTGACCATAACCTAAAAACTGCCAAGAATAAGAGCCACCTCATCTGAGATGTTTCTTTGAGTATTTCTCACTCCACTCTCACCACCATCCCCTCTCAGTCCTTTCACCTATATAATGATTGCAGAGCTTCTTCTGGAAATACACACACAGACACACACACACACGCATGCACTAGGCACTCAGAGCCAACATTCATACAGTAGTTTCCTGAACTACTTGTAAATATCTCGTCTCTCTTGTTTCTCTTAACCAAGTTCTCTGAGGGTAGGCTCTGCTTGACACTACCTTCACATTCTGCTGGCAGGAAGGGGAGTGCTTCAGAGCCAGGGCCCTGGAAATACTTTGCATCGTGATTTCACCACTCACTAACTCTGTGACCTTGGAAATTAACCACACCTCAATGTCCTCAACTATAACATGAGGATAGCACTCCTTATAAGGCAGATATGAGGACCAAATAAGAAAATGCTTCTAAAACATTGAGTGTGATACTTGGGAAATATGCTGAGCCTAATATGGTTGATTGGTAAAATTTTAAATAATTAAAAACAGTAATTCTAAGGTATAGGAACAAAATATATTAAATACATATTTCAATACCATACAAATTATTTTAAACTGTGATACAGGATTAAAATAAATCTAGTGAGGAAAGACAGGAGGAATAAGCTTCACATTCTCACCCAACCATCTGTAGAAATATTAAAATTAGAACATTTTTATGACAGAGAATTGTCATGTTCGTTGAACTGAATTGTGAAAAAAAAATGGTCAGGTTCTGTTTAATGCAACGATTCCTATGAGACTAAAGTCTGAAACTCTGTTTCTTTTTTTGGAAGCCATGTCTGCTTAAAATGAGCTCTAATTGTCCCTATTTACACACTGACTGCAGAGTGCCCATCCTGCAGCAGACAACTCTGTAATTAGCTCCATTCAAGAACAAAGCAGTGACCATCTTTCAGCTGCTTTCTGGCTTTTGAGCTTAGGAAGCAAAGAAGAGTTTTTTTGGCTCTCTTGCAAAATGGAATTTAAATCTGCCACAAGCAATCAGTTGCAAGAATGGTAATTGCACAGTTTGTTACAATTGATTTATACAGGCCCCAGGAAAGAATGAAGATCTCCTGACTAAAATTGTCAAATGAATAATTAATGATATGTGAAATTTTCCTTCCTTGGAATTTTATTGGCTGCATCTAGAATAAACTGGTAATGCTGACCTATTACTCATGCAGTGTATAAACCAGCTGATATTTTGGGATTGTCTGTCAACCACTCTCATAGATATCATCCATGATGAATAGTCACCATGATCTGCTTCATATTCAACATTCTGCACTTTTCAGATGAAGAACTTTCAATGAAAAAAAATTAATTGAATTACAACTTGTAAAAGAACAAATGCAAAGGTTAAAATTGTGCTACTGAGTCCACAAAACTTTTAAGCATCACCTAAATCTTTTACAAAGGAGCATGTGAACCAGATTAGTGCCCCTGCTCCCCCACAACACACACACGTATACATGCACATTCAGCTCAGAGGAAATGGAATGATTCCTCTTGGGTGTGTCATATACAACTATCTATTTTGCTTGTTTAACTCCATCTATAAGTCTTTTTTTATTATGTGAATGTAACCCATCTACATTTATTGTGATTACTGATGTATCTGAACTATCTGCCATCTTACTCTGTTTCTATTTTGTTTGTCTTTTGCTTCTTTTTTCTTCTTGCCTTCTGTTTTCTTCTTTCTCCTTTTTCTTTTCAACAGTTTGCAAACATTCCATTTCTATCATTTCGATGGTTACATTAAAAAGGTTAATACACATACAAAATGCAACTCTTAAATGAAACAAGGAACTTAGCATGCTTGTCTTCTCTTTCAACCCCACCCACCACCATCTTTTCATATTATTATCTAGAATGTCAGGTCCCTCTTGTCTTCAAATAAGAAAAAATAATTATTCCTATTTTTTGCAGCCCATAATTATTTCTATTTTATAGTCAGTAATTGTATCCTTCCCCTTTTTCAAGGATTTATTTATCTTCCTTTAGTAATTCTGTGGAAGAAGATCTTTGGATAATAAACTAGGTTAGTCTTTGCATGAAGATGTCCATTTTATCCTCACTTTAAAAAAATATGCTTGCCTTTGTGAATAGGAAATCTCATCACATGATACAAAATTCAAGTAAGCTAAATGTTGTCTCAGTTGGATATAGAATTCTAGATTGAACACTGCTTTCTTGAGGCATGAATATCACTCTATTTTTTTCTGGCATCCACTTTTACTGATTAGAAATTTTCCCTCAGCCTGATTGTCACTTATTGTGGTTTCTCTCTGGTGGCTTTTAAGAATCTTCTCATTCTTCTTGCTGTTCTGGTTATTGTATCCTACAAGGTGCTTAGAGTGGAAATTTTTTAAAAAGTTGTCCTGCTTGGCACTTGATGTACCTTTTTACCCTGAAGACTCAGGTCATACTATAACAATCTGTCTTTCATGTCTCTAAACTTCATTTTCATATTTTCTGCCACTTTATTTCTCTGGCTGTTTTGGGTGATGACCTGACTTTCAATCATTAATCCTTTCTTTAACTGAATCCAGTCAACTGCATTCAGACTTTCCAGGATTATTTTTTATTGGTACCTTTTTATAACTTATTGTTCTCCATTATAACCTCCATTGTTGAATATTCTGTCTTCCAAGATTTTAAACATAGTTCAAAGTCCTTTAGGGATTCCTGTATTTCTATTTCTTTGGCTATAAAATGTCCTCTATTTGTTGGGTGTGTTGGATCTCTTTCATGGATTTGGATTAACTCGTGAATTGTTAAGCCTGTGGCCTCAGTCCTCATTTATTACTTGGAGGACTCTTCAAAATCATGACTATAGATTTTTAAATGCAAAAGTATATAAGTTATTATTTTGATGTATCTGGGCTAGAAGAAAAGTTCCATGTGCTCTTATTTCTTCATTGTGACTGGAAATTAGCTTATTTGATTAAAAAAGTAAAAGCCTGAAAGAAAAAAATAAAGCAGAAAAAATATATCAAATATGTTTGGATAAAGTTAAATAGAACACAATGAAAAAATTCACGTATAGATTATAGTTCTAGGACATTTTTATATAAACTTGAGTTTCTCTCTTTGGTTGGATGAGATGTATTTAAATGCAATGTTTCTCTGAAGATAATTGTGAATTATGAAATCACTCACTTTTTTAAAAAATTCAACAAACATTTATTCAATGCCTCTGCACAGAACTGTACTAAGTATAGTTATACAAAGACCAGCAGGCCCTAGTTTTTTCATCTGTAAAATGGAGGTGTTAGGATATTCCATGCAAGGTGGTTATAAAGAGCAGAAATGAAGACTATAAATTGCCTAACAGAATTCCTGGCACATTGTAGGCATCTAATAAATGCAATAGTTATTCTCTTTGTCATTATGGATATTGTGTGAGTTTTGAACATAAACAGGTAAACAGATATTCAAACACACAAACACTTTTAAGACACAGTGAAGGGACTGATCAACCGTGCTTGTGATGGCTGGGAAGTCTTTGTATAGTAGAAGACATTTGAACTGGGTCCTGAAGATTGAGTAGGAGTTTGCTAAATGGAAAGTTTAGGGAAAGTGGAAAACCATATTCAAAGACATGGACACTTGACAGTTGTATTGTATTCCGGAAACTGAAATTGTATTGTATTTCAGGAATTGAAAATACTAGGATGTGTGGAAGATGTGGGGTGAGTAGAAGCAGGGAAAATGTGTTTGAAGAGGGTAGGCAGAGTTCAAGAAAAGAGGGAGGGGCATTTCAGTTAGATGCTGCAACAGTTTGGAGGAGAGATGATGAGGGATGCAAGTCAACAAAGATTGTAGGAGTGAAGAGATGGGAGAAGACTTCAAAACAATTGGGAGACAAAATATACAGTACTTGACATGACAGAATGTGGAAGTTCGAATGCCAATAAAACCACAGCTGTTAGATTTGGGCAAGTGACTTAACCTCTCTGGGCATTTACTTCCTCAATTGTAAACTGGAAATAAAAATAGGACGTACTTCATGGGGTTGTAGTAACAATTAAGAAAGACAAGATCTGTACAGCATTTTTAAAAGCACCTAACTCATAGAAAGTTTCAATAAATAACTATGTGGGAAGTGGAGGGTGCTGAAGGAGTCAGCAATGAAGCCCAGGTTTCTAGCTTAGCAACTGAGAGGTGGCTGCTGCTGCTACTCGTGGAGACAGGGACCTCAGAGGAGGAACAAGTTTGCCTCCGAGCTCCTGCCTCTCAATTAGGAAGAATCAAGCTATTGTTAAGGGTCAGCTGGAACAGGCCTCCAAGGAGCTAGGCATCTCCTGCCTTAGACAAACCAGTTCAGAGCTTTCATCTGTACCATGGCTGTGCGCAAGCAGAATACACAATACAGGGAGTGAAATGTAGGGCCTAAGACGGAAGTGTCCAGGAGGTCCTCGGGGAATCTCTGGTCACCTTACAGCTGTAATGAGAACTGTACAGAAGGTGGCTGAAAAAAAAATAGGAGCATTTTATCTAGCAAGACTAAAAATAGCTATGCTCTGTTTGGAAGCTGAGAGGAAGAAACCATCCACTAAAGGATCAAACTCCTGATTTTCATTTAGGGTTTGTGTAAGTTTCCATTTGCTAATATCATGCCCTCATGTTCAACAGTTTTTTAGGCCATAATATTTCATGTCACCCTGTAATGAAATAATACAGCCTTGTATTACTCTTTTATTATTATTAATACAAGAATTAATGAATTAATAATAATACAAAAATGATTATCTTATATTATTGTTCTTGATGGACAAGAAGAGATATTATTATCTCCATTTTATGGATGAGAAAACTGAGGCTCAGGGAGATATTATTTGTTCAAGTCCTCATAGCCAGAAAATAAGGCCGAATCAGGACAAGTGACAAATATTTTTATTTCCGGTTCCTTTCTCTTTCCCTTTCTTGTTATTGCTTCTTGATGTGCATCTTATTCATGGGGAACCCTTCTTCCCGTCTCATGATGTCTCTTTCCTATGAAGAACAGTCAGTCAGTTTAATTCCTGGCCCCTTTCCCTTTTCTTAGTCCATCCCAGGGAGGTAGTAACTTCCTTGATTGGTAAACTTGGGAAGAATTTCACACTTTTTTCCCTTATGGAAGGAGATTGTCTGACCAGAGAGAAATTCTACTCTGCTCTTCAATTCTAAAAGGTAAGGGGATAGGAGAGCTTTTCTGATTCATTTTTGCCTGGAATTCGGTGCTTAAATCTCCTAATCTTGTCAGCAGGCTCATTCGGTTAGTACCCTAAACTTTGCCCTTCCACCTAGCTTCTGTAATGAATAACGTTGTTCTTTTGGTTTCTATCTTTAGTCATTAGTTTATTTCCCAACTTGCTCAGAACCTGGACAGAGAAGGGTCCTATTTATTGGGGGTTCCCTTGGAGACCTCCTACATATCTGCAATACTCTAGAGAGTTTAGAAATAAGAATGAAGTATGAGTTCAAACAATCATGGCTAGATATGACAATAACCACAGGAAATGTTACATGACTCAGAAAATAAGTTAGACGTGGGAAAGGAAAATATCTTGGGCCCCCAACATCACTAAGCTAAAGAGAGAATTCAAGCTGGGAACTGCTTAGGGCACCTGCCTCCCATTCTATTGAAAGTTTTCCCTCTGCGCACTGAGATAAACGCATGTCTGATTGCTTCCTTTGGAAAGGCTAATCAGAAACTCAAAAGAATGCAGCGGTTTGTCTCTCACCTATCTGTGACCTGGAAGCCCCCTCCTAGCTTCCTCCACGTTTCCTGCCTTTGCTTTGAGTTTTCCCACTTTTCCAGACTGAACCAGTGTACTTCTGACATACACTGATTGATATCTCAGGTCTCCCTAAAATGTATAAAACCAAGCTGTGCCCCAACTCCTTAGGCACATGTGTCAAGACTTCTGGAGGCTGTGTCGCGGGTGCACGTCCTCAACCTTGGCAAAATAAACTTTCTAAATTAACTGAGACCTGTCTCAGATTTTCTGGGTCCACAGACATTAACACAAGTTCGCTTGGAGAAGCCACTTATGGTATAAGTAGCAATTAATAGATGAAAATGCTGAAAAAGAAACCCATTCTCTTAGGAGAAAAATCAATGGACTAGATAACAAATTAACCTCTATTCACTGCTTAGGTCTCTAGGAGAAAAGTAAAATAAATATAAACCAAGTATGCAGTAGTTGTAAGAAATAGCATCATAAGGCTGGGTGCGGTTGCTCACGCCTGTAGTCTTAGCACTTTGGGAGGCTGAGGCAGGCGAATCACGAGGTCAGGAGTTCGAGACCAGCCTGACCAACATGAGGAAACCCGTCTCTACTAAAAATACAAAAAGATTAGCCAGGCGTGGTGGCACACACCTGTTATCCCAGCTACTCAGGAGGCCGGGGCAGGAGAATCACTTGAACCTGGAAGGCAGAGGTTGCAGTGAGCCGAGATTGCACCACTGCACTCCAGGCTGGGTGACAGAGCAAGACTCTGTCTCAAAAAAAAAAAAAAAAAAAGAAAGAAAAAGAAAGAAAGAAAGAAATAACATCATATGTGAAAGCTAAGATGAGGCATACGTTTTGATGAAAACCAGTTTCTATGAAATAATCTTAGACATGAGCTTCTTTCCTTAAAAAGCATCTTGGCCGGGCGTGGTGGCTCATCCCTGTAATCCCAGCACTTTGGGAGGACGAGGTGGGCAGATCATGAGGTCAGGAGATGGAGACCATCCTGGATAACACGGTGAAACCCCATCTCTACTGAAAATACAAAAACAAAATTAGCGGGGCATGGTGGTGGGCGCCTGTAGTCCCAGCTACTCAGGAGGCTGAGGCAAGAGAATGGCGTGAACCCGGGAGGCAGAGCTTGCAGTAAACCGAGATTATGCCACTGCACTCCAGCTTGGGGGACAGAGCGAGACTCCGTCTCAATTAAAAAAAAAAAAAAAAAGTATCTTAAGATGCAGCCTGCCCAGATTAACTCTATCCAACTTTTTTGTGTGTGTGTGTGCTTACTTTATGCCAGGCTTTATATATAAAAACCTACACAAACACACACGTGAAAACAGAATGTGGTTCCTCATGGAAGAAAAAAGTTTAACAAATTTCTCAACTGAGAATAAAGATGATTTTGCAGTCAGACCCTTCACTTTGGACCAGGGCTAGAGAGCCCAGGAAGGTATATCTGCAGATCCTAGATCTTGGGGATGGCTCGTTCAAATGTTAACATGCCAGACTCACTCTTGTTCAGGTCAGAATAGCTACCACATAATGAATCCCAGAGGTAGAGAAGCAGCTTGCTGTCTTTCTGGATCTTTCCAGCTCTCCTGCTTCTCTCCTAGAACTGTCGATATGTCTGGTTAATGGTTTATCCCTTGCTCACTGTGTCTGAGCCTCTGACAAAGATGTTCACCTTGGGGATGCTTATTTGCAAAGAATCTCTACTGAGTTTCTGTCACTTTTTCATCTACTAATGAAGTAACTTGAGACTAGCAATATATCTCATTCTAGAAACTTGCATTGAAGATGGTGTGACATACATACAGTACCTATTTCAAAATAGAAATGTCACAAAGCATCTGGTACTTCGAAGAGTGACTTTTGTTTTCTACTTCGGATTTTTGCTTGGATGCTCCTAAATATGACACATAAACTCTTCTCCCAGGGTCTAAACTTCCTGGAGGCAGGAGTTGTATTTATAAACCTATGTACCTCTTCCAGTGGTATGCATACAGATTGTGCTCAAAAAATACTTATTAGATGAAAGACTGGTCACATTATTAAGAGAAGAAAGAACTCTAAGCCACCCTGAGATTTGCCAGTTAGTCTAATTTATCATCAGGTTTATAATCATCCACAAATGCATTCATAGGCAGAAGAACGATGATGTCCTGGAGGGAAAAATACTTTCAGCAACAGGGATGTTAAAAGTTTGCAGGTCAACTTTAAAGCATGTCCTTTTGGCTGCAAACAAAAGAATCCTTTAGTGCAACTAATCTAAAAATATTTCTATTTGTCAGAAATAGCTTAATTTTATTAGGATTACTGGTCAATGTTAAAGAATGTTTTTATAGTTCCCGGTAAATGTCACTAACTGCTATTAAATGTCTTCCCTCCCTCCCTCCCTCCCTTCCTTCCTTCCTTCCTTCCGTCCGTCTTTATTTTTTGAGACAGGGTCTCACTCTTGCCCAGGCTGGAGTATAGTGGTGTGATCTTGGCTCACTGCAACCTCAGTGCCTCAGTCTCCAGAGTAGCTGGGATTATAGGCATGTGCCACTATGCCCAGCTTTTTTTTTTTTTTTTTCTTTTTATTTGAGACGGAGTCTTGTTTTGTCGCCCGGGCTGGAGTGCAGTGGCACAATCTCGGCTCACTGCAACCTCCACCTCCTAGGGTCAAGTAATTCTCCTGCCTCAGTCTCCCTAGTAGCTGAGATTACAGGTGCATGCCACTGCATCCGGCTAATTTTTGTATTTTTAGTGTTTTTGTATTTTTCACCATGTTTGGCCAGGCTGGTCTTGAACTCCTGACTTCAGGTGATCCGCCCGCCTCAGCCTCCCAAAGTGCTGGGATTACAGGTGTAAGCCACCTCGCCCAGATGCCCAGCTAATTTTTTTTTTTTTTTTTTTTTTCGGTAGAGACAGGATTTCACCATGTTGACCAGGTGGGTCTCGAACTCCTGGTCTCAAGTGATCTGCCTGCCTCAACAGGAGTGAGCCTCCATGCCCAGCCTCAAATGTCTTTTCTTGATTTCCAATGCCACCGGTAGAGTTAAGAACTTGTCTTTCCTAGTACCTCTCCCCTTCTTCAACTCTGGGTAGTCTCTGTAGTAAAATATACATATTTAACTAAAAAATTAAAAATGCTATTTTGTTGTTCTTTTTATTCTCATTTCCTTGACTACTGCTGTGGCTGACAAGTTCTATTCATGTCCTTTGCTCGTTTTTATTCCTACCAGTCTTATTGGTCCTTTTGCTAATTGGCATAATCATTATTACATAAAGGTAAAATATGTTAACCCTTGCCTTTGTCCTTGTTGTGTATATATTTCCCAGTCTATCTCGCATGTGTGTGTATGTGTGTGTGTGTGTATGTTTTGTTTGTTTGTTTTGAGACAAGAGTCTTACTCTGTCACCTAGGCTGGAGTGCAGTGCCATCACAGCTCATTGCAGCCTCAACCTCCTGGGCTTATGTGATCCTCCTACGTCAGCCTCCTGACTAACTGGGAGTACAGGGCATTGTGCCCCACTAACTTTAGTATTTTCTGTAGAGACAGGGTTTCCCCATGTTGTCCAGGCTAGTCTCCAACTCCTGAGCTCAAGCGATCCGCCCACCTCGGCCTCTGAAAGTGCAGGGATTACAGGCGTGAGCCACCATGCCCGGCCTATCTTTTGCTTGGTTATGTATTTTTATATGAAGGTGTTTTAAATTGTGTGCAGTGAAATCTCTTAACTCTTGCAACTTCTTCAATTACTCCCAAGTTTGAAAAGTTATGCTGCCCCTAGAAGTTTGACAAATATTTATTTTATTTTGTCTTATTCTTTTAGGGTTTGATTTTAAATATAAAGTCTTCATCCATTTGAAATGCATTGGGATGAATGTGTGACATAAAGATCCAGATAATCACTTTTCTGCCAAATGGCTAACCAAGTATTCTAACACCATTGATGGAATTATTCTTCTCTTCCACATTATTTTGTGGTGTCTTTTGAAAAAATAGACATGAAATTCTTATATATAACACAGTCTATATCTCTTATAGACCCTACTGTGATCTCTCTGTTCTTGGAAGACGATTACACTATATGAGTTATTGCTTTGGAATTTTCTACAACGTGGGACTCTTCACCATCATTTCTCCACCCTGCCAACAACACATATCCTGACTTTTTCAAGTTAATTGCTATTCATCTTTGTTCATATAAACTTTAAAACATTTTCCTTTCCTTTTTTCCCCATTGGAATTTTGTTTGGGAGCCATTAATCTATGAGTAAATTTGTGAAGAACTGACATCTTAAGACGTTTCTTAACTTTGCCAGTCTGGCATGCCCTCCCATTAATTAAAGGATTGATTAATGGCACTCAATTTTAACTGTCTCAGTAAAGTTTTGGGTTTTCTTTATAGAGGTCCCACACATTTCTCATAAAAAATTACTCCCAGGTACTTCGCTACTTTATCTTTTTCTTGCTGCTGCAGCTGGAATCTCCTTCTCATTATATTTCCTAATTGCTTCTCAGTGGTATGTAGAAATGCTACTGATTTGCACAAAATGCATTTAGCCCTTATTTAGCCTTTTAATTTAAATTTTTATTTTTTATTTACTATGTGTCCTATCTTTTGTCAAAGAGAAGCATTCATGAGAAGAATGTTTCTGTATCATTTACAAAATTCATCGTTGCCATGTTACGATGCCCTTCGATGAAAGATAAACACAGATTTCTTTAATGATGCAAAGACTTATATCAGTGTCCTTTGTATCCCTGGTCCTTGAAGCCCTTCTTTCCTTCCCACCTCAAGGCCGGCCCTGCAGTTCCAGCTGCTGCCCACAGCTGTCACTCAGGAATGATCTTTCCTGACCCCCACTGCTGCTCCTTGCTTGTGTCCTTAGTGGTCCGGTTCTTGCCTTTGGCCTTGGGGTTGGCCAACCCATTCTGAGTGCTGTTCATGGCCTGTGGAGTTTGGTCTCTTACCCAGGTCTTCATGAAGCCTCTCTCTGGTTCTGGTGTCACCAGATGCTGCTACTGAGAGACTCCTTGGCTCCAGTTGTCCTGCTCTCCTGGGAGTCCTTCCAGCCAGAATAAACTCTGGCTGTCCTTTAGAGGTGAGGATCTAGAAGCAAGAGCTCATTTTGTTTCCCCCCAAAATTTAAAGCTAAAATTGTGACTATTTAGCTTACCTCATGTTCATCTCTCTTTTATGGTTTTTCATCTTAATTTGTTTTCATTGCCTTGTTTTATTTATTGATTTATTGATTGATTTTTTTGAGATGGAGTCTCACCCAGGCTGGAGTGCAGTGGCAAGATCTCACTGCAACCTCCACCTCCCGGGTTCAGGAGATTAACCTCTGCCTCCTGGGTTCAAGCGATTCTTCTTCCTCAGCTTCCCGAGTAGCTGGGACTAAACGCGGGCGCCACCACGCCCGGCTAATTTTTATATTTTTAGTGGAGACAGGGCTTCACTATATTGGCCAGGCTGGTCTTGAACTCTTGACCTTGTGATCCACCCACCTTGTCCTCCCAAAGAGCTGGGATTACAGGCGTTAGCCACCATGCCCGGCCCTATTGTCTTGTTTTATATATGATTATCACAAACCACCTTAAATCTTTTCTTAAAATAGGTGAGATATAAGTTGTCATACCATAAGCAAATGGTACTATTAAATAAATCATACCATAAACACTATCTGGGTTAACAAGATTTTAAAAAAGAATAAAACAGTAGGGAAAGGACACCTAAAAGTGGTACCATATGACCAATTTTCCATTCAGAAAACAGACTGGAATACCTTTTGGTGTTTATATGTGTATGTACATATGTGTATATATGTATGTGTATATATATAGTGGTGTCTGTACAGGTTGGTATTCAAAACATACTTGGCTGGGCTTGGTGGCTCATGGCTATAATATCAGCACTTTGAGAGGCCGGGGCCGGCAGATCACTTGAGGTCAGGAGTTTCAGACCAGCCAGGCCAACATGATGAAACCCTGTCTCTACTAAAAATACAAAAAATTAGCTGGGCATGGTGGTGCACACCTGTAGTCCCAGTTACTCAGGAGGCTGAGGCACAAGAATCCCTTGAACCTGGGAGGCAGAGGTTGCAGTGAGATAATGCCATTGCACTCCAGCCTGGGTGACAGAGCAAGACTCCATCTCAGACAAAAACGAAAACAAAACTTACCTTCATGCACAGGTGATAATAAAATAGTTTAAACCAACATGGTAATTCACACACTGGGGCCTGTTGTGGGGAGGGAGGAGCGGGGAGGGATAGCATTAGGAGATATGCCTAATGTAAATGACGAGTTAATGGGTGCAGCACACCAACATGGCACATGTATACATATGTAACAAACCTGCACATTGTGCACATGTACCCTGGAACTTAAAGTATTAAAAAAAAATGGTAATTGAAATTAATCTATGGGCCGGGTGCAACATATTGAAATTGAAATTAGCCTATGGCCAGCACTTTGGGAGTCTGAGGGCAGGCAGATCACTAGTTCGAGACCAATCTTGCCAACATGGTGAAACCCCGTCTCTACTAAAAAAAAAAATACAAAAATTAGCCAGGCGTGGTGGTGTGTGCCTATAGTTCCAGCTATTCACTGCTCAGGAGGCTGAGGCAGGAGAATCACCTGAACCCAGGAGGCGGAGTGTACAGTGAGCCAGCCAAGATCGTGCCACTGCACTCCAGCCTGGGCAACAGAGCAACAGAGTGAGACTCCATCTCAAAAAATAAAAAAATAAAAAAATAAAAAAAAAAAGAGAGGGAGAAAGAAATTACTCTATAAGAAAAGTACAAATAAAAATTTAAAAGACATTCCCTTTTATTTCTAACAAAACTGCTTTAAATGATGTAAGTTGGAATGCAAACAATGTATCAAATAATTTTAATAGTCTCTCAATTGTTTGTTGATTTTTAGAAATTATTAGTGTGATCTTTCTTCTGACATTGCTGCACTGACTAAATGATGTTCCCTTCTGAGCCACTATGATTTGACACCGGCAACTGCATCAAACTCTTCCAAGCACTTCCTCATTGAACTAGTGGTCATTAGGTTTCCATAGCCAGAGACTTTGTTGCAGGCAGACTGGCAGAGCTTGCTGTCTGCTGTCACAGCAGGCACTGGACGCCAGCATTTCCCATGTGGACTAGACCGAGAGTGTTTCACCTCGACCCCTGCCCACGACCTGCAACCCTGCTTGGAAAGCAGGAAACAAGAGGGTGGGTCTCCTTGTTGTCGGAATAATCCTGGGCAAGCTCCTGGATCTGATCAAGGAAAGGGGTGCTACCACCTGCAGATTCCTGGCATCAGTGCTAACAGGACCCAGAACAATCCCCAGCCTTCAGCGGATAACTGCCACCAGGTGGCGCCAACCGCAGCGGACCTGGACAGATTGGGCTCCTGCAACCCTGGCTGTTACATCCTCAGTTGTTTAATCAACCCGGCAATAAATGACCTCGCATTTACACGATTGAATTTTTTGGACTTTACTTTCTGTGTTATGGGTGGGGGAGTTACATTTTAGATTGTTATGAGGCTGTACCTTAATTTTTTCTTTTCTCGTCAATGTGTTTGGAAAAATTTGAAATCCAGAGAAGAGTTACAACAATAGTACAATATTATAATGAACACCCATATACTTTTCACCTGGATTCATCAATTCTTAATATTTTGCTATAGTTTCTATTTTCTCTCCTTATATCTGTGTGTATATACATTTTTTCTGAGCCATTTGAGAATTAGTTGCATCATCCGTCAATACTTCAGCATGTGCCCCTTAAGAACAAGGACATTCTTCTACAAAATCACAGTCTCACTCAGGAAATGTGACATTAATGAAATATCATTATCTAACCTAGAGATACTAAGATTGAAGAATTGTCACAATAATGCCATTTTAACATACATTTTTAAATCCAGGATCTAATAAAAAAGATCACAGACTGTATTTAGTTGTCATGGTTCTTGAGTCTCCTTAATCTGGTGTGGTTCCTCAGCCTTTTTTTTTTTTTTTTTTTGTCTTTAATGAAATGACCATTTTTGGGGTGTCCAGGCCAGTTTTATTCTAGAAAGAAAACAACCAGTCATTTGCTCTAAAATTAATTTAACACACACACAAACCTGGTTGGAACTTCCTGGTTTGTTCTTCTGATCCAATTTTAACAAGTATATCCCACAACAAAAAGAAATTAATACCATGAAAACTGGCAGACCCAAATTCATAAGGGACTCCATCTAAGTTAAGTCCCAATTAGTTCTATTAAATTGCTTCTAATGGGCATCTGGGTTTTGTCCAGTAATCTTCCTTTCGCAGAGACACCACTTCACTCTTCCTGTGATCTCAGTGGGCTGTCAGTCACGGGACTCAACTCCCCACTGTGATGACTGGTTAAAGGATAGATGCAATGTGACCCAAATGGAGCCAGCATCTCCCCTGAGAGATTACACGTGGATTCTGGAAAAGAAAGGCTCTCTCTTCCTCTGGGATCATGAGATAAATGATAATGTTGGCTGGAACTATTTGTGTTCAGCTTCCCAATTGTATAAGGGAATTGTATAAGAGCTTCTACTTTGCTGCAGAAGAGAATAAAATTTACACCACACACAGAATAAAGCTCTGGCAAACTGAGATAAAAAGATCAATGAGGACAGATGGAGTTAGTGCATGTGACATGGTCAAATCCACGGATCTAGCCATGCCTGAAGTTAGATGGTGCATACATTGAGCTGGGTTTCTGTCTCTTGCACCTGAGTCTTGACCACAGGTGCTAATGATTTAAGGACTTGGTCAGAATCCCTTACGGATATTTTTCTTTGCCATTATGGAAGCCTAGATAAGTTACTAGGGTTCTTTGGCATCACAATACTCACTTCAGAGGTAACTGTTGTGTAGATTAAGGAGGTAACTAAGTAATCACTTCACAGTGCCTGGAGCATACTAGGGAATCCATGAATGTTAGAAACAGGTATAAAAATCTGCCATGCTTCTGCCATTTGCCCTGTGCCCTTGAATTTTCCCGCATTCTCCACAGACGAAAACCAGACTTTGCTGAGAATAGTGCTTTGTCAGATAGTAATCATCACTCACTGTCAACATCTCGGTTATAGTCATTCCATTTGTCCTATAAACAACATGAACAGAGCATTAATATACCTGGAGGGTCTTCAGCATTTGACTAGTTATTACTTCTCCAGGTGAGAGAGAAGCCACTGGTGAGGCTAAGCGGAATTTAACTGCACTGACATTTTTGGCAGCAGGCATTCCCAACCCAAGCTGAAGTACAAGCAGGGGGAGGAGGTGGCAGGGAGAAAGAGACACTGGGGTTGGTAAGTTGATTTTTTCTACCCATTTGTACTCATTTTGGCCTCCTTTGTCCTCTTTCTGCAACGATTTCCAGAAGGAAATTTGTTCTGTCAGAACCCACAATATCCTTATGTTTGCTGCTGTCAAAGGGGCTAGTGGCAAATATTCTTTTGGAAAAGCAAAATTCCCAGAAAAGAGATAATGAGGTTTATGTTTGCACATTCACCACTCAAGCATGTAACAGTTTTCAGAATTGCAAAGAGTCTCACAATTGCTGCATTTTTCTTGACTCCTGCTCTAAGGACCTTAACAACATTAAGAAGTAGCCACCCCAGGTGGGAGCTGACGTATCTCCTGACTTGCTCAGGCCCAGGAGATCAGTGGAGGTGACACAGAGTTGCTGGCTGGAGCAGGCTATCCCATGGCTGGGGTTTCAGCTGGCCTGGACTTTCTGCCAACTCCTTAGTGGGTTTGGAATGGGAGTGAGGGTGCAGCTGTGACCTCTCACGTCTGAAAAATCTGCCTCAAGTAGGGAGAAAGTGCTGGGCTTGCTTCGTGGAGGCCAATCATCCTTTATGTTTTGCAGTTGAGGGCTGGAAGCAGGTGATTTCACTGTACTGCAATTCCAAGGGTCTTAGTTGCAGAGTAATCTCTTCCCCTGCTGGGATTCACTTGCATAGGGCAGGGACTGGTGGGTGGGCCTAGCAGGAGCCTCTTTGCTTAAAGAGCCATTAGATTCTCCTGGAAGAGAGTTCATCCTAAGGACAGAGATCCAGGCACACAATTCAGTCCAACAACAATGCCCAGGCAGTCGGAGGCAAGAGTGGTTTGTGTATAGTGCAGCCTTCCTCCCAGGCACTCCCATCAGAAGCCTAGAGGCGGTGCTACAAGTAAAAACTAACAGCTGCTCTAGCACATCTCACATCTGTGAGTATCTGAACACAAGTCAGCTTTCCTTTGGGCTACACCTGGTGTGGGGCCGGGGCTAAAAGGCACAGAAAGAACCTTTCCTCCTCCTAACAGAGCAGCTACAGGGTGGGACTTTGGAAGGCGCAATAGGGAGGTGGCCGCAGTGGTGGCCACAGGGAGGGCCCTGGGTGCAGCTCTGGTGGGACCCATAGCCTCCATGGGAGCTAGTGCCCTCTGGTGGACACCAGCAGGAGTACCGTGCTGGTGCAGCTTGGTGAGGCTGAGACCTCCCGAAAGACCTCCATAGTGGCTATCAGATGAGACAGCACAGGAGCTTGAACTGGTGAGTCCATGAGCTCCCCAACCCCGCTTTTCCAGAAATAATTGGGAGAAATGTTAAGATGGACTCATGACCCTGTAGCAATGAGGGGATGGTGGGAAAGATCTAAAGGAAATATGTCTTGCTACTGTCAATGTAAGCCTGTTGTCACTGTTTTACTCCCAAGAAGTGTGCCCTGGGGTAGAGGGAGAAAGGGGGGCATGGGTGCCATCTGTAATTTCAAGTCCACTTACTCAGATGATAAACGGCTTGTGCCACAGAAGAGGGGAAATGAAAAATGACACAGGGCTGTTTCGCTTAATTGACAGAGAAGGAGAATTTGGAGGAAGCCTGGTTTAATGCCATGGTGCCCTGGACCAGCATCCAGGAATCATAAAGGGACTTCTGAAGGTCAACTCTTAGCTATACTTTAATTCTCCTTGAGGACCAAGAATCTAGAGTTAGCTTTAGAAATGTCTTGGGATTTGTAAGCAAAGATTCTGGTTTGAGCTGAAATATTAACAAGAGGAAGGACCACACCTAAATTCACAAATGGTTTCAAGGTATTCATCTGCTCACTTGTATCAATAGCAGGTCAATTCCATGATTGGCAACAAAGTGAAGTAAATGGGAGGAAATAATACCCAGGTAGCTCCAATGCAGGCTTTTTGGGAACTACCACTTGCAGAAATATTGATTATACTTATTGTCCATGTTAAATGTATTCTACTCTAGTAAGACTAATTTGTACACAGAAATGTAAATCTCTAATGTGATTGCTGAAGCCATAAATTTCAGGTTTTTTCTGATTTGATTCTGGGGTGGCACACTACAAAAGACACATACTTTGTAATTATAACCTGGTTTGCTCTGCTTTTCACTAGCTTGTGTGGCCTTAGGAGATCATACCTCTCAGCTTCAGTTCTCTTACAGGTAAAATGTGGCTAACAACATATTGCTGAGTTCCTGTTACTGTGTGCAAGAAAAACACAAGTTTCAGTATGGGTTAATACAGTACAATATTTGTCATGACCTGATTTCAACAGAGTCTGTATAAGCAAAAATAGCTCAAATAATTACACATTGCAAATTAAGCTGATCACTGAAACTATAATGGCAGGTGCTGGCATTTAGAGCCTCAGGTTGGGTCAGCACTGTTTGCTCCCACTTTTCTACTGGGGATACAACTTTTGGGGATGCTGAATATAAAGCTCAGCAGCTCAAATCTGAATTACAGCAATTAGAGTTTTAAATTGTTTGAACTTTGATCTATCTACCGAGGTGAGATGGTATCATATCCTAGAGAAATAAAACCCAAATACTTGGATGAAGTACAAAGCAATATAGGACTGTGATGATGCTTCACCAAGCATTTCAGAAAAAACAAAACCTGAAGAGGAAATGCAGGTTAAGTTATAGTTACCCCAAGTTTCTACCCTTGCTTACCCTTTAAGTCATTCTGAGTGACTATACTTCATGCCTCAGGCCCACAAAACATAGAGCCACCCTGGCTAGTATAGGCAGCATACCATGAGGGTGCAGAGATAAGACACTAGGACAGGCTAGGAGGTGAAACTTAAAAATGAGACTTGATGTATGATAAGGAGATTAGCTCCACAAATAAAAAGAGAGCAGTATAACATTCCAGGCAAAAGGAACAGTCTGTGTGAATGAATGAATAGATAGATAGATAGATAGATAGATAGATAGATAGATAGATAGATACTCTTTGCCTAGAAATAAATGTATCTCCTAAATCTGGCTAGAGTTTATGTTAGTTAATGAATAATACTGACCCTTCGTCCACTAGAAATAGCACAGTGGCTAAGGGCAGTCATTGTACTATGGATGGGCTAGATACTGGTGTGTATCCTGGCTCTTCTGGTTAGTAGTTACCTAGGTGATCTAAAAGTAGTTTTCTTCCTTTACCTTTTTAGTCCTCAGGTATTTCAGTTAAATAAAAATGAGGACATGAATATTTAGCTCATAGGGTTGTTGCAAGAGGTAAACGAAAATTTGTAAAGCTCTTAGCACATCCTTGGCATATAAGTAAGTCCATGTAGCTTTAACCATCATCCATCATCATCAGCAGAAGATTTCTATCCAAAAAAGGCAGTGACTGAATGTTACAGCCACTTGAACAACATTTAACAAACACCAAGGTGAGCTAGGTAAACTCAAAAAAAGAGGGCACAGGGGCATCATCTGAAGATCTTTATTGGTCCAAACACATGCCTCAGCCTGTCTGGTTGGGAATGTTGGCTTCTGAAGTGGCACAGAGAATTGGGCTTTATGCAGGCAATACAAAGAAGCAGAATGGTTCATCTAGAAGGCAATTCAAGGGGTTGCTGTCCTTGGTAAGAACCGACACTGCAGACTGTAATGTTTGCCCTACAGAGAGAGGGGTGGCATGCCCGCAAGAGATGAGTTAGAATACTGTCTCTAGGCCGGGCGCGGTGGCTCACGTCTGTAATTCCAGCACTTTGGGAGGCTGAGGCGGGTGGATCATTTGAGGTCAGGAGTTCGAGACCAGCCTGGTCAATGTAGTGAAACCCCATCTCTACTAAAAATAAAAATTAAAAAAGTAGCTGGGCGTGGTGGTATACACCTGTAATCCCAGCTACTTGGGAGGCTGAGGCAGGAGAATTGCTTGAACCCAGGAGGTAGAGGTTGCAGTGAGCTGAGATTGTGCCACTGCAGTCCAGCCTGGGCGACAGAGTGAGACTCCATCTCAAAAAAAAAAAAAAAACCAACCAACCAAACAAAAAACAAAAACAAAAAAAAAAAAAAAAAAAAAAAAAAACCACACAAAAAAACACTGCCTCTAGAACTTACTGGCTCTGTAACCTTGCATAAGTTATTTGATAGCTTCAGTGTTTCTTCACATTAGGAGACATTCTACCACCTTCCAAGGTTGTTGTGGGCGTTAGACAAATGACTGAAAGCAACGGACAGAGTTGCTATGATTGATGGTGGCAGTGTTACCCACAAACATCCAATTCTTAGATAACTTGTTTTTCTCAGCAGAATGCCTGTAGTAAATATTTCAGGGAAGATGAATTATTCATTTATTATATACTTAGATTTACAAGGAAGGAAGTTGGTCCCTTTAAAACAATAACATTGATTTGCTTAAATAGCAGAAACAGCACTCTCCCATCCTTATTTACAGACCCTGGACTCATTCAAGCACACAATGGCACATTAGAGATGTACATTCTGACCGGCTGACAAAATATGAGGGTCAAAGGACCAATTAAGTCATCTTAACTCATCTGTGGCAGGGAAAATATTTCAGCTAAAACATGGATCTTGATTCTGAAATGTAAGATAGCTGAGCTAAATCGGTTCCTGTATTCATAGAAAACAGCATCATTTCCTGGCTTGTTGCCCAGCCTTAGGAGGATGTGACTGATGAAAGGCAGGCAGAACCCCATGGTGGGAAAAGAGGAGAAACAAATATTTATTAAGCTCTTACTCTGGCCAGGAGGCCTACCTGGCCATTTCACACAAGTGGGTCACCTCATGTCTTTTAATCTCCAGAAACCTACAATTATTGCATGGAATGGAAAAGGTAGGATCAGAGGCCAATTTAGTGTCATTCTTCAGCCTCAGGACTCCTCGTTTACATGTGTCCCTTCTAAATAAATACTCACTTTTATACCTAAATTTGTAATTATTTTTCTTAAAGCTGCCCCCAAATTGTACAAGCTTCTGGACCCACCAAGCCAGGATTCAGCCTTTAGCAGGACAGAGGGAGTACCCTGGTCGTGGAGATAGAATTACTACACCGGCCAGGACGGCTTCCAGGAGGTGTGTTCAAAATGAGATTTAAGCAAGAGAAGAATTTTTACTACACAGAGAAGTGGAAGGCCAGGGGAAGGGTGGGCAAAGAGATTAGGCTATGAGAAGACCGGGGTTGGGGTGGTTTAAAGCGTCCCCATGTGACATGGGTTTGGCTGAGTCCCCACCCAAATCTCATCTTGAATTGTAGCTCCCATAATCCCCATATGTCATGGGAGGGACCCAGTGGGAGGCAATTGAATCATGGGGGTGCTTACCCTCAGGCTGTTTTCATGATAGTGAGTGAGTTCTCACGAGATCTGATGGTTTCACGAAGGGCTTTTCCCCCTTTTGCTTGGCACTTCTCCTTGTGGCTGCCATGTGAAGAAGGACTTGTTTGCTTCCTCTTCCACCATGATTGTAAGTTTCTGGAGGTTCCCCAGCCCTGTGGAACTGTGAGTCAATTAAACTTCTTTCCTTTATAAATTACCCAGTCTTGGGTATGTCTTTATTAGCAGGGAACAAACTAATATACCATGCATTCAGGAAGCATGAATGCCAGAGAGCCGGATGGTTGTTGAGAAAGTTATGCTGGCTGGCAGGGGCAGCAGGAAGGGGCTGGTGCAGTGAGGGAGGTGCAGGAGAGATGCTGGAGCCAGAATAGGAAGGGATGTTTGCACTGAGCTCTTCAGAATGTTGACTTTTATCCGCATGCTAGAAGGAACCACTGCAAGTTTTTCAGGAGCCATTGTTTTTTATGATTACATTTGAGAAGCATCTCTCTGGCAGGAGGATGGAGGACCACCTGCAATTAGGGTGACCAACTGTCTGCTTTACCCAGGACTGTCTTGGCTTTAGCCTTAAAAGTTCTATATCCTGGCAAACCCATCAGTCGCAGGGAAACTTTGATAGTTGCTCCTAACTACCTGGAGTAGGGTGGGCCCAATGCCAAGAGGACTACTTTGGAGATCATCTCAGCGATCTCCCCTGAACTCCAGACTGTATGTCAACAACTACCCATGTGACAGCTCCATTATGATCTCTAATTGGTATCTCAAAGTCAATGTGTTTAAAATCTCAGGACCTTTGCACGTGCTATTCTCTCTGCTGGAAATGCCGTTCCCCAAGATAGCTACGTGGTTCACCACTTCACCTCCTTCAGGTCTTTGCTTCAATCCTACCTCCTTGGTGAGGGCTTTTTTGAAACCCTCTTTATAATCACAACCCCTACCCCTGATGTTTCCTAATCTTATCCTTGCGTTGGTTTTTTTCTTAGCACTTACCACCACTCAGCATACTTAAAGTTTGTTATTTCTGTGTGTTCCGTTTTCCCCACTAGAGAGAAACTGTGAGGGCACGATTTTCGTTTGTTTCATTCACTGTGTCTGGGACAGTGCCTGGCATGTGGTACATATCATTTTACTGAATACAGTAAGTCATTCTTTTTTTTTTTTTTTTTTTTGAGACAGAGTCTTGCTCTGTTGCCCAGGCTGGAGTGCAGTGGTGCGATCTCGGCTCACTGCAAGCTCCGCCTCCTGGGTTCATGCCATTCTCCTGCGTCAGCCTCCCGAGTAGCTGGGACTACAGGTGCCCGCCACCACGCCCAGCTAATTTTTTGTATTATTAGTAGAGACAGGGTTTCACCATATTAGCCAGGATGGTCTCGATCTCCTGACCTCGTGATCTGCCCGCCTTGGCCTCCCAAAGTGCTGGGATTACAGGCATGAGCCACCGCGCCCGGCCACATTAAGTCATTCTTGATTCCTGTCAATTCTCATACACCCCAGAGACAATTTATCAGCAAATTCTGTTGGATGTGTGTTCAAAATAGATCCAGAACACATCTGGCTCCTACCACCTCCACCATTTCCCCCCTGGTGCAAACCACATCATCGCTAGCCTGAATTACAGTAAGAACATCCCTACCCAGGCTTCCTGCTTCCACCTTTGCTTCCTGTTAGTCTGTTCTCAAAATAGCCAGGGGGATCCTGTTAAAGTGTAAAAGTCAGATGACGTCACTCTTCTGCTGGTTGTCCTGCTCCTGACTTCCTATCTCATGTGCAGTAAAAGTGCCACGTCTTTACAAGTTGCTCCTGGTCTGCCCTCTGCCCTTCCCTCTCTGCCCCAGACGTTCACCTCAATCTCTCTGCGGTCATCTTCAGTTGCCTCCAGGCTCCCACTTGCTCTCTCACTCCAACTGCGCAGGCTTTCCTCTTGAGCTTCAAATACACCAAGTGCTTTCCTGCCCTGGGCTTTTGTGCTTGCCATTTCCCTCTGCTTGTAATACTCTTCTCCAGGTACCCGCACGATTGCCTCCCTCACTTCCTTCAGGTCTCAAATATCTCCCTATCAGGGAACCTTCTCTCCCAAAGGTGAGACCCACCTTCACACTGCTGCGCGCCCCCGATTTGCTCTCTAGCACTTGACACGTATACTGAGTCACGCATACTGAACTGTCTATCATCTATCTTCTCTCCCCACCCAGCCCTCTCTCCCACCCACACCCCCACGTTCTTGAGTGTAAACTCCATCAGAGCAGGGACTTTGTTGGGGATGACCCTCAGTGCTGAGAACAGCAGCTGGCATAGAGGTCTGCAATAAATATTAGTGAAGTGGATAAACGTTGAATGAAGCATCTATGCCAGGAGTGAGGAGGATCTGAACTAAGGAGGGAGCAGATGTAAGACCTACTAAGGAAGTGTGAGCTGCAGAGCTTGTTGGAAACAAAAGAAATCAAGCTCAGGCCCATCAAAAATAAATTAACAAAGTAAATTAATTTAAAACTAATAAAAGCTTTCATTTCATTTCTTTTATTTAAACTAGAACTAATGCCTTATGACCAAATTTCCCTTCCCTCATCTTTAGAAATGTCAGAAGCCTGTGAGGTTGCTGTGTTGAAAGAGCTGAGTATCTTCATTAGTCGAGACAGCGAGGAAGAGCAAAAAACAGCTCGGAAAAGCAGTCCTTTGTCTTCTCTCCCCTTTCCTCCCACTATATTTACCAACCTTCAGGGCATGGAGAATTTTGCTGCACAAACCTTCTTCCTGACTCCATAGTAAAAAAATAGTTGCTTAGCTGGGCGTGGTGGTGGGCACCTGTAGTTCCAGTTGCTTGGGGGGCTGAGGTGGGAGAATGGTGTGAACCCTGGGAGGGGGAGCTTGCAGTGAGCTGAGATTGAGCCACTGCACTCTAGTCGAGGTGACAGAGAGAGACTCCATATCAAAAAAAAAAAAAAAAGTTGCTTTACTTAAGTTGTTTATAGGCAGGCTGTTTGCTGCTGGAATGTGTTGAAGGGCATTTCTCATTTCTTGAGGTCTGTTTTGTATTTTTAACTCATAAAAGCTATTTTATTTTTTTCTGGCTGCATGTGGTGACTCATGTCTGTAATCCCAGCACTTTGGAAGGTGGAGGCAGAAGGATCACTTGAGGCCCAGAGTTGAAGACCAACCTGGGCAACATAGGAAGACCCTGTCTCTTAAAAAACAACAAAAAAGACAACAACAACAAAAAAACAAAATTAGCTGGGCATGGTGGCGCACCTGTAATCCCAGCTACTCGGGAGGCTGAGGAAGGAGGATCACTTGAGCCCAGGAGGTTGAGTCTGCTGTGAGCTGTGATTGTACCATTGCAGTCCAGCCTGGGGGACAGAGTGAGACCCTGTCTCAAAAAAAAAAAGTTATTTTTTTTTTTTACAACTTACCGCCACCCACTTCTCCCTACTCACCCCTGCAGGGCTTTCTACATGCTTCTCTTTTTGTGTCTTTCATAATGCTCATATTTACTGAACTCTAGCTATACAGTACATATGTCTCATTTAATCTTCATAACTACCCCGTGTGGTGCTATTATTTATTCCCATTTTACAAAATGGGGAAACTGATGCTTTCAGAGCTAAGTAGTGTAGTGGATACTGTCAGTGCCTCTCCCTAGTCCCTCAGGGCCTCTCCATTTCAACGGGACAATGGCTGACTTCCTGCTGCCAGGATCTGTCTCTTTGCCTAAGGGCCTTCCCTGGCCACCAGAGCAGGCTAGAAGTGCTGGGAAATTAATGCCCACTTCCCACCCTGGCACATACCTCAGCAGATTTTAGGCAATGACTAATGGGAGTTGGTGTACCCCAGCTCCCGTGCTACTTGGGTGAGAGAGTACTGAGATCCATTTCCCACACTGGCTTCTGGAAGTTCCTAGTGGGATTATGCTTCAGTGGTCCACATATAACTGTCTTGATAATGAACCTTCTATTGGTTGCCTTCACTTCCCTGTCTCACATTCCCTACTGGGGTTTCCTGGGATCACCTCCTAAATAAATACTTGCACTGGAATCCTCATGTCAGCACCTGCTTCTAGATGCAGACCCCACTAAGATAAGTCTTTGCCTAAGACTATATAGCTACCACGTGGCAGAGCTGAGCTACAGATGCAAGCTGCCTGATTCCAGAACCTGTGAACTTCATCATGATGTTCTAATTCTTTCCATCTCTTTAGTAATTTATTTTTTTCTTTATTCCATATCTTGTAGTAGTGATCAACTTTTTCCTAATGTGTCAAATCATAGAAAAAAAAAATTACTTTGCTTAAAAATTTAAAACAAAAACTATCCTGACAACCCAATACACAACTCTAGCAATTTCTTCAGACTGAAAATTAAGTTTATAATGAAAAATTTAATGTAGTTGTGAAAGGACATGTTCCCATAAGTCTATGGACTAGCATTAATGGGGATACCATATGATATAAGTCATGACAGGAAGAGGGGTCAAGGTGGATTTACAATGTTAGGGCCTCTCTGTTAAGTTAAAAATGAATTTACTGGAAGGCCTTTGTCAGATTATGAAATTGAGAGAAAAGTTGGACAGGCAAGTCCCAGAAAGAACAGAAACCACAGCAGCTTTGCAGAACCAGGGACCAGAAACAAACACGCAATCTTTTCAGGGTTCTATAGTCAAGCTGATTCAACTTCAATCCTTCTCCATCCTGGTGAGTCTCATTCCAGGGACAGAGATAATCTGATTGGCTGAGTTGCAATGCAGGAGGGAGGAGAACTTAAAGATTGACACAAGCAACAGAAGAGATACTTTTCCCAAAACCAAATCACCTTGCTGCTTCTACAAGAGATGGGATTCTGGGCAGTTAAAAGTAACAAATGGTATTGAGAAAGAGAAAGAAAAATGTCTGCTGAGTAAGGAAAAGGCAAGGGAAGGAGAAAACAGCAGCACACAGAGGAGACAGGGCATTCTGCAAATAAAAAGAATGATGGATCTTCCCAGCTGCCTTCAGGGACAATGCAGTCTGCTACCTTCTGACTTAATCCCCTACTGCCCTCCCTTTTGTCCATTCTGCCCCAGACACACTGGTTTCCTTGTCATCCCCTATCCTACCAGGTACATAAGGATCTCTCCATCCTGGTGAGTCATTTGCACTTGTTGTTCCCATTTCTGGAGTAGTCTCCCCTCCGAGAACAGCAAAACTGTTCCCTTATCTCCTTCTGGTCTTTCTTCAATTTCACCTTCCCAATAGATCCCTTTCCAGTTCCTCCACTTCCTACCCCCTTCTCTGCTTTATCTCCAAGCAGATATTCCATAACTGCAGTTTCTAGGATCATTCCTGACACACAGGACGTGCTTGATAAACATTTGTTGAATAAACATTATGTGGTTTCTCTCCTCTTTTTTCTATTATATTAAGGCTTTGGACATCAGGTTTCAAGCCACAGGCAGATGGGGATTCCCACTAGGAATGGAATTCCAGTTTCTATATGCCATTTCCTGCATCCATGTATTCTGTAAGTTAAAGTTTAGTTTTATAACCATGTGCTTATGGTAATAACAATATTTATATAAAATAATATAGAATAATAATCCAAGAGGAGTGGTTAGCATGATAACCTGTTATTTCCTATAGTCCTAGGGGTTCTAGGAAAGTGAAAAGAGTAGGCCAGCAAGAGCATAAAATTAATTAATGGAGAAACTCACAGAAGAATGAACTGACCTCAGTCTTACTCAAATGAAAAATAATCCTCACCAAGCTTAAAGATCCACTTCCTGTGTGATTTTTGTAAGCCATTTTTCTCATAGTGTTTCAAATACAGTTTGATTTATGTATTTTATTTTGCAAGTCATCAGGCAGTAGTATTAAACTTTCTTGGGGGTCTGCTGATTTGGGTACAAGTTGCAAAATAATGTTTTTGAATTAAATGCATTGCAAAGTGTTATTCTAATTTTCTGAGATTAAGTAGCATGAATTAGCTGAAGTTTGAGACATAATAAAAGATAAATATGCATTATCAAAAATTGACTTAATGACCACTGAGACATAATAGCTAACATTTCTCGAGCACTTAAAATGTACCAGGCAGCATGCCATGTGGGTATGTTCAACACAAATTTACATACATTTACACAAACTTACATTTCAACTTCAGATCCATAAACATTTATCAGGCCCTTGTGCTAGGCAATGGATCAACAAATATAAATAAATCACAATTTATGTCTTCAACTTTTTTGTGTTAATTTCTTTTATTGAAATATGAATGAAATAACATGGAAAAAATCTCCATCCAATTTGAAGATGTGTGCCTTCATTATCTTCACCTGGGCACACAAACGCCTTCATACTGGGTTCATACTGGCTGCATACTTGCCCATCTTCCCTGTCTCATTGCCTGTTTTCTCCACAAATCGTATCCTAACCTAAGCCACATGTGCTTAATAGCTTGTGGTCTTTCTTCAGGTTCTTCCCTTTGCTTGAATTCTCTGATCTGTCAGATGAATTCCAAATGCCCTACAAAACTTGTTCCAAACATCAATTCCTCCATGGGATCTTCCTTGAAACCCCATTCCCCACTTCATCTCCTAGGATGAGCTGATCTACAGTTATAGACTTTTTTTGTTTTTGCCTTTCCAGTGTTTAACTGCCCTTCTTATGTTAATAGTGCCCTACTTTTCACTGATGAAACCACTTATCCCACTTTTACTTCATAAGGTTTGGGTGAGACTGATCCTGCTTCCAGCTCCACAAGGTGGGTGCTTGATTTTAAAGTCCCAGTTCAGAGTCCCAGTGTGTGGCTCATGGATGGACACAAGACTCATCCAGACCAGTGAAAACCAGCTCCAGGACTTTTACTACAGCTGTTGAGAAAGGGGCTCCCTATTTCAGATGAGGTTGGTAGACCAGCAGACCAATCTAGTGGTCACCTTTGGTCCACATGCAGAGAACCTGTCTGAGAATAAACCAACACAGAAGAAAGAAGAGCAAAGAGGGAGAGAGAAAGAGAGGCAGATTTCTAAAGATGTGGATCCAGCTTTGAAATTCTTGAAATGTTTACCTGGAGACGGCTCAGCTGTTTCTTTTCGAATAAATGAATCAACGAATGAGCCAATAAATTCTCCATTTCCTTTAAACGAGTCTAAGTTGGATTTCAATCATTTGCAACAGGGAGCATTCTGTTAAATATACCCTTCCTCACTGTGAGATAGATAGATGATAGCTAGATTGATATATAGAGATCAATGTTATAGACAATACTCAGCACTATTTTCACTATACTGGATGTCTTCTCTCCCACAAAATTGTGAGGTTCTTAAGGAAGGAACATGTCCTGTGCTTCAGTATCTCTTTAGTACCGAGCAAAGTATTTGTTGAATGAGCAAAAGGATGAGTCATTCCTTTCTCTACATAAGGACATAGTAGAATGCTATAGAACCTGAAATGAACATAGATAATCCCAGGAAATTTCCAAGCCATACTTAATGCATTTATGTCATATTGATGATGATGGCATTTACAGGATTAACCTTCATAACCTCCTAGGAGAAAATATGAGGATGATTACACGTATCATTTTGACACCATTCTGTTTATAAGAGATAAAGATCTCTACCTTTAGAAGAGTATGGTACTATGTGATATGGGCCAGAATTAATCCTAATAACAACAAAATCCATATGCACTTACTATGTGTCAGGCTCTGTTTCAAGTGCTTTGCATGTATTCGCTAATTTAATCCTCACAACAACTTTTTGAGCTAGATACTATTGTTACCTCCTTTTTCATCCAGGGAAAGAGGCACAGAGAGTTTTACCACTTGCTCAAGTTCACACAGGTAGCACATGGCAATCCCTTCCTTCAGTAAAGGATACAGTCTAGGATGGTAGAGGCTAAGTCAAGAAAGACTTTTAAATCATGTCTTAGCTAAATAAAAGGAGAAGAAAATAAGGGAAAACTTCAACTTATAGAATAGAAAGCAAAGGTCCAGATTCTATTTTATTTAAAAGTTCAGGGACAGCTTTATGAAAACTAATAAATTAGAAGGAGTTTTTAATTAGCATATACCCACCCCTTTCAATATCCGCCTCTGTGGTCTTTGCCCTCCCAGGTACTCTCATCCCTCCCCTTCATCATTTATGAATGCAAGCTTTAGACAATGTCTACCCCAATCCACAACTGTAGTCTCCCACTTGATTAAAATGCCTAAGTTCCTTCCCTGCTTCCTATGGAGACTTTTACATACAAGGGTAATTAGTTTGTTCTCACACTGCTATAAAGAACTGCCTGAGACTGAGTAATTTATAAAGGAAAGAGGCTTAATTGACTCACACAGTTCAGTATGGTTGAGGAAGCCTCAGGAAACTTACAATCATGCCAGAAGGGGAATCAAACACGTCCTTCTTCACATGGCAGCAGGAGAAAGAAGTGGTGAACAAAGGGGGAAAAGGCCCTTATAAAACCATCAGATCACATGAGAACTCATTCACTATCATGAGAACAGCATGGGGGTAACCACTTCCATGATTCAATTACCTCCCACTGGGTCCCTCCCACAACATGTGGGGATTATGGAAACTGCAATTCAAGATGAGATTTGGGTGGTGACATAGTCAAATCATATCATTCCACCCCAGCTCCCCCCAACTCTCATGTTCTCAAATTTCAAAACACAATCATGCCTTTCAACAGTTCCCCAAAGTCTTAACTCATTCCAGCACTAACCCAAAAGTCCAAGTCCTCTGCCTCAGCTGAGACTTTGCCTTTGAGTCCCTTCTGTCTATGAACCTGTAAAATCAAAATCAAATTTAGTTACTTTCTAGATACAACAGGGGTACAGACATTGGGTAAATATACCCATTCCAAATGGGAGACACTGGCCAAAACAAAGGGGTTACAGGCCCCATGCAATTCTGAAATCCAATATGGCAGTCATTAAACCTTAAAATTTCAAAATGATCTCCTTTGACTCAACATCTCACATCCAGGTCACGCTGATGTAAGAGGTGGGCTCTCATGGCCTTGGACAGCTCTACCCCTATGGCTTTGCAGGGCACAGCTCCCCTCCTGGTTGCTTTTACAAGCCGGCATTGAGTGTCTGTGACTTTTCCAAGTGCAAACTGTCCATGAATCTACCATTGTAGGGTCTGGAGGATGGTGGCTCTCTTCTCACAGCTCCACTATGCAGTGTCCCAGTGGGGACTCTGTGTCGGGGCTCCAACTCCACATTTCTCTTCCTCACTGCCCTAGCAGAGGTTTTCCATGAGGGCTCCACCCCTGCAGCACACTTCTACCTGGACATCCAGGCGTTTCCATACATCCTCTGAAATCTAGGTGGAGGTTCCCAAACCTCAATTCTTGACTTCCATCTACCTGCAGGCTCAACACCACGTGGGAGCTGCCAAGGATTTGGGGTTTACATCCTGAGCTGTACCTTGGCCCATTTTAGCTACAGCTGAATCTGAAGCAGCTTAGATGCAGGGCACCATGTCCTGAGGCTGCACAGAGCAAGGGGGCCCTGGGGCTGGCCCATGAAACCCATTTCTCCCTCCTAGGCCTCCTGGCCTGTGATGGGAGGGGCTGCTGTAAAGGTCTCTGACATGCCCTGGAGACATTTTCCCCATTGTCTTGGTGATTAACATTTGGCTCCTTGTTACTTATGCAAATTTCTGCAGCAGGCTTGAATTTCTCCCCAGAAAATGGGTTTCTTTTTTATTGCATTGTCAGGCTGCAAATTTCCCAAACTGTTATGCTATGCTTCCTCTTGAACACTTTTCCACTTAGAAATTTGTTCCACCAGATACCCTAAATCATCTCTCTCATGTTTAAAGTTCCACAGATCTCTAGGGCAGGGGCAAAATGCAGCCAGTCTCTTTGCTAAAGCAAGAACAACCTTTATTCCAGTTCCCTACAAGTTCCTCGTCTCCATCTGAGACCACCTCAGCCTGGACTTAGTCCATATCACTATCAGCAATTTGGTCAAAGCCATTCAGCAAGTCTCTAGGAAGTTCCAAACTTTCCCACATGTTTCTGTCTTCTGAGCCCTCCAAGTCTCTAGGAAGTTCCAAACTTTTTCACATTTTTCTGTCTTCTTTTGAGCCCTCCAAACTGTTCCAACCTCTGTCTGTTACCCAGTTCCAAAGTTGCTTCCGCATTTTCATGTATCCTCATAGCAGCACCACACTCTCTGCAGTACCAGTTTACTATACTAGTCTGTTCCCATGCTGATATCAAGAATTGCCTGAGACTGGGTAATTTATAAAGGAAAGAGGTTTCACTGATTCACAGTTCTGCATATCTGGGGAGGCCTCAGGAAACTCACAATCCTGGTGGAAAGGGAAGCAAATATGTCCTTCTTTACATGGCAGCAGGAGAGAGAAGTGCCAAGAAAAGGGGAAAAAGCCCCTTATAAAACCATCAGATCTCATGAGAACTCACTGACTATCACAAGAACAGCACAGGGGTAACCACCTCCATGATTTAATCACCTCCCACCAGGTCCCTCCCATGACACATGGGGGTTATGGGAACTATAATTCAAGATGAGATTTGGGTGGGGACATAGCCGAACCATATCAAATGCTAATACATTAAACACTTCTCTCTTTCAGTGTATTGGCCTTTCTAAGGGGTGTTTGAATTTTAAACACCGGACTCTAGAAAAGAGTAACAAAAATCTTTAGCCAAAGGAAGATTTTGGCTTTGAAGATTCCATATAATTATAGTCATGGAGGTACAGAGTAACTTGGATGCTTCTGATAAAAAAAAACTATGGGTGATATTCATTGAATGCTTACTATGAACAAAGCTCTGTGTCTAATGTTTAAGTGATGTGTCAGAGATTATTAATTTCCCCCATTTTCCATTATTCAATGAATTTCTTTGATATTAAAAGAAATCCTCATTTTTAGTTGGGTGTGTGACTCACTGGAATAAAAATATTTCTAGCTTCCCTTTCAGTTTGAGTGACCATATGCTTAAGTTCTGGCCAGTGGGATATAAACACAAGTGTCATGTGTAATGTTTGGGAAGTGTACTTAAAGAAAAGTGGCATGCACTTCTTTGTGCCTTCCTCCTTCCTGCTGGTTGTCCTGTATACATGACAGGGATGCTTAAGCAACTATCTTGGGCCGTGAGGTGTGATGCCATGTGCTGGGATGGTAGTCACCCATGCTGAGCTCTTCTAAATTCATCAATCATGTAAGTTACTCCTTATTCTTTGGGATCACAGAAAATTCCTGAGTTCTACCATAATGGAAGTTCCACAAATGGAAGTAGGAGAAATGGGAAATCAGTGTTATCCAGTAATAGGAATTTTTTCTGTAATTTAATATTACTGGTAATTTTTATTTTTTAAATATCATTTTTATTTTTGGAAACTAAAGTTGAGTAATATAATAAGTGTACAGCTAGGACTTTCATTCAAATCAACCTGGCTGTAAAATCATGTGCATAATCACTATGCTATGGTGCACTAAGTTCCCATTACTAATAATAGTGTGCTGGTGAATATGTAACTGGCAGGGATTGGGAAGAAAAGCTCTGAATTTTAGTGTTTGCCAATACATATTTCCACCAGGCTAATTTCAAGCTACCAACATTTCAGCAATAGGCTTGCAAAACTGAAAATTTAGCAATCTCTTCTTGTGAGCTTATATGCGCTAGTTCCAGGACACCTGTGAAATATACTCGACTGAGTCTAAGAGACATTCCAGACAAGCTGCAGGATGTCTTGGACTGCCTTTCCTATCACCCAGATTTTATGGATTTGGCTCCACCTAGGATGACACCATGTCAAAGCAAGCAGAACACCTAGTGCACCCACATGATGTTGGTCATGAAGTGATTAAAGAGTAACAACTTGACCGATGCCTTCTGAGGAACCTTAATGGAGCTGCATAGGAAGTGTCATCACTTTCCTGCTCCTTTTTAATGGACGATCCATTTTCAGAGAGATCACAAGTAGCAAATAACTCTTCTGGCCAAAGAGAGTTTCAAATGCTCCTCCTGCTGACAAAACACAGAGAATGCCATCACTGGAGCTGAGGAAATACCATTCTGCCAAGAGAATTAGGGCTGGAGCAGAGAGAAAGTGCTGCTGTTGCAAATCCATAGTCAACACTTAACAGGCATGTTGAAGGAACTCAGTGCTTCCTATGGGGAATCAATGGATAAAGACCCAATTCAATGACAGCTGTAATTTGAGCAAGTGTTGGAGGAAAGATTAAGACCTTTAATAAGGGGTTTGTGATGACGAGGGCAATGTGGGACGCACAGATAAGGATATGGACAAAACCTGCCTTGAGAAAGCTCTCTTACCACATCCTTAGGAATAAGGGTAGAAACTCTTAACGGAACCCACTGTGCGTCCTTTGTAGTGTGTGGATGGTGGGTATGTGCTAGAACTATAAATAGCTCTCCCGACATATTAGGTTCAGTTTCTCTCAATAAGTCATCTCGTTGACTACAAACATTCTTGAGCTAAAGAAGGTCTTCAGATTTGTTGAATACAGATTCTCAATCTGGAGGACCCTGTGAGAGGATGAGAGTCAAAGACAGGACCATCAGCTCCAGCCCAGAATTTGATCTCACCTGAGTCCTAATCCTGTCTGTCTGCATCATGTAAGCAGGGCATTTTGACTTTGCTTTCTGTTCTCCTTCACATGTCTCTGCTCCCTAAGAGAATCAGTTCCAAGGTCCTAGTGTTTTTGATCCAGCTCACTCTTCTTTGAATTTGTTTGCAAAACACACACTCTGTGCAGATTCTTTTTTTTTTTTTTCCTTGTAGTAGCACAGTGCTGCTCCAATGCAGAGCTGTAGATGTCTTATATGGAAGTATTGGAGGATGATGGTGTAATATTCACCTCTTAGTTCACGGACAAGCTTCTAAGGGTTCATAAACTCCTAGCTTGAGTGGATCATGTCACTGCGTTCAGTTTTCTGGATAGTGGGCCTATTAGATTCTAAATGGACTCTGTGACACTGCACCCCCCCGCCCCCACCACCACCTGACTATTAAGATCTGCTGAAATTATCCCTATCTTCTGGAAATTTTAAGCATTTGACTTCAAAGTATGCCCTTCTTTTGTCGTCCCGTCCCCAGTGGCAACTTACACTTGGAAATGTGGACGTGACATCTTTTCTTCCATATTCTCTCAACATGATCTTCTTATTTATCATTATTATTATTTTTTAAATTCTGTACTGTTGAGAGAAGACTTTGGAAAATAGGTAAATGGATAAATGGGTAGTGTTGAAGCTAATATTTCTTTTTCTTTTTTTTCTTTTCCTTTTTTTTTTTTTTTTGAGACAGAGTCTTGCTCTGTTGCCCAGGCTGGAGTGCAGTGGTACAATCTTGGCTCATTGCAAGCTCCGCCTCCTGGGTTCATGCCATTCTCCTGCCTGAGGAGCTGGGACCACAGGGGCCTGCTACCATGCCTGGCTAATTTTTTTGTACTTTTAGTAGAGACTTTTAGGGTTTTACTGTGTTAGCAAGGATGGCCTTGATCTCTTGACCTCGTGATCTGCCCACCTCGGCCTCCCAAAGTGCTGGGATTACAGGTGTGAGCCACCACGCCTGGCCGAAACTAATATTTCTAATCTGGGTCTAAGGCATTTCATGGAAAAATATTTAACTGTTAATGAGAAACTACCAAAATGAATTTTATTAGTAAAAATATATGAAACCAGTGAATCCAAAAAAATCAATATGTAGATAGGAGTCATTTTTAGTAGAGAAAGCATATAATGTGCTTAAGGATAAATTAGAGAACAGCAATGGAGTAAGAAAGCTCCTCTAATTCCTGGCCACTGAAAGTGTATCCATGGATCAGCATCTTAGATATCACCTGGGAACATGTTGGAAATGCAGAGTCTTGGGCCCCACCCCCGACCTGCGGAATCAGAATCTGCATTTTAGCAAGATGATCTCCAGGTGATTTGTATGTAACTCAAGTTTGAGGAGCACTGCTCTCATCCATTTCCCCCATGCAAATGCAAGGCCATGCGAAAACATGTGAGTGGTGACTATATGCTGGAGATCAGGTTACAAACCTGATGTGGATTGTCTCACTAATCCACATGACAATCCTCTGAGGTAGGTACTATTATTAACCTCATTTTATAGTTGAGGAAATGGAAGCTTAGGGAGTGAGAGTAACTTGCACAGATCTCCAGCCTGGATTTGACTCCAAAGCTCAAGCATTTAACCACAGCCTTAGATGAGAAGTTCTTCTGCATTTAAAGAGGATCCCCTTTCCTTTTGTAAACTTAGACTGAAAGGTTATGGATTCTGTTGCAGGCAGGATTTTTTAACTTGTTAACATTTTATTTTGAAATACTTCAAACTACAGAAATGTTGAGCACCCACATATCCTTTATCTAAATTCACCAGTTAGCATTCTGGTACACTTGCACTCTTACTCTATACAGGTAGATATTTTCTAAATCACATGAAAATAAGTAGTACACATTAAATTCACCAATTGTCAGCATTTTGCCACATTTGTTCCCTTTCTCTAAACGGATCGATGGGTATTTTCTTTTTAAAAACATTTTGTGGATTCACAGCAGGCGTATATATTTATGGGTTACATGAGATATTTTGATATAGGCACACAATGTGTAATAATCATATCAGGGTAAATGGGTTATTCATCATGTCAAGCATTTATCATTTGTATTACGAACAATCAGGTTATACTCTTAGTTATTAAAAATGTAGAATTAATTATTAAAATTTTTTTATTTCTAATTTTTGTGGGTACATAGTAAGTGTATATATTCAAAAAATCACATGATGGAAAAAGGTCCATCCCTTCCAGCATTTATCTTGTGTTACAAATGATCCATTTATACTCGATTTTTAAGTGTACAATTAAATTATTATTGACTATAGTTCCCCTGTTGTGCTAGCAAGTACTAGGCCTTATTCATTCTTTCTAGTTTTTGTACCCATTAACCATTACCACTTCCCTCACCCCCACCTTCCTACTACTTTCCCAGCCTCTGGTAACCATCCTTCCGCTCTCTATCTCCATGAGTTCTATTGTTTTGATTTTTAGCTCCCACAAATAAGTGAGAACATGTGAGGTTTGTTTTCTGTGCCTGGCTTATTTCATTTAATGTGACTGTCAGTTCCATCCATGTTGTTGCAAGTGACTGGATCTCAATTCTTTTTTTATGGCTGAATATTACTCCATTGTGTATATGTACCGCATTTTCTTTATCTATTCATCTGCTAATGGCCACTTAGGTTGCTTCCAAATCTTGGCTATTGTAAATAGTGCTGCAATAGACATAGAAGTGCAGATAACTCTTTGAGGTACTAATTTGCTTTGTTTTGGTATATACCCAGCAGTGGGATTGTTGGATCATATGGTAGCTCAATTTTTAGTTTTTTAAGGAACCTCCAAACTGTTCTCAATAGTGGTTGTTCTATTTTCCATCCCCACCAACAGTGTATGAGGGTTCCCTCTTCTTCACATCCTCACCAGCATTTGTTATTACCTGTCTTTTGGATAAAAGTCATTTTAACCTGGATAAGATAATACCTCATTGTAGTTTTGATTTGCATTTCTCTGATGATCAATTATGCTGATCACCTTTTCATACACCCATTTGCCATTTGTATGCCTTCTTTTGAGATATGTCTATTCAGGTCTTTTACCCATTTTTAAACAGATTCTTAGATTTTTTTTCCTGTAGAATTATTTGAGCTTCTTACACATTCTAGTTATGTGTAACTAGATAGGTACTTTGAAAATATTTTCTCACATTCTTTGGGTTATCTCTTCACTTTGTTTGTTGTTTCCTTTGCTGTGCAGAAACTTTTTAACTTGATTTGATCCCACTTGTCCATTTTTTTTTTTTTTTTTTGGTTACTGATAGAGTTTGGAAATTTGTCCCCACCTGATATGGCTTGTCTCTGTGTTCCCATCCAAATTTCACTTCAAATTGTAAATGCCAGTGTTGGAGGAGGGGCTTGGTGGGAGGTGATTGAATCATCTGTGCAGACTTCCCCCATGCTGTTCCCAAGATAGAGTTCTCACCAGACCTGGATGTATGAAAGTGTGTAGCACCCCCTACTCCTCTCTCTCTCTTCCTCCTGCTGGCCATGTAAGACTTATCTGCTTCCACTCCACCTTCTGCCATCATTGTAAGTTTCTTGAGGCCTCCTTCTCAGCCATGCTTAATGTATAGCCTGTGGAATTATGAATCTATCAAACCTCTTTTTAAAATAAATTACCCAGTCTCAGGTAGTTCTTTATAGCAATGTGAGAACAAACTAATACACCACCCAAATCTCATGTCGAATTGTATTCCCCAGTGCTGGAGCTGAGACCTGGTGGGAGATGTTTGGATCATGGAGGCAGATTCCTCATGGCTCGGTGCTGTCCTTGGTGATAGCGAGTTTGTGCCAGATCTGGTCATTTACAAGTGTGTGGCACCTCCCCATCCACCCCCTCTCTTTCTTGCTCCTGTTTTCTCCATGTGAAGTGCCTGTTCCCACTTTGCTTTACGCCATGGTTGGAAGCTTTCTGAGGCCTCCCTAGAAGCAGATGCCGGTCCTATGCTTCCTGTACAGCCTGCAGAATCATGAGTCAATTAAACCCCTTTTTAAATAAATTACCCTGTCTCAGGTATTTCTTCATAGAAATGCAAGAATAGCCTAATACGGCTGCCTGTGCCTGTGTGGTATTATTCAAGAAATTTTTGCCTAGTCCAGTGTCCTGGAGAATTTACACAATGTTTTCTTGTAGTAGTTTCATAGTTTGAGGTCTTACATTTAAGTCTTTAATCTATTTTGATTTGATTTTTGTATATGGTGAGAGATAGGAGTCTAGTTTCATTCTCTTGCATATGGATATCCAGTTTTCCCAGCACCATTTGTTGAAGAGACTGTCCTTTCCTCAATTTATGTTCTTGGCAGAAAGATAGATATTTTCTAAATCATATGAAAATATGTTACAGATGTTATGACATTTCACTCAATTGAACTTGTGTTTCCTAAGAAAAAGGATGTTCTCCTACATTTGCAGTACTACTATCACAGGAATGAAAATGAACAATTCTCAGATATATTCCAATGTGAAATCTGTATTTAAATTTCCCCATTTTTGCCTAAGAATGTCTGTTATTCCTGCGTTCATTTCTTTTTCTTTCTTTTTTTCTTTTCTTTCTTTTTTTTTTTTTCTTTTTCTTTTTTTCTTTTTTTTTTTTTTGAGATGGACTCTCTCTCTATTGCCCAGGCTGGAGTACACTGGTGTGATCTCAGCTCACTGCAACCTCTACCTCCTGGATTCAAGGGATTCTCCTGCCTCAGCCTCCCAAGTAGCTGGAATTACAGGCATGCTCCACCATGCCTGGCTAATTTTTTGTATTTTAGTAGAGACAGGGTTTCACCATATTGGTCAGCCTGGTCTCGAACTCCTGACCTCGTGATCC
This sequence comes from Piliocolobus tephrosceles, assembly GCF_002776525.5. Classification (NCBI taxonomy): domain Eukaryota; kingdom Metazoa; phylum Chordata; class Mammalia; order Primates; family Cercopithecidae; genus Piliocolobus; species Piliocolobus tephrosceles. Next base: position 98,295,182 of record NC_045443.1, read on the forward strand.
GCCCGCCTCGGCCTCCCAAGTGCTGGGATTACAGGGCATGAGCCACCACTCCCGGCCCTTTTTTCATTTTTTATTTTTTATTTTTAACCCAGGAGCCAATCAATGTTTACACATTGCATTTCCTTATTATGTCTCTTTGGTCTGTTTCAAATCAGAAAAAAACTTCTGCTTTTTTTCCCTCATGACATTGACATTTTGAAAGGGTCTGGGCCAGTTGTCTTGTAGAATGTCCCACATTTGATTTGTCTTCTTGTTTCTGATGATTGGATTCTGTCTCCAGAATTTTGTCTGGAATACACTATAAGTGATGTTTTATTGCGTCACATCAGGAGGCATATGATGTGAGGTTGTTGCACTACTGGTGATGCAGTTTGTTAACATGATGACCACAGATCTCTTCATTATTAAGGTTCCTTTCCCTTTGTAATAAGTAATCTGTGGGATGATACTTTGAGAATTTGCAGATGTCTTGTTTCTTAACATCTTCCTTCCAATGGTTTTAACATCTATGGAGGATACTTGCCTTAATTGATGACTATATTAAAGGTAGACAAATAATAATTTTTTCTTATTTTTAAAAATTTATCTATTTCCCTTCCTTCCCTCTTCTGTTCTTTCTTTCTTTCTTTGTTTTGTTTTGAGACAGGGTCTTTGTTGCCCAGGCTGGCGTGCAATGCTGTGAATATGGCTCATTGCAACCTCAATCTCCGGGACTCAAGCAATTCTGCCTCAGCCCCTCAAATAGCTGGGACTACCGGCACATCCCACCACACCCAGCTATTTTTTTTTTTTTGTAGAGTCGGAGTTTCATCATCTTCCCCAGGTGGGTCGTGAACTTCTGGGCTCAAGTGATCCACCCACCTCGCCTCTTAAAGTGCTGGGATTATAGGTATGAGCCGTTGTGTCCAGCTAATTTTTTAAATATTTTGTAGAGACAGGATCTCATTATGTTTCCCAGGCTGGTCTCAAACTCCTGGGCTCAAACGATCCTCCAACCTCAGCCTCCCAAAGTGCTGGGATTACAGGCATGAGCCACTGTGCCTGGCCTGCTTGCTTTTCCTCTCCTCCCTTCCCCTCCCCTCCCCCTCCTCCCTCTCCCTCTCTTTCTCTTTTTGTTTTATTTTTTTTCGTTTTCTTTCTTTCCTTCCTTCCTTCCTCCCTCCCTCCCTCCCTCCAGCCCTCCCTTCCTTCCTTCATTCTTTCTTTCTCTTTCATTTTCTCCTTCTGTCCTTCCTTCCTTCCTTCGCTTTCATTTTTTTCTCCTTCCTTCCTTCCTTCCTTCCTTCCTTCCTTCCTTCCTTCCTTCC